>NC_051080.1:31156402-31464921 GCF_004664715.2 Peromyscus leucopus | reverse complement strand
CAACTACAGTGGGCAGGAGACCATTGCCTAGCACGGCTTACCCTCTGCAGCCCTGCTTATACTATGACCCTTGCAGGGGAGCCTCCAGGAAATACAAAGCATGACAGGTCCCTCCTACCTGCCCTGGTGGCAGAATAGCAGAAAGAGCAGTGAGCAGCAGAGGGTGCTGGGAGTGTGTAGAGCCCTGAGAGGAAGCCGGAAGCAGTCAGCAGGGAGCTGGACTGTGTGGCCCCAGGAAGAAGGTTGCAGTTCCCCTCACCTCCTTGGGACACATAGGCTCCTGGAAATTGTACTGTGGGGACAGTCTGAGGATAGTGCTTTTGAGGAGCACTGACCCCAGTCCCTTGACTCAGGACAGGTTTATACATGCAAGGACATCTGCAAGTTTTCCTCTCTCAGTATCAGCTCTAGTAGCCACAGAGACCCTGTGCATCCCAGCCCCCAACAAGCTGCCCTCCCTCCTGGGCATGCATTGAGTCATATCACTGACCTTTTATTGCAGGTGTGGGTGGATGAGGAGCTCTGAAGTGGGGCAAGGCAGGAGCCCCTCTTGGTCAGGCCGGAGGCAGCAGCTGTGTCTGGCCCACCCCTCACTCAGCGATGGATACAGACAAGGGTCTGGGGCAGTAGAACCACAGGAGGGAGGCACCTGGATCCTGGATGAGCCTCTCCCACAAAGCCGCATCTGGCCTTGCTTTGAACTGCTCAGCAGAAGGAAGTCAGTCCCACCACGCTGAGCTGCTGAGCTCTGGGGTCCACCACAACGCATGCCAGCCTGTTCTGCCTCGGTTGTCCTGCAGTCCAAGAATCCTCATCATCCTCCACACATTGAGCAGTGAGCTGGTTGGAATGAGGAACGGTGGCCATGGGCTTGCCGTAATAGCACTGCCCATTTCCTGTGTGGCGTGATACTCTGTGGCTTCACCATAACCACAGCGAATGTTGTTATATCCATTGTACAGGCAAGGAAACTGAGTCACAGAGAAGCCTTCAGGAACTACCTAAGAGGATGGCCAGCTGGCATCAGGGGCTGTGGTGGAGCTGAGACCAGCTCTGGCCACCTCAGAATGTGTCCTCAGCCTTTGCGGGAATCCTGTCTGTAGCTCTTTCTCTAATATGCACCCATAAGCTGTTCACGCAGCTGCACTGGGTGGGATTGTTAGCAAATGGGGCAGAGCCAGGCGACCCCACAGTGGAATAGTGGGGAGAAAGTGGCATAGCCAGCCCTAGAATGTAGACTGTGCTGCCAGTCCCTAGAGGGCAACAGGACACCATGTGAAAAGCTGAGGACCTGGAGTGGGGTACATCCCTGGGAGGGGGGCACAGCCTGAGGAGCTGGCAGGCTGTGGAACAGCCAAGTACAGTTTGGATCTTGGGATCAGGAGAGCAGAAGGGACCGACCACAGTGAGACCATCTTGCTGATATAACACACTCTTCCAAGCTACCCTTCCTGGGTGTCCTCCTGCATCCCGGCCCCTGAGCACTGAGCTCTGCCCCTGGGTAAGGGCCAGGATGGTGAAGTCAGGAGCAAGAGGAAATGGCATGATGGAGGACAGCTGAGTTTCCTGTTCCAGGGACACAGCTAGATCCTGCACAGACCCCATCCCACGTTGGACATAGGCAGAGAACAATGTGGCTCAGGCAGGCCACGCTGTTCACAGCCCCAGGAGTGGTATGATCTGCAGTCAGCTCAGCCATAGGCTGGATGGGAAAGGATCAAGGTCATTCTGAGCCTTAGCTCACCCACTGCAGGCCTCTCTTTTTCCTGGGAGTTGTGCTGGGGACCCCTGTGATGCTGTCTGTAGTTACAACACATTGCACAGCACAAAGTAGCTCTCTCCAGCTGCTGGCCCCTTTCCCTCCTGCCTGCCCCCCCCCTCAGTGTTTCTGAACACCTGGGCCAGTTGGGCTTTGGTTTGGGGCAGTGGCTTAAGGACAATCAATGGCTCCAGTAATTGCTACTTCCCAGCCAGGGCAGTGATGAATGGAGCCGGCACCATGCGGGTCTGGGATCAATATCGTAATATCTTCATACGCAGGAGGACGGTGAGGGAAGAAAGCAGGTTCTTGCGGACGTCCCTGGGAGTCTGTGGAGCTGGAGGCTTGGCTGCAGGGCTGATGGGTGTGTTGAACAGCTGAGCCAGGTTATGGATAGGAGGAAGCGGTTCTTGCAGACCTTGGGATTCTGGGACAGGGGGTGTAGAGGGCATGAGAAGACCTATGCATGAAGCTGCAGGGCACAGCCCACCCTTAGAAAGCCACTGAGGATCTCTGCTGCCCCCAGCATCTAGCTGCTCTTTGACATTTCAGGCACCTCTGGCGAGGTAGTGACGTATTTGCCACCTCACAGAGAAGGAAACAAATGGCCCCATTTCCTGGCACTTCCTGTGAGCAATGTGCCTTTCTTTAAGAAGCATCCCCGGCTCCTCCTGTTTGCTCAGGTGGGTTGCTCATTTATTCACATCCATCACCTGTAAGGAGACGCTGGTGCTTACAGTCTGCAGATACCAGGGACTGCTCCCAGACAGTGGCATGCTGTTGTTACCCACATTGGGCTGAGGATGGGGTGCTAGGGTGAAGGAACCCTGGAACCCTGTGGAGCAGCACAGGCTGCCGTCTACCTGGTAGTATGACACCATTTAATGAGGGTACAGTCTGCAACCCAGGACAGTAACCCACCTGAGGAGAGTGAGTATGTTACAAACTTGAGAGAAATGCATTTGATTATCCCAATCCATAGACTGTGAGAGGTAATGGGTTTGGTGACTTGTTTATAAAACTTTTGACAGTTTATGGAAAAAAGGAGAATGATAATGTTCCTAGCATCTCTGGGTACATTGGCAAAGGAAAAGGATGAGCTCCGTGATAAAAATTAACCAACTTCTAGCATCTCAGAGTATGGTGAAGGACAGCAGTGAACTCAGCAAAAAGATGGACCTGTTCCAGATGTGCACAAACAGTCTAAAGGTTACTAAGTGTGCCCTGGAAGAGAATCCGCTCTCCAGCAGCCGCTGAGCTCAAGTTGCAGAAAATCAAATGGAAGCCCTTGTTAAAAGGTTGGCTGAATTGCTGTGAGAATTTAAGTCCCAGCCTCAGAGGGCAGTTGTTGGTGGCCAAAGGAAGGGCATTAACTGATAGAGTTGGATCCAGTAACTCGGGATGGGGCTGCGTGGGAGGACCCTATTGAAACGGAGAGCTCTGAACCCTCAGATTCTCAAGGGTTTATCTCACCTAAGGAGTCTCTCCACCCTTGCAGAAGAAGTACTCCCACACCACCCCTTGCAATATTGCCTTTTCTGCTTTTGACCGAGGAAATGAATCCTTCATTGTCTGCTAAACCAGCAGTGACTTTCTCTGAAGGAGATGCTAGGGAAGACAATACCGGTGTCCCTCAGGGCCCACCAATAGTTAGTTTCTCTGGACCTATAGCCAGACTCAAGGCTAAGCAGGCTCCCAGAGGGGAGGCAGAAAGTGTGGTCCATGAGGAGGTGTGCTACACTACTAAAGAGTTAGTGAGTTTGCTCATTCATTCAAGCAGAAATCGGGAGAATATGTGTGGGAATGGATTTACTTTAAGGGTGTGGTGGATAATGGTGGAAGGACCTAAAAACTGGATTCAGCTGAGTTTATTGATGTGGGCCCACTGAGTGGAGAGTCTCGGTTTCATATAAGAGCTTCCACAATTAAAAAAAAAAAGGTGTCAAAAGTTTATTGGAATAATTGGCTGAAGCATTCATCAAAAGATGCTCTACTGAAAAGGAGTTGGAGATGCCTGATATCCCCTGGCTTAGTGTTGATGAAGGGATTTGAAGGCTCAGGGAAATTTCATTGCTAGACTGGGTAGCTCCACTATGCCAAATCTAATCCTCCACAATGGGAAGGCCCAGAAGACATGCCCTTTACTAGCCCTATAAGACACAAAATGGTGAGAGGGTGTCTTAGGGATTCCACTGCTGCTACAAAACACCGGGACCAAAAGGCAAGTTGGGAAGGAAAGGGTTTATTTCAGCTTACAGTTCCATATTGCTGCTCATCATCGAAGGAGGTCAGGGCAGGAACCTGGAGGCAGGAGTTGATGCAGAGGCCATGGAGGGGTGCTGCTTAGTGGCTTACTCCCCATGACTTGCTCGGCCTGCTTTCTTATAGAACCCAGAACCACCAGCCCAGGGATAGGACCACCCACAATGGGCTGGACCCTCTATCAATCAGTAATTAAGAAAATGCCTTGCAGCTGGATCTCATGGAGGCATTTTCTCAGTTGAGGTTCCCTCCTTTCAGATGACTCAAGCTTGTGTCAAGTTGATAGACCAGCCAGCACAGAGGGACACCAGCGCATTTGAAAGGCTTTGTGGTAGCTCTTTTCCTTGAATCAGACCTTAGGGTTGGAGTCACTGCTGCTCAGTTGGATGAATTAAATGCAATGAATTTAATTGGGCCCCAAAGTAGTAGGGGCCAGGTGGCAGCACTGAATCGCCAAAGGCAAGGTGATTGTAGTTATTGTAATGGGCAGCCCAGACAAAGTAATGCCCATAATGGCCTGACCCATAATGGGCAGCACAGGCAAAATGATTTTTATGGTGGCATGACTCATATGGACCTTTGGTACTGACTAATCAATCATGGTGTTTCCAGGCATGAAAGAGATAAGAAGCCTACTGCATTTTTGTTTGATCTGTATAAGTGGAAAAATTCTCAAACAAATGATAGAAAGGCTACACTGGATCCTGGCAAAAGGGAATCTTGGCCCATGAACCGATTTCCAGACTTGAGCCAGTTTGCAGACCCAGAACCCTTGAATGAAGGGATGGCTAGATTCCCCCAAGAAAGGACCTTGATAAAATACCTAAGAGTTCTAATGTTAGCCTTTCTCCAGTCCTTCCCCGGAAGGGTCCTATAACCTTCGATAAGCATAATTGACACTGGGGTAAAGGGGTCTAGTGGATATTAGTTCTGAATTGATGCTGATTCCAGGAGACCCCAAACAACACTGTGGCCCTCCAGTTAAAGTAGGAGCTTATTGGAGGCCAGGTGATTACTGGAGTTTTGGCTGAAGCCTGGCTCACACTAGGTCCAGTGGATCCCAGAACTCATCTTGTGGTTATTTTCCCAGTCCCAGAATGTATAGTTGGGATAGATATACTTAGAAGTTGGCAGAATTCTCACACTGGTTCCCTGACCTGTGGAGTGAGGAGGGCTATTGTGGTTGGAAAGGCCAAATGGAAGACTTTAGAGTTCTCTCTGCTAGGGAAAATAGTCAATCAAAACAACATTGCATCCCTGGAGGAACTGCAGGAATTAGTGCCACCATCAAGGACTTGAAAGATGCCAGGGGTGGTGGTTCCCACCACATCTCCATTTAACTCTTCTATCGGGCCAGTGCCAAAGACAGATGAATTATGGAGAATGGCAGTTGACTATCAAAAACTCAATCAACTAGTGACTCCAATTGCAGCTGCTGTACCAGATGTGGTGTCTTCACTTAAGCAGATTAATACATCTGGTGGTACTGGTATGCAGCTATGGATCTAGCAAATGTCTTTTTCTTGGTACCTGTCCGTGAGGACCACCAGAAGCCTTGCTTTCAGTTGGCAAGGCCAGCAGTACACCTTTACAGTATTATCTCAAGGGTATATTAACTCTCCATCCCTGTGTCATAGCTAAGTTAGAAGGGATCTCCATCATCTGTCTCTCCCACACAAATACCACATTGGCTCACTATGTGATGCTGTTATTCAGCTTGGACCAAGAAATCAGGACGTAGCAACCACTTTGGACTTGTTGGTAACACATATGCCCATCAGAGGACGGGAAATTAATTCAACCAAAGTTCAAGAGCTTTCTTCCTCAGTGAAATTCTTAGGAGTCCTGTAGTGTGGGACATGCAAAGATATTCCATCTAAGGTGAAGGATAAGTTATTGCACTTGGTCCTTCCCACCACCAAGAAAGAAGCACAACATTAGTGGGTCTGTTTGGATTCTGGATTCAGCACATTCCTCACCTGGGTGTGGGGCCTGGGACAGGAGAAGGCTCTTCTGCTAGGCAGGCTGCTCTACCACTTGAACCATATGATCCAGCAGACCTGATGGTAATTGAGGTATCAGTGGCAGATAGGGATGCTGTTTGGAGCCTTTGGCAGGTCCCTATAGGTAAATCACAGAAGAGACCTTTCGGATTTTGGAGCAAGGCTCTACTACCATCTGGAGATGACTATTCTCCCTTTGAGAGACAGCTCTTGGCCTGCTATTGGGCCTAAGTGGAAACTGAATGTTTGACAATGGTCCACCAAGTTACCATGTGACCTGGACTGCTCATCATGCACTGGGTGTTATCTGACCCACCAAGTCATAGAGGAGGATGTGCATAGTAGCAATCCATTAACAAATGTAAGATATATATATATATATATACATATATATATATACATATAGATAGATAGATATAGATATAGATATAGATATGTGTGTGTGTGTGTACAGAGATCAGGCCTAAGCATGAAGACACAAGCAAGTTACATAAAAAAGTTGCCCAAATGCCTATGGTTTCCACTCCAGTTACAATGCCGTCTACTGCTAAGCATGCTCCTATAACCTCACAGGGTGTTTCTTATGATTGGTTGATTGAGAAAGAGAAGACTATGGCCTGGTTTACTGATGTTTCTGCACACTATGTAGGCAACCCAAGAAGGTGACAGCTGCACCATTACAGCCCCTTTCTGGGACAACCCTGAAAGTCACCAGCAAAGGGAAATCTTCACAGTGGGCAGAACTTTGGGCAGTACGCATGGTCATGCATTTTGTTTGGAAGGAGAAATGGCCAGATGTGCAATTGTTCACTGATTCATGAGCTGTAGCCAATGGAATGGCTGGATGGTCAAGGACTTGGAAAGAGCATGATTGGAAAATTGGTGAGAAAGATATCTAGGGTAGAAATATGTGGATGAATCTCTCCGAATGGGTGAAGGATGTGAAGATATTTTTATCCCATGTAAATGCTCATCAAAAGGTGACTTCAGCAGAAGAGGAGTTCAATAATCGAGTCGATGGGATGACCAGTTCTGTGGACAGTCAGCCTCTTTCCCCAGCCATCCATGTCATTGTCCTGAACAAAGTGGCCATGGTGGCAGAGATGGAGGTTATGCACGAGCTTGACAACATGGACTGCCACTCACCAAGGTTGACCTGGCTACAGCTGCTGCTGAGTGCCAGATCTGGCAGCAGCAGAGACCACATATATAGCATCATTCCCTGGAGTGACCGATCAGTGACCTGGTGGCAGGTTGACTACATTGGACCACTTCCTCTGTAGGAAGGACAATGCTTCGTCCTTACTGGAGTAGATACTTATTCTGGTAATGGATTTGCCTTTCCTGTGTGTAATGCTTCTGCCAAAACCATCATCCATGGACGCACAGAATGCCTTATCCACTGTCAAGGTATTCCACACAGTATTGCTTTGGACCAAGGAACTCATCTCACAGCCAGAGAAAGTGCAACAGTGGCCCACGATCATGGGAATCCACTGGTCTTTCTATGTTTCCACCATTCCGAAGCAGCTGGCCTGATAGAAAGATGGAATGGCCTTTTGAAGACACAGTTACAGTGCCAATTAGGTGGCAGCAGCCTGGAGGACTGGGGCAGGGGTCTCCAGAAGGTGGTATATGCTTTCAATCAGCATCCAATATGTGGTTTGGTTTCTCCCATAGCTAGGATCCTCAGTCCTAGGAATGAGTGTAAAAGGGAGTAGTTCCACTCACTATCACCCCTAGTGATCCTCTAGGAAATTTTACTTGCTGTTCCCACAACCTTAAGTTCTGCTGGCCTAGAAGTTTTGGTTCCAGAGTGGGGAGTGCTCCTACCGGGAACCCCAACAAACATTCCACTGAACTGGAAGCTCAGACTCTCCCAGTCGACTTTGGGCTTCTGATACCCTTAAGCCAATAGGCAAAGGAAGGAATAACCCTGTTAGGAGGAGTGATTGATCTAGATTACCAAGGAGAAATTGAATTGCTTCTCCACAATGGAGGTAAGAAAGATTATGTCTGGAGTGCAGGAGATCCTTTAGGGCGTCTCTTGGTGCTACCATGTCCTCTGATTAAAGTCAATGGGAAACTACAGCAAGCTCATCCAGGCAGGATGACAAACGGCGCAGACTCTTCAAGAATGAAGATGTGGGTCACTCTTCTAGAAAAACCTGCTGTGGTTCTTTCTGAGGGTGGAGGAAATACAGAATGGGTGGTAGAGGACTGTAGTTCTAAACAGCCGCTGAGGCCATGTGACTAGTTGCAGAAACAAGGATTATAATTGGCATGAGTGTTTCCATCCTATTTTGTTAAGCATGTGTTTGTACAGATATCTGTGTTTTCTTTCCTCCATCTTTATCATGTAATGTAACATCAATTAAGAGAACATCAGTGGTTATCACGTTTAAGTTTGAGATACTAAAAGAATATGTCTCAAGGGACATCCTCGCCTATTCTAAATTTATAGTGTATTTGGGGTTGCATGAGGGATAGTTATATCATGTTAGGGATAATTATAACCTGGTTAAATATATAATGTATTTGTGATTATACATGGGATAGTTATGTCAGGTATAATGATGCCCTGGTTATTGTTTTCATGTGGAAATTAAGCATGACATAAGGAGATACGATTGTGTGTCAAACTGACAGGGGTGTACTTGTGATGGCTGTGTTGGTTGTCCACTTGACTGCATCTGGAATTAACTAAACCCCAAGCAGCTGGGTACAACTTGTGAGGGATTTTTTTTTCTTAATTAAATCATTTAAAGTAGGAAGGACTTTACTCTGGATCTTTTGTGGTGGGAAGATCCACTCTAATCTGGGCCACACCTTTGCTGATGCCCATGCTGTCATGGACTATGAAGTCACCATCTTTGAACCCGGACCTAGCTGCATAGAGGTTTAGACAGCATCCTGGACCAAGGCCCAAAACACATTGGCTGAGCAAGTCGGGGTAGGGAACGGATCCCTCCAGGTTTCCAGACCTCAAGCTAGTGCTGCCCGGTGCACAGGAAAGAAAAAGGAAGTGAGAGAGAACCCAGAAAGGGGACTAGTAAAGTGTCTCTAAAGTGTCTCTCCTAACTTGGTCCCTCTGATCCAAGTTCTTCCTCTACTAGACCCTCAGTCCCCTCCTTTGCCTTTGCCTGCCCCCCCTCCTTCCAAAGCAGAGTCCTCCAAGGAGCAGCAGCAAGCATCCCCTCCAAAGTCAGATCTGGCATGTAGTGGCTCACTGACATCACCTCCGATGCCACGGCGGTGAGGCTGGGGCTACAGAGCAGCCTCTAGGAATCAAACATTCTCTTTGGGCCCAAACGCATGCTGGACAAACCTAGCCAGAGCACAGACACATCAGCCAGCCTCCTCATGCCCCAAGGGCTGCAAACGTTTCCAATGAGTGTCCAGGTTTGAGACTTCCATTGATTTTTGTCCAGTTTTCTTAATACTTCACCCTCGTGTGAGCAATGTCTTGAGTCTATGGCTCCAGCATCATCGTGTGCTGATCACAGGGACTCTGACCCCTGGACTAGATCCCAAGCACTGATGCTTTCTTTGCTAGAGGCCTGGGGCAAGGGTGGCTCAGTCTCTAAGAGACCTATGGTTGGGCTGATCCTGAACTTGGCACCTTTGCCAGGGAACAGATCCATCCCTGAAAGGCTTGGTCCAAGTCTGGCCCAGGACACAGTGTTTCTGGTCTCTGCAGAGCATGGACTAGGGATCAATAGTTTCCCTTCCAGCACTTCTCAGAGCTCGTGCTCAGAAGACATCCCTGCCGGTATTGCAGTCAAGTCCCTCCTGTGTATCATCTCAGTTTGTTGACTGCAGCAGTGGCCAAAGCCTTCCTGAGTTTTACATGCACAGCTGGTCTGTAGGCCCTGGCTTCTTGGCTCTGGGCTCCAGTCCCATGCTCCAGGAGTGCTCTGTATCCACTTCGACACAGGCCATGGTCTGCCAACTGCTGACTGTATGACATCCTGAGATGCAGACCAACCCCTGCCTCGGTGTACAGCATCTCTTCCCACCAACCAGGTGGAACAGGGGGCAGGCATCTCTTGCCATTGGCTCATCTGTGATCCAAGAGAGGAAGTCACATACACACTGGGACTCAACTGTCAGCATTCATCAGACAACTGGATACTGTTCTGTCTCCACTATTGGCTCTGCCAGCTGTTGGGAAAAAACAGATGTTCTCCAGCTGAGGCCCTGACCAGTGAGTGACAGGTGCCCAGGAGGGCCTGTGCTTAGAACTGCCAGAGTGGTCATTTCTGATTTGCTGTGGTGTTTTGGGTCTCCAGAATGATGGCATGATGGGAGTATTCCTGCCTGGCTGCTGGCCACCTCTGTCTCACATAGGCAGACCCACCTAGAGTCCAGTTTTGCAGAAGCTAGGTTTAGAGCCATGGATCTGGGTTCAGGGACTCTCCCAGGGATTGCTCCTGTCCTTTGACTTCCAGAAAGCATAGGGAGCTCCTCAGGGAATAAGTGCAGGACAGCAGAGAACCTGGAGAGAGCTGACAAGGAGGACAGGAAGGTGGACAGAGGAGTCAGTGAGTCAGTACATCTCAGGAGACCTCTGAGCACAATGCCACTTAGACGGCTAAGGATGTGTTTGGGGGATATCTGAGGAATTGTTGCAAAGGCCTCTTGTGAAATGGGGGTGCCGGGGAGTCTGGCAGTCCTCAGTTCTCATGGACTCATGAACTTCCTTATTTCATACTCACGATGTTCTTCAAACCGACTCAGACTCAGCAAGAGGTTGGCTTCCCAGCCTGTGCCGGTGAGATCCTGCCCAGGGACAGAAGGTGAACTAATGCCTGATGGCTGACCACAGCAGCCAGGTCAGTCACAGGCCACGATTCTGTGTCATACCATGAGCACATACACACGCTCAACTCTGCCTCAGAGGGGCAGTGCCCTCACACTTTGGCCCTCAGCCTCAGGGCCACTCAGCCTGTCCACTCCACCATGTATACACACCTCAGATGTGGGAGCCAGAGCTGATCTCTGGTGGCCTGGAGAAGACAGACCACGCAGGCCTGGGTAGATTGAGGCTGAGCCCACATGGACGGAGAGACGGCTTTGCCTGATGTTTGGAGTGAAGGAACTGCCGGTGTCCTGGACTGGAGGTCTCTGCAGCTTCTCTGCCTACTCCACCCTAAGCACTGGTGTGCCTTTATTTCATCTATCAGGACACATTGTCTCCAGATGCTCTGCCTGCTCCCTGTAACCAAGCATCTTCCTCAGACTTATACATGTGGGTCCAGATGAGTCCCGGGCTGATGTACACAGAATTTCAGGGCGAGGAACCCCATTGCCTAACACTTAGGTAGCATCTACCTTCACAGAGCATGCCCATATGTCATATAGCATCAGAGTCTCCAGGCTTCCAGTGGGGAAAGGGAGGTATCTCAGACCAGATACCTAAGTAGGAGCAAGTAAGAGTCAAACTCAGGGCTCAGGAATTCCAGACCAAGTTGCAGGCCTGGCTGCCAGGTCAGCCATTTGACCTTTAGACCCTTACAGAGTCGTTCCCATCCCAGCCTGTCCAGACCACCCTCCATGGTCATCCATGACTGTGCCCTGCTCCAGCCCCTTCAGGGACACATCTAGGGGGAGGTGGGTACTCCTCAGTGTTTCTGGAGTGCCCTGCCTTGCTAGAGGCAGAGCTGCTGGGCATTAATCAAGGCAAGAGGTCACTCCTGCGTGCTCAGGTCTGGTAGCGGGGTCTGGAACCTTTTCCCCTCTGTCACCAACAGCCAGCAGAATGCTAGGCAGTCTAAAGGGAGATGAGCCGGGCGAGCCCCCGGGGAGCTAGACTCTTGCCTGTTTAGTCCGTGAGGTCTCCTGGTCCTGATGGGAGCCTTGCTAGGGCACAGACATGCAGGTGGGGAACTGTATGGTTATTGGGAAAGGATGCTGGAGCAGTTCCCATCCCAGCTCTGTTGCTGGCCGCCAGGGTCTGCAGCAGGTGTGCCCATCCCCCAGCCTGGGGAGCTGTACTGTGTATCCCGGAACCCCGCCTGGCGCTGAGTCAGCGCGTGGCACATGCCAGAGAGTGTTGTGCCTACTGCAGGGTCTTCCGGGAAGGGTCCGGTGGCCCGTTTGTTAATCTGATTTCGGAGTGCCCCTGTAATTAGGGCGGGCCTGCTGAAAATTGTTCAGAACAGAAGACCAGCATTCCAAAATCAAGTGGGGGGATTCCCGTGGAAGCAGCTTGGTTCCTACAAATGGCAGGCTGTTGTTTAGATTTGTTTGGGAAACCTCTCTGGTTCCACCTGCATGTCTAGGAAGGCCTCCCCATCTGCCCCGCCCCAAATAATCTCATCCCAGAGGCGCCATTGAGGACTGCATACCAGGCCAGCCTAGTATGCTTTGTATAGAAGTCCCTGCCGTGGGGCCTGGAGGGACAGGGTTGGCTCAGCCCCTTTTCTTGGTTGAGGAATACATCGGGAGGTGATGGGCAAACACTAAGCCATAAGACCTCCAATTCCAGCTGTTGCCTCTGAGCAAAGCCAGGTGACAGAGTCCCCGGCTTCATAGGCGGAAGGGAGTCAATACTATCTCGGTCACCTCAAGATCCAAGTTCCAAAAAGCTGCCAGTAGTGGCAAGCTCACCATGCCATGGAAGCCTTCCCCTCAAGGGTGTGGATTCCAGGAAGGGCTTCCTTTGTGGGGCATCAACTTCCTGTGGCCTCAGGCACCATGTTCCGTTGATCTGGGAAATGTAGGCTGTGAGAGAGATAGACAGCCCTGGTCCCAGTGGTGCCGTATGCTTGGATGCCTTGGTAGGTGGCTGGTGCTCATTGCTCATGGCCCTTTGAATGGCACAAGGCTTATCCATTTCCTTTTCATGAATGTGCTAAATGAGGCCGTGGCATTCTGGGCATGGCAGGGAGACAGATGGCCCTGGGTGGCTCCTGTAGACAGGAACTTGAAGCTCCAGAGCCCCCTCCACCCCACCTTCAATGTTCACCAGTCCCACACTATGTGCCAGCCCCACTCTGTACCAAGTGTCTTCATACAGCCCCCTTGGTTCTCTCAGGGCTGAGCCGCAGCCTTGAGAAGGAGGACCAGCACCTCCCCAACCTGGGAAAAGCACCTGCTTGCCCGTCACCACGGCTGCCTGGGTAGGGGAGCTGCACTTTTCCTCCAGCATTTTCTGGAAATCCTCACACAGGTATCGAGACACCGATGGCCTTGCAGAACTCAGCTGACTCTGCTTTATCCCCCTGCTGGATAAAGATCATCCAGTTCAGGGCTTTGAGGGGAGGAGTGACCCTGCCTACAGTCACACTGTTGGCTCCAGCCAGACTCGACCCCAAGTCAGCCAGGCCCAGAACCTGGCCACCTGCCATCTGTCTGCCCTGCATCATCTCCCAAGCCCAAGAGGGGCATGCCAATCATAGCTCCTCATCTTTTTTTTTTTTTAATGCTGGGGGCCACTCACTATTTGAAAGGGATGACACCACCTGTTCCTTGATACAGAACACACTGACATTTCTGCAGCAAAACATAAGATGTTCAGTTCTGCTTAGGTCTGCTGAGGGCACCAGCAACCTTGTGCCAGGCCAGGGCAGAGTTTGTCCCCAGATAAGTAGAGCTGTAGACGTGATGTGGAAGGGGCTTAGCCTACCCTTTAGGGGCGGAAGGGCATGTCGAGGTCCGTGAGTCCCAGGGCGGCTAGTGGACCTGTCTGTGGCCTCAGGACTCAAGCCTGCTCTGAACTTCTATGCCATTCAGAATCTGTACCAAATTTACTTTAACTACCGAATGAAGGTGAAAGTATGTGTTTTAAAAAGTGCTTAATTCATTGGAGTGAAGGCATCTGGGCCCTGGTAGGGCTGGGGCACAAGATTATGACTGGGTCCGTCACTGATTACCCACCTGCTTCATGAGGGTGCCAGGCTTCAGCAGAGCCAGGACATGTCTCCGTGTCAATGTATAGGTGTGTCGGTGTGCAGTTTGAATGGCATGTGGATGCACACATGTATGTCTTTGCAAGTGTGTGGGAGGGGGTGGGGGTAGACAGGTGTGTCACTGCACAGATATGTATTTATATGTGGGTGTGCATATTTTGATTGTTCAAGCAGGTGTGCATAGTTTGAGGATGTGCAGGAATGCGATGTGTAGATGTGGGTGGGGGTGTGCAGGAGTGGGCATGTGCCCCAACGCTGCTGTACCACACTCTACCGTACCTCAGTTTCCTTATCTGAGAATCAACAGCACCCCAATAGCTGTGGAGTGTTGGGTGCATGATAGTCTCATCTCAGTTGAGCCAGGCCATCTCATCTCCACCTGCCATGGACAGGGATGGGCTGGCGACCTGGGCCTGGGCAGCCTGGGGTTCTGGTGAACCTGAGTTCTGTCTCCAAGGAAGACATCTTCCCTGGGACCCATCACCTACCCCTTGCCCTGTGACTAAGACAGATGGGTCTTGGGAGTCTGAAGATAGCTGATGTGTCCCCTGCCTGGGCCTGTGATGGCTGCAGTGGTCTGTTGAGTCACGTGTCTTTGAGAAAGGTTTTGCATAGATGAAGCTGGACAATTATTCCTGTTTCATTAAGTGCCACTTAATTATTAAAAAATTAACGAGCCTTTTCAACTGTGTGAGACACATCTGATTACATAGACACTTGAAGTCAATAAATATCTTTAGAGAGCCAATTACTGCCTAATTAAGGGCCTGCACTGATGACAGGCAGCCGCTTCTCATGGATCAGATGCCAGAGACATCCTGGTGGCAGGCAGGAACGTGGGCAGCTCGTGGGTGTTGGTGACTAGCCCCTCCATGGGATGTGGGACACCCTTGGGGGGACCTCCCCTGTCCTGACTTTATCACCCCTGAGAAACCTTTGCTGGTCAGAGGACTCTACCCATTCTGTCTTCTGCCCTGGCTTGACCTTACTCACCTCAGCTGCCTCTGTTCCTCCAGTGAGAACATGTCCCCCATACAGCTGAGATGCCTGGGACCAGGCCGTGTCTCCAGGTTCTCTGGACACTTGACTGTGTTTTTCTGTCTCCCTCTCTGGGACAGTGTCACCTAGAAGGATCTAGGTGGTAGAAAGGCTGAGTGTCCTGCCCCTCCCCACATTGGGTACTGATTGGTCACCTGCACAATGACAATATGAAGTCAGGGCCGTGGAGAGCCTGGACCTGTGTGGCAGGAGACTCAGCATGGGAGCCTGCTGGCTCTGAGGCATATTTCCTCTTCTCATGCCAAAGAGCATGGAAGGCAACAGGAACCCTCCCGTTCTTTCCTTGAAGGATGGTGGGCCTGGGCAGGCTAGGCTGGGGCAATGCTGTGTGTGACAGGAGAGGCTGAAGGCCAGGGGCAAATTGATGGGGCAGTTAAAATGCTTATCAGTGTGGGCCTGCCAGTCCCCTTCTCCCCTGTGTAAAGGCAGGTCCATGGAGGTGGGAGTAGCGCTCTGGGAGGGGTCAGGGGAAGTGGGAGACTGAGGAGCTCTAATGAGCAGCTACAGCTATTCAAACACCAGCGCTGGGCAGGGGCAGCACATTCTGGTCACTCCAGCAGGCTCTCTAGTGTGTGGTCACAACCTTGGCGGGTGGGCCTCCTTGACCCCTTACTGGGCTGTGACCTGCCTCTCGGCATGCTGCCTCTGGACTCCCCATACTAGACATGTGTTTGTGTGTCCCATAGTGACCTACTGCAACACGCTCATCCGTCTTCTGTGAGCATTTGGGAACTTCCTGTCCCTCAACCCCAAGCCCACTGGGCCGGTAGATCAGTGGAGCAGCCCTGGCCTTGCTCATTGGGTCCTCAGCTAGGCCTTAGAGTAGCCGCTACCCTGGCATCTCTCACCTTTCCACCTACCCAGCACCAACTCTCCTACCTGTCCCTGTTCCGGTAAGGATCCTCAGTGCATCCCCAGCCTACAAAATAGGCGTGGTGTTCCTCCCCATGGCATATGGGCGCTCTGATTCTGAACCATGTGGCCCCCATGGTTCACCAGCTTCCTCTCTTCCTCTCTTCCCTTGCACCCCCATACTAGCAACACGATACTCCATACACAATACACTATGTAAATGAACAAACCATGGGGTATAATTCCCATGAGCCTTTGCACTGCTAGTCCATTTCCTTGACCACCTTTATGCGAAGGGCAAACTCCTATTCATCCTTCCTAACCCTGGCTGCGGCATTACTGCCTGGGGCGAAGGGGTCCTTGGGGTTCTCTAGGGGACTAACTCCCTGCCCTGCACTTTGACCTCATCGCTAGCCCTGCACCTAGTGGCCTGCATGCATCCCTCCTCCACCACGGCAGGAGGTCTACAAGGCAGAGCCTTTGCTTCCTTTGTCCTGACACCTGCTCAGTACACTCACCAATGTGGTGGTAATCTAATTGTACTGAAATGTGATTTTGATTGTATGTTAATAAATAAAGTTGTCCGGGGGTCAGAGCTATTAGAGCCATAGCAAGAGTGTGGCAGTGGTGGCACACGCCTTTAATCCCATAGATCTCTATGTGTTCAGGGATACAGCCAGCACTGGAGACATATGCCTTTAAGACCTAGGGGGCTGTACATTCAGACAGTGACGAGGCAGTCACGTGTTTGGGTTTACAACCAATGAGAAGGCAGAATGACTGGAAAATCGACTTACAGACAGGAAGTAGCTCTCTTTTTCGGGAAGCTGGGACACCGCAGGCAGAAGGGTGAGATTTTAGCTCTGAGCTCTGACCTCTCGGCTTTCTCTTTTACATTGTTTCTGTGTTTCTTATTTAATAAGACGGTTGGTTACATCGATACACCAAGGTTGACCTATCTGGGGCAGCTCGTTTGGGATTGTTCCTCACACACCACAACCATAGAAGTGAAGTCCGGGCAGCACCCATGAACCAGGACCAGGCTGGTACCTTTCAGGGAACGGAACAGTGCATCTTGAGACTCGGGCAGGTCCCATAGGGCAGCCCCTTCCGTGTTCATCTTCTTTCTTACTTGTGCTAACGATGAGCTTTTGCCCTTTTGTCCAGCTTCCCAAGCAGAGGATGCATGTAGCAGTTCAGTGACTTGCATCATGCTCACTCCACACGTTGGGAGACAAAGACACAGAGGGGCTAGGCCACTGGTCCCAGGTCACATAGTGGCAGGTGGAGGAGCTGGTACTCTGTCAGAAGAAGCCAAGTTAACCCTTGTGTCACAGGGCTCCCAACAATGAGGCACTTGCTGCAGTTCTGAGAATGTCCAGCAGGTGTCCTGGTTTACACTGCAGGGATGGAATCCCAGATAGGACTCGGGCCAGTGTTGAGTTAGTGGAGGAATAGAAAGTGCAAAGGCCCTGGGGTGGGCAAGCATGGGTAACTTGGAAAAGTGAGCCCAGAGCCACCCTAGCAGAGGAGTTGAGGGTGCGTCAGACAATATGGGGCCTCGGGATGGGCATGGCAAGGATATGGGAGGCTAGTGGAAGCGATGGCCCCAGTGTGGTCCTCCCCTTGGTGAAAAGAGTAGGAAGAGACCTGTCCTCTCTCCTCCTCCAATAAGTCCCCCCAACCTCTCCCACTTTTTCCAAGAGGAAGAGGTCACTAGTTTTTCATGGTGGCCCCTGGCAGCTACCAGCAATTTGTCCTTGTATTCCTGCTTGGCTGTTCTATCCTAGACACAGGATGAAACATGGGTCCGATTCCTGGCTGCAAATCCAGACCCTGCCTACTGCTGTGTGACTGTGAGTAGGGGCCCTACCCTCTCTGAGCCTTCCCGACTGCAGAGGAAGGAGGGAAGTTTTGAGGCTCCACTTGCTTTTCCCTGCATGGAGAAGGCAAAGCCACCAGGCAGCTGGCACGAGGGTGGACCTGAGAGTCTGGGGTGGGCCTAGTCATGGTTGTCTGGGTAGAGGCCTTGGTTTGCAGTGTTTGAGGGTGACTGCTGGGAATCTACTTGCAAGTGGATTTTGAGTCTTAGGGGTAAAAGTCTCATTAGAAACTTTCAAGATTCCTTTGACCTTCCCCAAGGCAGCAGTAATTGCCGGGGAGAGAAGACTCTGCTGTGGATATCGCTCTGTATAAATAAATTGCTGATTGGCCTGTAGCCAGGCAGGAAGTATAGGCAGGACAAGCAGAGAAGAGAATTCTGGGAACAGGAAGGCTGAGTCAGGAGATGCTGCCAGCCGCCGCCATGAGTACCAACATGTAAGATACTAGTAAGTCACGAGCCATGTGGCAAGGTATAGATTTATAGAAATGGGTTAACTTAAGATGTAAGAACTAGATAGCAAGAAGCCTGAGCCATTAGGCCAAACAGTTTAAATAATATAAGTCTCTGTGTGTTTACTCGGTTGGATCTGAGTGGTTGCGGGACTGGCGGGTGAGAGACATTTGTCCTGACCGTGGGCCAGGCAGGACTGGAGAAAACTTCAGCCACAAGACTCCAGCGGAAGTCTTGCTAAACTGGCAGCCAGAGAGCTCCAGGGATCCTCCTGCCTCTGCTCCCCCCCCCCCCCGCCCCTCCATAGAGCACTGGGATTATAGGCACACACAGTCAGGAGTGCTAGGGATTCAAACTCAGTGTCTCATGCTTGCTGAGACACTTCCCACTGAGCAGTCTCCCCAGCCCTGGACACACTGAGGATTTCCAGTTCTTTGTTCTATGTGAGTGTGCCTCAGTGGTGTGTATGGAAGTCAGAGGACAGCTCTGTGCAGTCTGTCCTCTCCGACCTTCACATGGGCTGCAGAGACTGAACTTCGGTCCCTGGGCAGGCATGGCACAAGGGCTTTACTGGCACCTCCTCAGCTTTTTTTTTTTAAAAGAAATATTCATGTGAGCCCCAGGCTGATGCACACCATGTCTGTAGCCTGTGCTGCCTCTGACGGCCATGATGGTGCCCGTGGTCTGTGCTGTGGCCAAGAGCTGTGTTGATGTCCATGGTCTGTGCTGTTATAGGAGGCCATGTGGATGTCTGTGGTCTGTGCTGTCACAGGAGGCCATGTAGAAGTTCATGACCCATGCTGCCGCTGACTGTAAAGGACAAGGGACCTTCTTTTGCAGTGCTATCAATGACTACAGACTCACAGTGGAGAATGAGGGACATAAGTCTTCTGTGACAACCTCTGCCCCAAGAAACAGTCTCAACAGGAAGCCATTAAAGAGAACTCTTAAAGATTGTGATAGGGATTCTGAAGTGTATCTCTTCACAATTGATGGATTCTGGCAGGGTGTGGGATTGGGGAAGGATTCCATTTTCTTTAAGGGGCTGGCCACTGGGAATTTGACCATGTTCCAGTGAGTATGTAGACCATGTGGAGGAGTTTTTTGTTTGTTTGTTTGTTTGTTTTGTTCTGTTTTGTGTTTTCTGTTGTTTTTTTTTTCCTTTGAGGGGGAAGTCACAAGAGTGGGGGTGGACCTGGGAGGACTGGGAAGTAAATGGGACCAGAGTGCATTATGTGATACTCCCAAATAATCCAGAAAAATACTATGTTGAGAAAAAAATTAGAAAGAGCACAAAAAGGAAGAAAAGCTAATGATTACCCTAAGATTAACCATGTATTATATGATTATATATTCGATATGCAACAATGCTAAGCCACCCCACAGGTAGCGTGTCAATGACTTCTATCATAGCTGTGACAAGACCCCTGGTAAAAGGAATGTAAGAAGAGAAGGATTTGTAGCTAGAGTTTTCCTGGTCCTGCCTGGCCCACAGTCAGGACAAATCTCTCTCACCCGCCAGTCCCCCAGTCGCTCAGACCCAACCAAGTAAACACACAGAGACTTATATTGCTTACAAACTGTATGGCCGCAGCAGGCTTCTTGTTATTTAGTTCTTATATCTTAAATTAACCCATTTCTATTAATCGATAAGTTGCCACATGGCTCGTGGCTTACCGGTACCTTAACATCTTCTCATGGCAGTGGCTGGCAGTGTCTCTCTGCCTCAGCCTTCCACTTCCCACAGTTCTCCTCTCTGTTAATCCCGCCTATACTTCCTGCCTGGCTACTCGCCAATCAGTGTTTTATTTATTAATTAATCATCCACAGCAAGGGTTTATTTGGCTCACAGGTGCAGTCCAGCACACATAGAGCTGTGGTGGGGAGCACAGCTCTTCCTGTGGCAGCCAGAATGTGAAGCCACTGGTCACCACCACCACCACCACCACCACCACCACCACCACCACCACCATCAGGAAGCAGAGAGAGGTGGATCCTGGTGCTCAGCTCTCAACTCGCTTCCTTTTTATTCATTTTGTGACCCCAGCCCATGCGATGGCACTGCCCACATTGAAGACAGTCCTCCCTCTTCAGTTAAATCTCTCTGGAAATGCCTCTACAGACACACCCATTGGGGCGTTTTTTTATGGTGACTCTAAATCCGGTCATAAACTGATAATCTGAAGTCACTGTCACAGGCAGCCCAGGATGGTCTGTTGGCAGACTTGCCACTGCTGTGGTTTGCCTTTACACGCACCATTACTCCCTATTTCCTCTTGGTTATCTTACGGAGCAGGGGTCAGCAAAGCACCGGCAGCAGGCTGTTTTTGTAAATAAAGCTTTATTGGCACATGGCCATGCCGTTTGTTGACACGTTCAATATGGCGACTTTCACGCAGGGCTGAGAGTGGAGTGGGTGCTGGTAGCATACCATCTGGCCTGTGAAACTCAAAATATCCACTCTGCCACAGTGAGAAAGTGCTTGCTGACCTCTATTCTACGTCAGCTGGAGCTAGGGGACAACGCATGTTGTTTTACCTGCATTAATTTTGCTCTATGCTGTGTAACTGCAAGCTTGTCCAAACAGCTGCATATGTGTCTCAGAGTCTGTCAGCAAGAAGGTTGCCTCAGGTTGGTTCGTCTGAGAGTCTGTTTTTCACAAGCTCTTCATTTTCCCAAATAAAACTTTCTCTAATGAGCCTCGATGCATTGTCCCACCAACCCCACCTCCAAGCATTAATAACGATTAGCTCTGGGCCCATCTGTGTTTGACTTATACTCGGTCCATCCCCCAATTCATACACCTTCCCTAACTTTAAATATGTATGTCTATGGAAGCTAACGGCCACATAAAAACCCCAAGACAACACACGGCATCATGAGTGAAAAGTGGGCGCTACTCCCTCAGCATTACAAACCCCCAGGCGGGACCAACCTTCCCCAGCTGGGGCCTCAGGCTCACTCCACCTGTGAAGGATGTTCTGAAGGACTTGGTCCACCGTTTTCCTTTTTCGGCACTTCAGAGAGCCGTTCGGTCAGCCTCTTGCCCATGTGGCTCCCATGGGAAGTCTGCCGTGTTGTATTCTTTGTTCTCTGATAGGTAAGTGTTTTTCCTCTGGCCATTTTCAACATTTCCCCTTTCTTTTTTGATAGTCAGGAATTGAGGTGAGCAGAAGTTGGGGTATTTGAAGTGGGAGAGGGCCAGATGGGCCAGCTTATCTAGTTTCTGTAACATATGAAAAACAAGGCATGGCTGGTGATTTTTCCCCACATTTCTGCTCCGTTCTTCTGTCTCTTTCTCTTATGGGCTTCTGATCGTGCATGCAGTAGAGACTCAGTGCAGCATACAGCTCCTGCATGCTGTCACGTCTCACCCTCCTCTTTGCTCCCATGTTATCGCCATGCTTTATTTTGGGGGGAAGCTTTGCAGATACATTTCTCAGCTTGTTGACTTTTTTCTGCTGATAGACTCCCCACTACAGAGCCGATAAAGTTTTACAATGAGATTTTGATTTTCTTTCATGGAAGACTTTGTTGAACTTATTTTGGAATAATTTTGCATTTAGAGAGAAATTCCAGAGGGAGTGTCTGCATGGCTTCCCCCCAGCTTCTCCTCTGTCAGATGTTGGCAGACCTGCCCTGTAAATGCCTGGTGATGAATGCTATGCTATGAGCAGTCTCTGCTGGACTTTGGCTCTGGCCACTGATGCAGAAGGCCTTCCACAGATGATTGCAAAACAGGCCAGGGACCATTAACACAAAACTACCCATACAGCCAGGGGGTGGTGATGGCGCATGCCTTTAATCCCAGCACTCCAGAGGCAGAGGCAGTCAGATCTCTGTGAATTCAAGGCCAGCCTGGGCTACAGAGTGAGTTCAAGGACAGGCTCCAAAGCTACACAGAGAAACTCTGTCTTGAAAAACCAAAAAATAAATAAATAAATAAATAAATAAATAAATAAATAAATAAATAAATAAATAAATAAATAAAAAATAAATAAATAAATAAAATAAAACCATCGATACAACCATACAAACAGGCCAGGCAGGACTCTACCATCCCATCCTGACATGATCATCTCAGCATTTCAGATGATTGTGATGACCACTATACTTTGGAAATGCCCGATAATATCACATAGCCATGAATGTTGTAGAATCTACAAGATCCACATCAGATTCAGCTAGATGCTGAGTTTCCATTGTGTGTCCTCTGTCTATTCACAACTCTGACCGGGGCTCTCAGTGGCCCTTGGCTGTCAGTTCTCTCTGGTGTCTCCACCCAGCTGCCTTAAGAGGGGAACAGATTCAAGAACTATACTGAAATCACTGTGGACTCCACTGGAAGAATCACAGAATTAGTAGATTTTGGGGAGAGAGACTTTGAGTCCATGTGAATATCTTACATCCCATGAGTCTGCTTGCTGATTTCACTGTCGTCTGTGGACCTCACAGGAAGTTGCACAATGTTTTCCTTCTGTGTCTATACTTTGGAATTCTTTGTGATGCGTTCCCTCTCCATGTCCTTATTTATCCAGTCTTTTACCTGTGTCAGTATAGACTCAGGGACAGTCATTTTGTACATTGGGTTTTAATCCTCGGCTATGTTCATTACATATCTTGCTGCTCAAATTGTTCCAGTGTTGGCAGCCTCCAGCCCTTCCAGGCTGATTGCATTTGGCAGCCTCTTGGCATGGCTCACTGTCATCTATCTTTCGTGTGGCCATCCTCTATCATCGCTGATTTATCCATATATTATCTGTCTACCTGTCTACAATCTATCATCTATGTATCTGTCAATCTATCATCAATACATTCTATCTATTCATTCATATATCTGTCAGTCTGTCTATATCTATCCATTTATCATCTATCTTCTATGTATATACTTACCTATCATCTGTCTAGCTCTTGATCTATCATCTATTACCATATAACTATCTGTGATGGTTGGTGGTAATCTAGAATCACCTGAGAGGTGGGCCTCTGGGCATGCCTAGGGGGATTATTTCAATTATGTTAATTGAGGTGGGAGACGTTTCCATTGTGGATGACATCACTTCCCATCTGGGATTCTAGACTGCGTAAATGGAGAGAGGGAGCTGAGCAGTGACATTCATTTAGTTGCTCTCTTCTTCCTGACTGTGGAAACGAGGAGAACAGCTGCTTCAGCCTCCTGACACCTGGACTTCCTGCCATGATAGACTATTCCTTGGAAGGGTGAGCTAAAATAAGCCACTTCTCCCTTAAGTTGCTTTTGACAGAGTATTTTTATCACAGCCACATAAAAAGAAACCAGGTTAGGACACTCATCATCTATCCATTATCTATCTATCTATCTATCTATCTATCTATCTATCATCTTTCCATCTATCTATCTATCTATCTATCTATCTATCTATCTTTCCTTCTATCTTTCCTTCTATCTATCTATCTATCTATCTATCTATCTATCTATCTACCTATCTATCATCTATCTATCTATCTATCTATCTATCTTTCCATCTATCCATCCATCTATCTATCTATCTATCTATCTATCTATCTATCTATCTATCTATCTATCTATCTATCTATCTTTCCTTCTATCCATCTTTCCATCTATCTATTTATCTATCTATCTATCTATCTATCTATCTATCTTTCCTTCTATCTATCTATCTACCTATCCATCCATTATGATGGAGCTATCATCTATCACCATCTTACCATCTGTTCCTAGTGATAATTATCAACTCAACAGGATCTAGACTCACCTGGGGCATGGGCCTCTGGGTGCCTGTGTTTGATTGTATCAGTGGAGATGGGAAGGCCCAGCTTGTTTATGAGTGAGACCATTCCCTGGCCAGCGATCCTGGACTGTGTAACTAGAGAAGGGGAGCTGGGCAGCAGCATGCATTGCTCTCTTCTTTTGGTTGTGGATACAACATGAACATCTGCCTCAAGCTTCTGATGCCTTTACTTCCCTGCAATGATGGACAGTACCCTACAGTGAGCTACAAGTGAGACTTTTCTCCCCTAGGTTGCTTTTGTTAGAATATTTTATTATCATAACATAAGTGTAAGGAAGGCAGCATCCATCGTTTATCTATGTATCTATATACTCATGTATATATGTATGCATGTATTTCTCATCTATATATTTACTTATTATCTATCTGTCTGTCTATATATTCATCCAACTAGAACTTCAGGCTCATTATATAGTTCCTCTGTTCCAACCTAAGCATCATCCACTTCCCTGGGGAGGCTGGTGATAATGTTTAGAAGCCAAGATCTGGGCACTGTGTGAGCTTGTTGTCCTGCACTATCCCTCCTTCTGGGGTCTCTCAAGGGCAGTACTAGGAATCCCGTGCATATATAGTAATCTGCACATGGGCACATTTCTTCCCACAGTCCTGCATGAAACTCTGTGTGTGAGTGACAATGAACAGGTTGCCATGCCCTGTCCTGAGTGCAGTTGCCTATAGGTTGGTGTTTCTTTCTCTTTTGTTGGTAAGTCATCACTAGCTGCCTTACCTCCTGCTCTCAGTGCTCCCCTTCCCCTCTCCCTCAAAAGCCTTCCTCCACCAGACTAGCTCCACCAGCTGGGGGACCCAGATGTCCAGACACAGGTGTCTGCTGAGGACATTTCAGATTCAAACCAAAGATGTCCCTGTTCACATTTTTGCGCATTTTCCATGTGGATTCCGTTTTCTTCCTGTTGGGTTCTGTGAGTTCATTATGAACTCCTATACTACTCTCCTATTGGATATATGATGATTTCTCAGTGTTGCTTTGATTTGTGGGCTGTCATTTAGTCCTCTTACAAATGTCTTTTGGAGAGCAGTAGTTTATAACTTAGTAGTTTATTAACCATTTAAAACCCATCCTTTTCTCTGGAGAGTCTAAGGTTTGTTGTGTGTTGTGAGGCATTGCCCTCCTGGGTGGGCCCAGTACCACTTCTGTTCAGGCTGAACCCAGGCCCCCTTCCCTTCTGATGCTCTCGAGAGGTTCTTCCTCTGGCCCTTGTAGCTGTTTGCTGCACACCTGGAGTTCTGCTTGTCCTGTGCTGTGCACCCCTTGGTGTCTCCCAGGCTTTCTCTCCCCAGCTCAGAGGCTTACCTGGCTCGACCTGTGTCTTCACCCTTACTCCTACATTTCAGTCTGGAAGCTTGCTGTAGGCAGTGGGCTGAGCCCCTTGTGGAGAGCACTTTCGACACTTCCTCTCCCAAGGGTCAGGGGTGCAAGTTCTTGGCTATCCAGGGTCCCATTTGCCACATTTTGCCTGTTGTGTGCTGTTTTAGGCAGGAGGGGCTAAGATGGTAGTCACCATTGTCCCCTGGCCAGTTCTGGGCACAAGTCGATGTGGTATTTGTACTTGAAAAACATTCCACACTTGCCAGTCCTGTTTAACCATCACAGCAACCCATTTTTAGTTGCAAATGCTTTGGTGAGAAGAATGCATACTTGCCTGGGTTCAGAGGGTCTGCGGAGTTTGTGCCTTGATGGGCTGGGGCTGGGACAGAGCCTTGACTTTGTGGCTTCCAGGGTCAGTGATTCTTTCTAGTCAACCGCACAGGCCATGCACACAGGGAGAAGGTAATAAGAAGTGTGTGTGTGTGGGGGGGGGGTATCTGCATGACTATGGGTGGCACTTCCGAAGGGTGGTGGTCAGGTGGAGGGAAGCAGCATGCACATGCTCACAAGCCCCCTGCTGCTTCCTGAGAGAGCATCCATTGC
Source organism: Peromyscus leucopus (assembly GCF_004664715.2). Lineage (NCBI taxonomy): Eukaryota > Metazoa > Chordata > Mammalia > Rodentia > Cricetidae > Peromyscus > Peromyscus leucopus. Next base: position 31,439,016 of record NC_051080.1, on the reverse strand, counting down.
TGCTGCACCTGTGGACAGCTGACTCCAGCCTCTTTGCCTTTCTGCATGGACTAATGACCAGCAATTCTCTAGGCATCATCCCGGCCTCCACTGTGACTGTCGAGGCATCCAGCTTCTTAGAATGGGCACCTGCCTCTCCAGTGTGCATACAGCCATTGTTGGACTACCCAGCCCCCATCACGGAAGCCTGTCCAATAAGCCCTTTATAACATAATCATACACTCTTAAGTATGTTCTAGAGACCTCCTCCCAATGCCCACACAAACTCATGATACTTGGGATCAAAGACTGTTGTCCAGAAGGCTGGTAGATCTAGAAGGAGTCACCTTATCACTTAGTTCTCCCTCCCCACACCATGGTATGGATGGGTAAACTGAGTCCTAGATAATGACTGGCAACAACTCTACTTCTTCTGTTATACCTACAGCTGTGAGAGGAGTATCTCTTTGTAATTCCTTATTTTTTCCTGACCTGTTCTCAGCATGTGCAGTTTGGGGCTATTAATATATAATTAAACACAGATCTCTCCCTTTATCTTCAGGGCACGTGTTTACTTTAGACTCAAAATGGCAAATAGAAAGGGAATGTTTGATCTGTAGAGACACTCTGAGCTCTAAGCCATGGGGTTGATGAGTCCATTAGGCATAAAATAGGGTGATGAGAATTGAAACGTGTGTATTTCCATGGTGTGCAGGTGATCACAGAACTGCATCCAGGCTGGGTGTCTGCAGGCCTTGGACTCTTTATGGCTTTTGCCCTGAAGAATCATCAAGGGTCTTCAATGGCAGTGATCCTGGTGTCTCCATCTCTGCTCCACCTGGTGTCTGTCTCCTTTTCTGTGTCTCAACATAATTGTACCAGACACCATGGCTGTGACTTTTCTTGGGAAAGGCTGGCATGGGAAGAGACAGTGCGTGGGACTCTCACAGCCAGGGCAAGAGGCCATGATTCAGCATAGTTCACTATGTGAACAGGTCTAATGTCTTCACGGATCATGGGCATTGAATTCCATGGGATGCTGTCCACCATAAGCCAAATCCAACACTAGCCGGGACATGTCACCCCTGGGGGCACCGCATGAGGTGGGGAAAGAGTGACCAGATGGAGCAATGACCTAATTTATCATGTCCTCAAGTGGTCATGACTGGGGGTTGGCATATTCCCTGTCCCCCATGCTATCCTTGTTAGTTCTGCTTATCCGGAGACCTCTGACCAAGTCACCCACCCAACATTGTTTCTTACTGACATCTTAGACAGGGCTGTCACACAGCATGTTTATCTGTGAGGAAGGCTGTGGATAGAGTCATTTTCTTTTTCTTTATTTATCTCTCATGTATTATGTCCTGACTGAAGTTTCTCCTCCCTCCTCTCCTCCCAGTTTTTCCCCTCCCCATTCCTTTTCTGTTTCCCTTCAGAAAAGAGCAGGCCTCCCAGGCCTTAACTGAACATGGCATCACAATAAGATTAGGCAGAAGCCCTCATATCAAGGCTGGATGAGGCCACACAGTAGAAGGAAAAAGTTCCCATGAGAAGGCAAAAGAGTCAGAGACAGCTCCCTATGAGTTATGAGTCCTATAAGGACACCAAGCTACACAACCATAATATATGTGTAGAGGACCTAGGTCAGACCCATATAGGCTCACTGATTGACACTTCAGTCTCCATGAGCCACCATGAGCCCTGGTTAGTTGGCTCTGTGGGCCTGACTTGTTCTTGTGGTGTCCATGACTCCTCTGGTTCCTACAATATTTCCTCCCCCTCTTCTTTGGGATTTCCCAAGCTCTGCCTAATGTTTGGCTGTGGGTTTCTGCATCTGCTCCTATCAGTTACTTATGAAGCCTCTTCAGTGATGATTATGTTAGGCTCTAGTCTATAAGTATAGCAGATATCATTAGGAATAATTTCATTGACTTTTTTTTTGGCCAGTCTATCCTAGGTCTCTGGGTCTTTGATTCAATTCCATTGATCAACCTGTGTGTTTTTATGCAAATACCACGTGGTTTTTATTACTATAACTCTACAGTAGAGTTTGAAATCAGGGATGGTGATATCTCTGGAAGTTGTTTTATTGTACAGGATTGTTTTATTTATCCATGGTTTTGTGTTTTTCCACATGAAGTTGAGTATTGTTATTTCAAGGTCTGTAAAGAATTGTGTTGGAATTTTGATGGGGATTGAGTTGAATCTGTACATTGCTTTTGGTAAGATGGCTGTTTTTATCCTACCAATCCATGAGCACGGGAGATCTTTCCATCTTCTGATATCTTTTCCAATTTCTTTCTTCAAAGACTTGAAGTTATTGTCATACAAGTCTTTTACTTGCTTGGTATTGTTTGTGGCTATTGTAAAGGGTGTTATTTCCCTGATTTCTTTCTCAGCCCATTTGTCATTTGTATATACTTTTTTTTTTTTTAGTTAATCTTATATTCACCCACTTTGCTGAAGGTGTTTATCAGCTGTAGGAGTTCCCTGGCAGAATGTTTTGGTCACTTGTGTATACTATCATATCATCTGCCAATAGATACTTTGACTTCTTCATTTCCAATTTGTATCCACTTAATCTTCTTTAGTTGTCTTAATGCTCTAGCTAGAACTTCAAGTACTATATTGAATAGATATTGGAGAGAGTGGACAGCTTTGTCTTGTTACTGATTTTAGTAGAATTGCTTTTTGAGTTTCTCTCCATTCAACTTAATATTGGATATTAGGCTTGCTATAAATTGCCTTTATTATGTTTAGGTATGTATGTCCCTTGTATTCCTGATATCCCCAAGACTTTTATCGTGAAGGGTTGTTGGATTTTGTCAAAGGCTTTTTCAGCATCTAATGAGATGATCATGTGTTTTTCTTCTTTGTTTATGTGGTAGATTACATAGACAGATTTTCATATGTTGAACCATCCCTGCATCTATGGGATGGTGCCTACTTATCATGGTGGATGATGTTTTTGATGTGCTCTTGGTTTGCCAGTATTTTATTGAGTATTTTTGCATCAATGTTCATGAGAGAAATTGATCTATAACTTTCTCTCTTGAATCTTTGTGTGGCTTGGGCATTGGGGTAACTGTGGCCTCATAAAATGAATTTGGCAATGTTCCTTCTGTTTCTATTTTGTGGAATAATTTCAGGAGTATTGGTATTAACTCTTCTTTGAAAGTCTAGTAGAATTAGGTGTTAAAACCATCTGATCCTGGGCTTTTTTTTTTTTTTTAACTTGGCAGACTTTCAGTGACTGTTTCTATTTCCATAGGGGTTATAGGTCTATTTAAATTATTTATCTGATCTTGATTTAACTTTGGTAAGTGGTATCTATCAAGAAAACTGTCTGTTTCTTTTAGATTTTCCAATTCTGTGGAGTATAGATTTTAAAGTTTGACCTAATGATTCTTTGGATTAACTTGGCGTCTGTTGTTATATCCCCGCCCCTTTGTTTCTGATTTTGTTAACTTGGATATTCTCTCTGTGTCTTTTAGTTAGCTTGGATAAGGGTTTGTCTATCTTTTTGATTTTCTCAATGGACCAACTCTTTGTTTCATTGATTCTTTGTATTGTTCCCTTTGTTTCTATCTTATTGATTTCAGCCCTTGGTTTGATTATTTCCTTCTGTCTATTCTCTTGGGTTACTTTTTGCTCTAGAGCTTTCAGGTGTACTGTGAAGTTGCTAGTATGAGATCTCTCCAACTTCTTTATGAAGCCACTTAGTGCTATGAATTTTCCTCTTAGCACTGAGTTCATCGTGTCCCATAAGTTTGGGTATGCTGTGCATTTGTTTTTATTAAATTCTAGAAAGTCTTTAATTTCTTTCTTTACTTCTGACTTGGCCCAGGAGTCATTAGTAGAGAGTTATTCAGTGTCCACGAGTTTCTGTTGTTGAAATCCAGCTTTAATCCATGGTGGTCTGATAGGATACAGGGGGTTATTTCAATTTTCTTGTATCTGTTGAAATTTGTTTTGTGACCAAGTATGTGGTCAACTTTGGAGAAAGTTCCATGAGGTGCCGAGAAGAAGGTATGTTCTTTTGTGTTTGGTTGAAATGTTCTGTGGATATCTGTTAGATCCATTTGGTTCACAATGTCTATTAGCTCCATTATTTCTGTTTAGTGTTTGTCTGGATGACCTGTCCATTGGTCAGAGGTGGGTATTGAAGACTCCCACCATTAATGTGTGAGGTTAAGGGTGTGATTTAAGCTTTAGTAATGTTTCTTTTTTTTACGATTTATTATTTATTTATTATTTATTATTATTTATTAGGTATACAGTGTTCTGTTTGCATGTACCCCTGCAGGACAGAAGAGGGCACCAGATCTCATTACGGATGGTTGTGAGCCACTATGTGGTTGCTGGGAATTGAACTCAGGATCTCTGGAGGAGCAGTCAGTGCTCTTAACTTCTGAGCCATCTCCCCAGCCCTAGTAATGGGGCATTGAGTTTAGGAATTGAAACATCGTCTTGGTGGAGTTTTCCTTTGATGAGTATGAAGTGTTCATCCCCATCTCTTTTGATTAATTTTGGTCTGTAATCTGTTTTGTTAGATATTAAAATAGCTACACAAACTTGCTTCTTGGGTCTGTTTGCTTGGAAAATCTTTTGTCAACACTTTATTCTGATGGTTTGATTTTGAGGTATGTTGCTTATATGCAGCAGAAGAATGGATCCTGTTTTCCAATCCATTGTGTTAGCCTGTGTCTTTTTATTGGGGAATTGAGTCCATGGGTGTTGAGAGAGAGTAATGACCAATGATTGCTAATTCCTGTTATTTGGATGTTGTTGGTTGGGGTGGTGTTGGTGGTGGTGGTGTGTGTGTACTTCCCTTCTTTTGGTTTTGCTGGTGTGAGATTTTATTTTCTGTGTCTTTTGTGGATGTAGTTAACTTACTTGGGTTGCAGTTTTCCTTCTAGTACCTTCTGTAGGGCTAGATTTGTGGATCAATATTGTTTAAATTTAATTGGTCATGTAATATCTTGTTTTCTCCTTTCATGGTGATTGAAAGTTTTGCTGGGTATGATAATCTGGACTGGCATCTGTGGTCTCATAGAGTCTGTATGACATGTGTCCAGACCCTTCTGGCTTTTACAGTCTCCATTGAGAAGCTGGGTGTGATTTTAATAGGTCTGCCTTTATATGTTACTTGGCCTTTTTCCCTTGAGACTTTTAATATTATTTCTCTGTTCTTTATGTTTAGTGTTTTGATTATTGTTTTTTTTAGCAAAGGGATGTCTTTTCTGGTCCTGTCTATTTGATGTTCTGTAAGCTTCTTGGACCTTTATAGGCATGTCATTTTTGAGGTTAGGGATATTTTTTTCTATGATTTTGTTAAAAATATATTCAAGGAATTTGTCCTGGGATTCTTTTCTTTTTTCATTCCTTTTGTCTTTTCATAGTGTCCCAGAATTCCTGGATATTTTGTGTCAGGAATTTTTTATATTTAACATTTTCTTTGACTGATATATCTATTTCTTCTATCATTCTTCAGTGCCTGAAATCTTCTCTTCTATCTATTGTATTCTGTTTGTTTTTCTTTATTTCTTTTCTTATATTCCTCTTATGGTTTTCCTGGGGGGGGGTTATTCCTATCCTCCAATTGTTTGTTTGTGTTTTCCTGTATTTCTTTAAGGGATTTATTCATTTCCTTTTTAAGGACCTCTATCACCGTAAAGTTGGTTTTAAGGTCATTTTCTTCTGCTTCTGCTTTGTTGGAATATTCAGGGCTTGCTATAGTAGGAGAGCTGGGCTCTGGTGGTGACATATGGCTCTGGCTGTTGTTGATTGTGTTCTTACACTGGTGTCTAGGCATCTGGGTTTGGGTGATTATAGGTCTGCCAGTTTCTGAATTTGTCTTTGTTGGATGGGTGTTCTTTGGTTTCTGTTTCTTCTTTGGTCTTCTGGTCTTTGTGGCATAGATTTCTGGTGGTTGATGTGACTTCTGCTTCAGCAGGAGGTCTCCGTCTGAGTTGGAGATTGGAGTTCTGGGACTTTGGTCCAGCAGTGAATTTCTGCCTGAGTTAGCCTGTCTGTTATTCTGGCTGGTGTGGTCTGTTTTTCTGTCTGGTGTGGCCTGCACCTGTTCTTTAGACTGGTGTGGCCTGCGCCTGTTCTTCTGAGTGGCATGGCCTGCACCTGCTCTGACTGGGGTAGCTTGCACCTGAGCAGCTGATGGCCACTCGAGGTGTGGGAAGGGTTGCAGTGGGTTGGGTCTTTGGGATGCAAACTGAGGATGTGGGAAGGTTCCGAGTGCAGGTGGACCTCTTACCTGTTCTGATTGTTGTGGCCTGCACCTGAGCAGCGGCTATCCCAAGAGTCATTTTCAAAACTCAGTACATCACTATCCAACTGTCTGCAAAAACAGGAGCACAGTCCTGTTTGGTTGACATCTGCTAAAATGCGAACAGCCAACATCTACAGAGAATCAAGCCAGGAGTGGGGGTCCCCATGGGAAAGGAAGCAGTCTACAATGCTACTTCAAACTTGCCTTCTACAGAGCTGTAACAGAAGCCCTCAGGTGTCCGTCCTCATCCCTGCTTCCAGCTCCATTTGGCCTGGGGAAGCATCCTTCTAGGTGACCTTGAACTTGGTTCAATATAGGATGAAGACCATGTCTGACTCCATACATCATTTCCATAGAACATTCAGTGATGGTGAATCATGATGGTCCACTTGACAGGATCTAGAGTCACTGAAGAGGCAACACCCTGGGCACATCTGGGAGGGATCTCTCTATTAGGAACTGATGTGGAAGGACCCATCTCAGCAGTCGGCAGCACCAAGCCACAGATGGGCAAGGGTCCTGAACTTCATAAAAAAGTAGAAGTTGCCGAGCACCAGTATTCCTCTCTCTCCACATCCTGCCTGCCACGGCCGTGGCACCAACTGCCTCACACTTCTGCGGCGCTGCCTTCCCTGGAACTGTGAGCCAACCCAAGCCCTCCCTTCCTTAAGTGGCTTTTGCTGGGGCTCTTTTCTCATAACAACAAGAAACGTAACATACGATTCTACAGACTCACAGTGGTTCTCATTGCAAACCAGCAGTGGCGTGGTGTGGTCTACTTTTCCCAAGTGGAGGAAGACTGCTTTGTTCAGCTCAGCAGCTCTAGCCTGTTCTGAGCCATAGAGATCAAGGTGCCTCAGCTAGGGTGTGTGAGCACGATGCCTCTGTCAGGATGCCTTCTGTTCCTGGTCCCTCTTTGTTTCCTCACTTCTTGCTAGCAATGGTGCAGTGGGCTCATGTCTTGGCAAGCACACTGTAAGGTGAAAGACTTACATCTAGCCCTCTCCCTCTGTGTTTACCAGTCCAGTGACACAGCACACCCTTGAGTCTTTCTCCCCTGGCTCCCTCTTGCTGCCTGCCTCTGACGTTGGAAGGGTGGTGCCTAAATGCGTGCACGCGGTTTCCTTCCTATGTGTAGGGTTTCTAAGACTCATCTCTCCCAAATGAAGGCTCCTGTGTATATTCCAGCCACATGGGCCCTGATGGACACCAGTGTGTCCTGGTGTCATTTGATCTTCCAGGCATTTACTTTTCAGGTAGAATAGCCTGGAAGGAATCTGTGAGTCATCAGATCCTGATAGCACTTGAAAGGTGAGCGCTTGGGCTCACCCTTGCTCACGCTGGCAGGATCCTGTGTCCTCACTAGCTGATGTCACTGGCCCTGTAGGTTCTGTTCAGGTTGTGATTGTTAAAGGCCTGTCGATGGTTTAATTTCATTTCCTGTCTGACAGAGTCACCTTGACCCATTCACTGTATGTGGCCATGTTGTTCAGACCTTAGATAGTCTTTTAATTAAAAAAAAAAAAAAAGCCCAAAGCCAGATTTGGGGTGAAAGCTAAAAGATCAGAGAAGCAGAACAAGCCACAGCCAACCTCACCTTGCCAACTTCTTAGCCAATCCTGTTTTCTCAGAGTGAAGCCTCTGAGTCCTCTCCTGAAAGGTCTCAGCTGAACTGCTTTAGTTCCTGTTTCCTCACGCCTTATATACCTTTCTCCACCCTGCCATCACTTCCTGGGATTAAAGGTGCGTGTGCTTCCCAATACTGGGATTAAAGGTGTATGCCACCACTGTCCGGCTCTGTTTCCAGTGAGGCTTTGAACTCACAGAGATCCAGATGGATCTCTGCCTCCCGAGTGATAGGATTAAGGTGTGTGCCACCGCTGTCTGGCCTCTATGTCTAATCTAGTGGCTGACTCTGTCCTCTGATCCTCAGGCAAGTTTTATTGGAGTAGGTAATATATCACCACACTTATCTGTGCTTCAGGGTTACTGGCCCTTCTCCTGGTCTGTAGGAGCCCACACTGCTCTGTTCTGCTGACCTTCTATGCTTCATGCAGACTCAACTACCCCAGGCCAAAAGCTTGTGTCTTCCTCTGTGGGACTTCAGTGCAGATGTTTTAATTTTAACATAGTGTAAGTGCTTCTTCTCTGAAGGCCTTTCTAGAGTGTTTGTAACTGACTCATCCTTCCTCATCTCAAGTTTATGAAGACGCGTGTTAACCATTTTCTTCTGAAAGTTTTACACACGGCATCTGGGAATGAGGCTTATGCCTGTGCTTTTAATTGAAGGAAGGGTCTAACTTTATTTAATTATGGAAAGCGTTTGCCACAGCTCCATCTGAGGAGTGTCTAGAATGTCCCCCACACTGCCACACTTCCTGTGTGCAAATGGAATAATTTCTGGGCCAGTCTTACCACTAGGGGCATCTGAACACCAAGGGTTCATAGGCTGGTAATTGTGGCCTCTTAAGTGTCAGCCTCTGCCAGGACACACTCTCTCCACTCTAGACCTCTGTCCCCTTCTCTCACTTTCTGATTAGCTAGGAGCTCCAACATGAGTGCTTGGAATTTTGTGGGAAGAATTGGCATGCTAAGATCTCAAGTCTTTTTTGCACGGACCTAGATCCCGTGGTCCTCCCTGGTGGCACACTAGCATCCTGGTATTTTATACCTCCCCATTTCTTGCCCCTGGGGATGCTGGGCCAACAACCACCCCTGGAGCTGAGCACCAGCCTTGGAAACAGTGGTCCTGTCATCTGTGTTATCCACAAACTGCATGGGCAAGATGCACAGGAGACAGCCTCTGTCCCCAGCCTGGCGAGACCAGGGCTCAGTTTTCTGGGATTTTGAAAAACCTCCCAGGTAGGAACATTCTCACTGTGGAATCTGCAAGGGCAGCAGAGCCTCGCTCCCCTGTGAAAGCTTGCCTTTTCTTTACTTTTAATGTAATGTAGCTTTTATTACGGCATTAGTACACGCCCATTGTGTGAAATTCAAGGAAGGCGAGAAGTGTGCGACCCTGCTCTCCAGAGGTGGCTCTGTTTATAGATCATTGCATGTTGTTCGGCATGCCTTTTCAAAACCACTTTACTGAGGTGTGATTGAATACAGAGGCCATGCATGTTTAATGTGCTCAAAAACTTGATGAGTTTGCAGGTGAGCGCGCATCCAAGGAAACCATTGCTGCTACGGCAGATCCACAAACCCCATCACCCCCAAGGCTTCTTCCTCTATGCTTATTTTTATTGCCACTTAAAAAGTGATAAGAACACTTAATCCGATGTATCTATCCTCTTAGTAAAATTCAAAGCACGCGTTATAGTGTGGTATAGTCTGCTGAACGCACTGTGCATGCCTGGATCTCTAGGACCTCTTAAACTGCATAATGAAAACTACCTTTTGGCCAACCCTCCCTCTGCCCCCCCAGTCCCCAGTGACAGCCATCCTACTCTCTGCTTCTCAGAGTCAATTCTTACAGATTTATCACAGGAGTGAGACTAGCAGTATTTGCCTTCCCTGACCCGGCTTGCCCTGCTTTGCACACGATCCTCCAGGCTCATCCACGCTGGAGTAAACAAGAGGACCGCGCCCTGATCGTGACGGCATGGCGGCCCCTGGTGCCTGCAGCCCATACCTTCTGTTGACTCGGGCCCTTGCTGATGGGCACCTACCTGATTTGTCTTACTGTCAGTAATGCTACTATAGATACTGGAGGTAACCTTTCTCCCTGGTGGTAGTTTAATTTCCTTTGGGTGTACACCCCATGTTGGGTTGTTGGGTGACTTGGTGATTCTGAGCTGTTCTCCACCATGGCTGCGCTCACTTCCGCCTGCACCAACAGTGTGCCCAGCACCCCCATCTCCATGTGCTGTTGAGGCCTTTTGAAACTCGCCGTTGTGACAGGTGTGCAGGCTCTCTTCCTGATGCTTACCGACACACGCTCCTTTCGTGCTGTGGCACCTCTCTGCCCTCTGTGGGAAATTGTCTATTTAGGTTGCACACTCATCTACAAATCAAGTGATTAGCTCTGGCTTGGAGGAGACCTTTGCATAGCTGGTTGGTTTTCTGGCCTTTTATCCCTTCGTCAGAAGTCTGGTGGGGTCTTCGTGCCTTTTCTCCCAGGGCACGGGGCTCTTCCGTGGTTGCCCGTTTCCTGGCTGCATAGAGTGTTTTCATTTGCTGTGACCCTGCCTGATTTGTTTGGCTTGTGCCTGTGCTTTTTGAGGACATATCTAATGAGTGACAACCGAGAGCCACATCACAGAGTTCTTCTTCATGCAGGACCTTAGATTTCAGTGTCTGTAACAGTCATTTTACTTTCTCATGGACACTCGCTCAGGCTGCAAGGACTGAGTGGCAGAGACCTGGGGTGGAGGAGCAGCACAGAATAGGTGGCTGGGAGGTGGGACTGTGTGCACCCCAGCTTCCCGAGAGGTTTCCATCACACAGGACTCCCCACAATGGCAACCACAGAGGCTGATTTTCAGCAAGGAGCTGGGCCATGCTGCAATGATTTGCTTGGTTTCGAGCAGGTTAGACTAGGCCACTTTCTTTGCTACCCCAATGGCAAAATCCAGTTCCCAGAAGCCTCCACATCCAGGAAGGAGAGGATCAGGCAAAGCTCACCTCCCAGGGGACACGATTACAGGGTGTGCACACAGTCGGTGCGCCATCTGTTTTCTCACGTGGCTTGTTCACCGCCGCCAGTCTTAGCCTACTTCTTGCGTGCACTTGGCTTGTGGGCACCTTAGTTGAAGGATGGTCCCTCCCTCTTCCTCCTCCTCTTTCTTCTTCGACCATTTGAAATACATTGGTAAACTTCTTTCAAACCGTCCCAACTTTCACAGCCCTGTGAACTCCCAAAGGACATCAAGAGTACTACAGAAACTTCCGAGCACGGGCAGGAATGCCGTGCTTCTCTGATCATTTTGTTTTAGGAACATAACGATATTTTTACGGTTGTTATTTAAAATTTGGGTCCTACTTTTCTTGGTGATTATTATATCATAAGAAAATATTGATTTCCTACTCCTCACATAAGTACTCTAGAGAATCACAAGCATTCCAGGATACACGAGTTATAATGTATTTAACACTTCTGTTGAAAAAATAAATTATTTCTGGCGTAAGTATTGTTTCTCTGAACTCTGTATATCCACTAACTCTAAGGAATTATTATTTTCGGGATAGATTGCTATAAATAGAATTAACGAGCCTCATGATGTGCTGTGCATTTTAAAATCCCCCTTCGATTCCTCGTGTGTTTGCTGTTTCAGTACAATTTTTAAAACTTCATATTGTGGTTAAAGAGAAACAATACAAGACTTACCGCTTGCATTAGCCACCCTTTTCTTTCCTGTGACCAACTATCCAACACGAAACAGCTTCTGGGAGAAACAACTCATTTTGGCTCACGGTCTGAAGTGCTACAGTTCACCACAGTGGGGAGGTGCCATGCTGGCTGGCTTCCTGGCAGTAGGGGAATGAGACTGCTTATGAACAGCTCAGTAGATAAAGAATGAGAGCCATGACAGAGGGTGGGGCAGGTTATGAACCTCAAAAGGCAGGCTACTGACCTGTTTCCTTCAGCTAGCCTCCTTCAGCTAACCTCTTACAGGTTCCACAGCCTTCCCAAATGGTGCCACTAGCTGGGGACTGAGTGTGCAGTCACATGAGCCGGTGGGATACATTTTACATCTGATCCCTATTGCTGCGTTAGCCATCTGAAGCATAGACTTGAGCGACGTCAAACACATTGATTGACATGTTTGAACCAACACTGCCCTCATCCATCCTCACAGCTTTCTTCTGTCTCCATTAGATGTGAACTGCCCTTCCCCTGCCTCAGATCTTTTCACCATGTTCAAGTTTCCCAGCGAGTGAGCTCACTTACTCATTCTCCCATCCATAATTCTCTTGCAATACCAATTGTTAAGACTTCAGGAGAGGTGGAGAAATGGGAAGTCATGGGTAGGGTGAACCGTGCTGTGCAGAGGGGTGCTGCCCCAGCCTGGATGGGGGCTGGGAGGCTGTCCAGTGCAGTTGATGGAAGCTTAAAGATCCCCCCCCCTCTGTGTGTGTGTGTGTGTGTGTGTGTGTTTAAGCTTACAGACAAAAGAGTTATGGGGTAGAGTGGTCTCTGGGGAAGGGGAGGGTAGCCATGAAGGTAGAGTATTCATCTGGCATCCAGTCAAGAAGAGCCTGTGCAGCAACCAGGAAGAGAGCTACAGTCTGAAGGACTGGGTATCCATGGAAGGTCTTAGGCAATGCTGCTTCAGGGGGCCAGTGTGTAGTTAAACACTGGGTGTCTGAGCCTCAAGTTTCCATGAATTCAGTATAGCAGAGCAACTTGTGTCCACTCTTCAGCTGCTGGGCATCTTACCTCACTTTGCTTTGTCGCAATGCGGTATGCTTTGGCTCACATGCACATAGGCACTTATTTCTCACAGTTCTGGGAGCTGGGAGGTGGAGACTGGGTGGCCACAGGGGTGGGTTTTGGCGATGTCTGTTCATCACAGTTGTCTTTCTTCTGGGTCTTCACACAGTCAGAAGTGGATGAGCTTCTCAGGCCTTCCGTACCATGTGGGTATCACTCCCCTTCCGAGCATTGCACCCTGTGCCAGTTCCCGCTGACACCATTACATAGGAAGCAGTGGATTTTCCCAATGGATTTGGGGAAACACTGTCTTTATCCATTGCTGAATGACTGGATTCCTTGCTGGGACTCATAGAACTTTCCTCAGTTGCAGACTTCACTGGGGGAGAATCTACTCTGTGATTCCTCAGGTTGTTGGTAAATTTGTCTGTGATTCTCGGGCCAGTTAGTGTAGCTTCTCAGAGGCTACTAACTAGAGCTATGCACAGCATGTTACCAGGTGCATCCCCATGTATCCATCCGAACCACTCACCCAGCAAGAAGAGCAGTGGTTCTCAACCTGTGGGGTTGTGACCCCTTTGACTAACCTCTATCTCCAAAAATATTTACAACAGTTCAAAAATATTCCTAACAGTAGCAAAATCACAGTTATGAGTTAGCAATGAGGTAATTTTATGGTTGGGGGCCACTGCAACATGAGAAACTGCGTTAAAGGGTCCCAGTGTTAGGAAGGTTGAGAACCCCTGGTTTAGCATGAGCTTGTTCTCAGGGCAAGGTCTCATTTCTGCAGTGTGACATCCTCTGTGGTCACATGGGGACTTTTTTTTGACATACTGTGATATGGGTGACATCTCCTGTGTTATATTTTGTGACCATATATAGACTCTTTTGATGTGTGGACATAGGCCATGCTCCCCTACTCCCATACTATTTTGGTTAAAAATGGGTGACTTTCACTTGAGGGAAGATGGAGAAGATTTGCCTGACTGTGTAGTACTGATATCGTATATAGAATAAAATGAGGGGTACTATGAAAAGTGGAAGGGCAAGGGCAGGGTGGAAGGGACCTCGGCATCTTCCTCACACTGGTGGCTCCACTGGGTTTCCTCAGTCTCATATATTCCCATCTTAGAACTGCAAAGCCCACAAACCAAGAACAGCAATGGAACAGACAGAGCAAACCCAGCAGAGTGGCCATCTTTAGCCATACCACGAGGAAACGGCAGCCTTGGAAGATGGAACCACCAAGTAACAACAGGCATACACTCCAGCTGAGGACCAAGGAAAACCATGGCCACCCTCAGCATATCACACCGAGCGAGGAACCTGGGATTCAGGTGCCATGAAGCCTCTGACGCCTTGGTGGGTGGGGGTCCCAACAGTCAAGTGGAGAGAGGGACTGGCTTACTCCTGTGGCTGGCAGCAAGTCCTAAAGTGTCAAGCCTGGAATGACACAACAACATGGAAATGATGAGGTGCCTGTCACTCTCTCCACTGTGGTGGTGTCCTAGGGGGCCTCACAGAGAATCAGCATGTTCACCAACACCCAGTGGTTAGGTCATTCCCACTGTGGTCACAGGAGATCTAGTGAGATGCTGTGTTCCTCTCCCTGTCCCAGCGGTAACAGGTGCTCCACCTCTCAGGTGTCGAGAAGAAACTTTGTGTGTGTGTGTGTGTGTGTGTGTGTGTGTGTGTGCGCGCATTGAAAATGAAAAGATAAAAAGTGATACCTCACCCAAACTAACCACAAGAAAGTCAATCGGAGAGAGGACTATCAGGACTATCAGGTAAAGTAAATTCCATTTTAAATAGATTTAACCAGGATGGAGATGGACATTGTGGTATGATAAAAGGTGCAACCACTCAGTCGTAGCAATTCTCAACTTGCGTGCACCAAATAACACAATGGCAGAGCATGTGTGAAGTGAAGCAAAACCTGATGGGGCTAACAGACACATCCACAGAGCCTTCACAGTCACTGAAGAGCTTAATATCCCTTCACAACAATCGCTAGAACAACCAGGTGTGAAATTAACAAGGTCGGAGACCTCATCAGCATCAGCAGCAGGTGAGTCGAATCACACTTTGCAGAACATGCCTCCAGACCAGGCAGAAGGCGAACTCGGTTCAAGTGCCACAAACACATTCTTCCATTGCCCATGTTCTCAGCTCATAACAAGCCTCAGCAACCTTAAATGACTCTGAATCAGAGTATCCTGTCTGCTACAATGCAGTTGACCTAGAAATTACCTTTGGGAAGATGACTGGGAACTCTCTAAACTGTGGGAAACCCAACGCGGTTCTGCATTTGGTCAAGGAGGAAATGCTAAAGGACATCAACAACAAAACAATAGGATTGAATGAAAATACAGTGTTCTGAAATGAATAGTCCAGCTAAATGCCTATAAAGTGAAAAGCAAAATGCACCAAAAGGAGAACAAGACAAAGACGAAAGCCCCAATCCGTGCCATTTGCCATAGAAAAGCGGAGACGAGAGAGAGCTGGCTCTTTGGAGAGATTGATAAGATGGACAAAACTACAAAAGAACAGCAGAAGAATTAAAGGAATCACATGTTACCGAAATCACAAATGGAACAAGACACACTGCAGACATCAGAAGAATGGAGGGGGACTATCAGGAACAGCTCCACACACAGACCTCTGACCACTTAGGGGAGAGGGGCTGATGCCTTGGAAAATATTGACGGCCAGAGCTCATCCTTCCTGAAACAGATTGTTTGAATAGCCTTATGACTATTAGAGAAATTGAATTCATAAGTTAAAAACTTCCCCCAAAGAAATACACAGACTCCTATGGTTTCAGTGGAGAATTCTACCAAATGCTTTAAGTAGAATTAATGCCAAGAGTACATAATCTCTTCCAGAATACAGCACAGGAGGGAATACTTGCTAGTTCATTTTATGAAGCTATTATTACCAAAACCAGAGATATAACACAAAAAATAAAACTATAGGCTGGTATTCCTCATGAATGTAGATGTGAAATTCCTTAACGAAATATAATCTAACACAATCCTGCAACATATAAAAATAAAACGAGTTATAAACTATGCCCTAGGGGGTTTTAATGCAGGGATGTGAGGCCAATTTAATGTTTTAAAAAACAAGCAATAAAAACCACCACATTAATATGTTAAGGAAGAAAAGGCTAGATAATATCAATAGATGCAGAAGAATCATTGCCAAAATCTAGTCTTCAAGCATGATTTTAAAAACCTCTTGGGAATGTAGGGGTAGAGGAAAACCTTTTCAATTTGAGAAAAAAAATACTTTAACAAGTATCACTACCATTGAGTTAACAGTGAAAATAAAATACTTCCTTCTCAATCTAACTAACTGGGAATTTCTATTTTTATAACTTTTATTCAACATAGTACTGGAAGATTTAGCCAGTGCAATAAGGCAAGAAAAAAGAAATACAGATTAGAAAAGAAAAAATGAAACTGCTCACAGTGGGTTGTGCCTCCCACATCAATATTAATTGAGACAATGATTCACAGGCTTGCCTACAGCCCGATCTGATGGAGATAGCTTTTTAGTTGAGGTTTCTTCTCCCCAGATGACTCTAGCTTGTGTTGAGTTGACAAAAAACTAACATGTGCATTCCTCATGTTGAGATTGCTGCAAACACACCCTGTCTCTCCTTTGTCTTGTTATTTCTGGATAGACAGTTTGTCCCATGGAGATACTATTTCATGCTGTCAGTTGGGGGCTGGGTGCTCCTGATTTGGGTGCAAAAGTCCTTGTTCAAGTGGGGCCAGACAAGTCTCTATCCCTGCTTGCTCTATGCCCACTTCAGGCATCATCCAGAGTCTCGGAATAAACTCATGCCTGAGGTGCTGCCTGGCTTCCTGCAGGTCCAACTTGCTTCTGTGGTGCTCAGGGACCAGTCTCCTACAGCTAGCTATCTACAGTGTCCTTGTGCTCTGGAAGCCTTCCTGCTTATCAAGCTACGTCTTGTGTGGTAGTCTTGCCTATGACCTTCCCATGGTCTCCCCCAGACCTTCCTGGACAGAGTCCCAACCAGTGACTTGTACTGCGGACCAGCTCTAGTCTTGCCTGGATATGGTTTGTTCAAACTTAACCTAGGTTACTAACCCTTATGAACAGAATAAAGACTCTTCTCAGCCCATTACCACCCTGGACCAGTGGGAGAAGTAGTAAGTCATCATTCAGTGCTGTCTTGGAGTCACGGTTCTCAGAATCAGGCATGTGGGACAGGATACTGTGATAAGAACATGAAGTAGAAATTGTTCAGGTAGGGCAGGACCCCAAAGCAGCAGTTCTGAGAATGTCCTTCTGGAAGCCAGGGACACCAGAAGAGAATTTCTGTTCCTGGTTCCTCACTGTCTCTCATCCCTTCCTGGCAGTTACATGTGAGAATGAAAGCCAAAATTGAGAGGAGGCACCTGGACACCTCAGGATTGGGCCGTCTGGATGGACCAGTTCATCCTTATCTCCTCATCCCACCCCAGTTTCTGCCATTAGTCCTTCAAGACAAGCAGCTGGGTGGTAGGCCATTGCCCTCCTGCTTACAATAGTTCTGTCCTACAGTGAATCTACAATAAATTTCTTTCCAGAGCTCATCCTCTGTGGCCGGTGGATTTTATCTTTCTAATTTGTAAAACAAGAACCTGGAAGCCACAGACACAGTGGGAGAAATGTGTGACTGTGAGCATCCAGTGCTCCAGCTCCAGAGTTTAAGCCCACCTGAGGTGAGCAGAAAAGCTTCCATCTAACTCCAACATGGTTCACTTTTCACGTGTAAAGTGTTGTCCAGCCGGGTCACTTGCCTCTCTCCAGCACGGCCGATGAAGGAGGAAGGGGGTGTGCAGAGCCATTTCCTCTGGCCCAGCCCACTGTCCTCACCGAACACAGGTGCTTCCTGTGTCCAGTTTTAGAGGGTGGGTAGGTTTTTCCTCTGCCCCCTTCACCACCTCTCTGTCCCCTAAGAAAGACTATAAACACACCGACCACCCCAGGCCATTCCTCTGCCTGGGACCTGGTAGATCCCACTGGACCTCATCTTGTTGTATCAGGTGGGGTAAGTCTGATCTTGTGCCTCATCTCTTGGCCTTTTCCCTTCTCTTGGAAGTAGGGATGTTCTAGTCTTGGGGTTGTTTCAGATTCAGGGGCTGCACCGTCCCACCCTGCTGCCCAGCATGCTTTTCCCTCAGACATCCATCCTGCACCTCCTGGTAGTGCCTGTCCCTTGAGGGGCACAAGACATGTCCAGAGAGAGTGAAAGCCACCCCTGGGGCTCACACACAGAAGGAATGAGAGAGAGATTTGGGTTGGTAGCAGAGAGAGCGGAGCTGGAGGGAGAGGTCTCAGGGACAACTTCTGAGCCTTCCAGGACGTTGTGGCTCAGCTCTGGCCAGCTGCTTCAGAAGGACACAGCTGCTAGACACAAACTGCCCAAGGATATAAAGGCCAGTAGGGCCTTTGGGACCACTGAGTCACACACTCCACACTGACTGCACCTGCTCCCAGAGCCTCCCCCATACCAACAGCCACTGTGCACCATCCACCACTGTGACTGGCCCACGTGACCAGCCTGACTGTCCACCCCTCTGGCTGATCCAGGCTTGTAACTGTGGTCTGAGGATTGTCTAGAAGGTTCTAGCTGTACTTCTGGGAAGAAGAACAGTCATGATGTGTCCCCTGAGCCTCTTACAGGCATTCATAGCCAACCATTGGAAGCCCCACCACCCTACAGAGTCCACTACCATTTTCTGGAGGGGTACCAAGGCTGAGAGTTACCAAGTGGCTGACGTCTGATCCTAGTAAGTACAGGGTAGCTAGGATGTGAGTCAGGTACTAACATCTGAGCTTGGGCATGCACACCCAACAGAGAATTTGTGACCTCAAGATGGGGTAGATCCCAACAACCGTCCCATGGGATGGTCTGGGTCATTCATCATGTGGAGTTTAACCATCACTTCCAAGTAGGGAATGGACAACAATACGTTGCAGGTACCATAACATACTGGCTTTATGGTATGTTGATGGTGTGAGTGATAGTCATCTGTGTCCTGTGACAAAACATGCTTTCTACTTTACTAAGTGGTTTTCCTAAGTTCTCCCTTTGCTCTTCTGAGTCTGCGCCCCCAGTTCCTCCCAGTCCACACTAAAGTGGGGAGCTCTTGTGTCTGCCCACTTCCTCTGCTCCGTTCCTCCTGCTTCCTGGGGCCTTGTTGGTCAAAGGAATGAGGTGGTCTGTCCAGAATCCAAGTTGAGCAATGTTTCTAATGAGCAAATTTAGTTGACAGATTTCACCCATTTATAGTTATTTCAACCACGGTCATCTGAGGACCGACCCCTGCTTTCCCGCTTTCGGGCACACCCCCCCCCCCCGACCCTGCCACTCGCCCATTCCCACAGATGAATCACCCTCCCAATGAAGATGGCCTCCCCGTCCAAAGCTCGCGCTATGTACTGCAGGCTTCTGGCTATGCAGGCCTCTCTGCTCTGGCAGGGTGCAGACCCTGCTGGAATCGGGGAGCTCTGCCATTCCCTACTCCCCCAGCCAGGCTGGTATTTTCTAGAACTTCCCTTCTGGTTTGTTGTGCATTTATTTCTTAGTCCTCTTTTGCTTGCTTTATTCAAAAAAGACACTAATGAAAATGTTCCAAATTACCCAGCATCCCGGACTCAGCTGGTTCAGCACCCTGTGTCACAGTGGGTGAGTGCCCGGCTGTGAGGGATGATTTTGCTGGGCATTACGTTCTTTCCCTCTGATAATCCGAAGCACACTGGCCTGTCGTATGTGCACCCCACTCTTCTGTTCTCATTCTCTTATCCACCAACCCTGGGCTTCTGCTCTTTGCGGGGGTTGGGGGGTAGGGGTGTTGGTCTTGGATTTGTCTTAAATTTCGCTTGGATCTGTCCAGGAAGGATGTATTCTTGCCTCGACTTGTCAACGTACAGGCCCTCTGCCTCGGAATCAATCTGAGGGGCAAAGGGTTTATCCTGAGTGTGCAGCCAATCGTGTCAGGGAGGTCACAGCAACCACAGTGCTGTGACACTGGCCACGTTGGGTCCAGTCAGGAAGCAGAGAGCAAAGAACGCTGGTGCTCAGCTGATTTTCTTCTTTGTATTGAGCCCAGGACCTCAGCCCCTAGAATGGTGCTTCTGCATTGACCTAATCTAGATAATCCCTCACAGATGCACCCAAAGGCTTTGTCCTGGGGTGATTTTAGATTCTGTGAAGCTGACACTATTAACCATCACAAATCCACCTCTTATCAACTGGACGTCCAAGCACGCTGCATTTAATCTGTAACATTCCACCCCTTGTCCCCATAGGCTCACGGTCACCCTATGTATAAAGTGCATTCTATTCAACTTTAAAGTCCCCAGTCGCTAACGGTCCCTGTGCTATTCGGAAGTCTAAAGGGCAGCACCCCGAGTCCCTCTCACAGTGGACAAGCACTGGCTGTAAGGGGTGACTTTGCTGGGTATTGTAAGACAACACAATCTCCTAACGGTGACCGCCCCCCCCCATTTAAAAAATGAATACTTTTAGCATATAATGGCACAGAATAAATGCTCTCATTTAAAAAAAGAAGGAGAAACAGGGGCATAGCTAGGAAAGATGAGATCAAAGCAGGACTAAACACCAACACAGCAAACACCAAACCCTGCAGCTCCGTGTCTTGGCATCTGGGACTCTTGATAGAATCTTTTGGGCTCCATCAGGCTTGGGTAGTCTCACCTCTTTCCTCAGCAGCTTTCCTCAGCAGAAGATCTTCAGTATCCAGGCAGCTCCACTGCGACTGAGGTTTAACTTTCCCAGTTTCTCAAGGCAGCCCCTCAGGGCCTCTTTTCAGGGACTAGGATCCTGCCATACGTTGGCTGACCTCAGAGACGCTCTGCAACCTCGAAGCAAGGCTCACAGCTCAATCTTATGTCTTTTAAACTTCCAAAACCCTTACCATGTGGGATGCTGTTGCCGAGTTCTGCTACCAGCTCAGGATGGAGCCTGGCTTCCTTGGATCACACTTGCTAGGGACAGGGAATGCATTAATTGGGCTTTTCACTAGTTGGAGCATTTGATGGATGGGGTCTTACCTCCAGGACAGCTTTATCTACTGTTCCAGTGCTGAGATTCACATGAGGAGTGGTACTTTGCTTTGACAGTTATAGCACATACCTTGCCTACAACTTCAAACTTGTTTCAGCTCTTCTCCTCAGCAAACTACACATTTTAAATCTCTCTGCCTCACTTGTTGCTCTGTTTCACTGTTGACCCAAAGAGTGCTAAGTGGTAGGACTGCCACAGGCAGAATGCTCTCAGGCTTTGAGATGCACCTGAATACATCGATTTTTCAATTTAGTCTCACTCACACGGGCCGATTGAGGACAGGTCCTTTGCCCTGATATAATATACAGATGGCTTCTAGCCTGGTTCCCATAGGAATCATTGTTGCCCTCTGGAACCTCAGAGCCAGGCCTTCCCAGTTGGCATTTCTCTGTGCCTTCTGGTCTTCTAAACTCCCATTCTAAATCAGAATAGCTCAGTAGACTTTGCTTACAGCATTCTGGGGCTTTTCTAGCTCAAAGCTCCAAACTCTTCTGCATTTCTCCGACAAACTGTTCCAAAGGCCTAAGAACCACGTGGTCAGGTTTATCTCAGAGATGGTCCCATTCCTCGGTATTGCTTTTCTGTGTGATTTGCTGTGACAGATCAGCTGACAAAGGTAACTTGAGGAAGGAAGTGTTTATCTTGTCCCACCCTTTGAGATCCCAGTCCATCATGGCAGCAGGAACCGGCAGCAGCTGGTCACATGACATCACAGCCAGGAAGCAGAGAGAGATGAATGCTGATATTCAGCTTGATTTCTCTATTTTACTTATGGGATGGTGCCACCCACACTTATGGTGGGTCTTCCTACCCCAGTGATCTATATAAGCTACATAATTTCTCACAGACATGCCCAGTGGCCTGTCTCCTTGGTGAATCTAGGCTCTGTCTAGTTAATATTAACTATCACACTCACCTATCTGAGGTCATTGGTTCTTTAATACCTGCTCCTCAGGTGTGGTCCCACCCTCTTTCTTGTGGTGACATTTTATTTGTACTCTAACAAATAAAGCTTGCCTGGAGATCAGAGGAAAAAGCCAGACGCCATATTAAACATAAAAGTCAGGCAGAGGTAGCACATGCCTTTAATTCCAGCACACCATAGAGCTCTGGAGGTCTGTACAGACAGAAAGGAAGTGATAGAGCTGAGCGGAAAGAGGAAGTGAGATGGCAGGGCACAGAAAGGTATATAGGTGTGGGTATACAGGAAGTAGCTCTCTCTTGGGCCGAGGATTTCCTAGGGGTAAGAACCTGTGGCTGGCTTGTTCTATCTCTCTGATCTTTCCGTTTTCACTCCAATATCTGGCTCCAGGTTTTGTTTTTTTTTTTTTTATTAATAAGAGAGTTTAGCAATTCATGTTACACTTTCTGGTCTCTGTCTTGCAGCTATGGGCCTCTGGTTCCCACCTGTCTCATCAGCATCTCTTTAAGTACTTTCTCTCTGTCGTTGCCCAGTGTTACCTGGGCCACTCCTCACCTGTTCTCCGGCACTCCATGTGGTTTCTGGACTCTACCCTGTCGTCACTCATGTTCCTTCCAGCCCTACATTTCTAATCCAAAGTTTGTTCTCAGAACGTCCGTAGATTTCTGTTCTTGCTTTGTGCTACTTACTTCTTTGGTGGCTTACATACTGGTAAGGCTTGGATCTGAAGTGCTCCTCAACTAGGCCTGCGAGGTGTGTCGAAGTCCTGGTTCCCAGTGCCGCAATGTTCAGGGGAAGAGATTAGATCCCGAAGGCTCTGCATTAATCCATCGTTGGAGCCTTAATTTGATGGCATGACTGGGGAGTGGTAGAAACTTCTAGATATGGGGCCTGGTTATAGGAAGCAGGTAACTGAGGATGTGCCATGGAAAGATACATTTTGCCCCTAGCTCTCTTGAGCCTGCCTTCTCTGGTTCCTGGCCACCACAAGATGAACAGCCATGGTCCACCATGTCCTCATGCAGTGGTACACCTCACTGCTGCCCAGAAGCATCTCCGAGCCTGTTGACTGTGGCCAAATCGCTAAATCATGGGCCCAAATCACAGCCTGTCCCTTTGTTTTTCTCCAGTTTAAAAAGTCTGATGCATATCCTCACCATACCTCTGTGAGGTATGCTCTGCCCATTCTGTGAATGGATGTACATTTTCTGTTATTGACTGTGTGTTTAAGTCAGGCCCTGAATGATCTGGGGCCTTTGCTTGCAAATCCATTTTACTTTAAGCCTGATGTCCTTGACTTTTGATACCTGACGTAGCTGCAGGTGCCTTTCCAGGACAGGGTCTCTAGAATTAATAGTTTTCATTGTACAATTATATAAAAATAATTATGTAGACATGTAGCTATGGAAATTCTAGAAGCTAGATTTCTGATGTAGTTACAATCTCAGTAGTCTTTATCAGCTCAGACATGGCCCAGTGTAATCACACCTGTTTTGTGTTGGTTCCAGAAACTGTGCTGTCTGTCAGCTGAAAAGCTACCTGGGCCAAGCTGGTCTGCTGTTACACCTGTTCATGTGAAAGGAAACCTGTGGCAGCTGGGTTCGTGAAAACAAAAGTCGTGTGTTCTCCCTGCTGGACAGAGGTGAAGAACCCAGAGGCCAGTACTTCAGTGCAGGCGATAGGAATTGTCCCTGACTGAAGTCAGCACCACCCTCTCTAAGGTAAGCTGGCCTGGCCTTGGCCGTGTCCTCCAGGATCTCACTAAATAATGAGAATTCTGCCTCACAGACAGTACGTACACTGTCCCTTCTGAATGAGCGGGACACAAGGAAAAGCGACTACTGAACTCTACTAAGACAGAGTAAGATATTCTTTCAAACTTCCTGCTTCTGAAAATGGTCTGTCAGATACTCTAGGCCTGTAGCCAATTTGAATGTGTCAACAATGCTGAGAAACTTTAGGTGACTGTCCAGGCTGCCTGCCAGAAGAGACTGTCTCTTCTCTACTCTCACAAGATTCCTGAAAGTTGCTTGTGCCCATCTCCTGTTTTCTCAGGTATTATTATGTTCCTTCTCAGGTCTTTGATGGAGTTTAAGACTAGATAGTTCTCATATCTTAGCTAGAACATATTAGTACTAGAGTCAGAATCTTTAAGATAGGACAGCTATTGGAGTAATCTCGGTAATTTGCCATTTACCTATGTTCTGGACATTTCTGGACATTTAGCATGTCTTTCTTGTTTGATGTTATTCTTATTGGTTATAGTTCCATTTTTGTTTATGTGTTTACCCTTTGTTTTTCCTGGACAATACTTGATAATCATTCTTATTGTATATAGTTTGCATTAAGATTAGAACCTTCTTATTTAGACAAAAAGGGGAAATGTAGTGGTGTTTGTTCTGCCCACGACCTTGGCTATAGGGCCTGAAGGATGTGGTGCTTCCTGCCATTGTATGTGACCTCTGATAAGGAGTTGGAGAAGGGTCACATGCCCCTTCTCCCTGCTCCTGCAGGCCAGGTGGATTCACTCCCATGTCAGATCACCCCTGATAGCTGACTAGGTTCCCCCTCCTTTACAGTCCCACGGGGACTTCTGAGCACACAGGTCTTCCTCAATGGGAAGCCTCTTGGGACAGCATATCCAGAATACTTATACCCTGATCCTCTCTCTAGTCCTTTACCATCTGTCTACCACCCATTCCTGCCCCCATTCTGGGAACCCCTCTCCTGTATCTGGATGGAATTAAGCATGGTAAGCTTTCTCTCACACAGATAGGAGCCAGGCTGGGAAGGGCCAGGCCCAAGTCTGCCACTAGGGAGGCACCAGATGACAGCCCAGGTAGCTTCCGAACCCCCTTGTACAGTACAGGGTGTGGCTCAAGCCCAGAGTCACATGGAGGAGCTCAGAGTACTCTGGACCAGGTTGCACTCCATCATCATTGATGGAGGCCAAGGGCTAGCAGATTCATTGAAAGCTTGCCATGTTCCTGACAGGATTGACTGACTATGTGCCCCAATGGATAAGCAGTCCTGACCCTTGAAGTTTCCAGATATATACCTGGGTGGGGACACCTTGCTTAGTCACCACCAACAGGAGAAAGTACAAGCATCTCTCATGGGGCTGCTGGGCCTAAGGTTGTGTACAGGACCCACTGGCTCCAGAGGGCTGGGGGCTCCTAGAGAGAGGAAGTAGTTTGTATGTACCAGGAAAGCTTTAGCATGCGAGTGACATGCTAATCACAAGCCACTGGCATCCATTTGTCAAAGCAGCTCAGGGACAAAAATCCCCCTGGTGAGCTGGCCTCTGTTTGGGAAACCTTCCCAGAAAGCTGGCACAGACATCAGGCTGAGGAGCTCTAGAAAATGACCATGGATCAGTTGATCAGCTCCTGACGAAGACTCCCAAGGAACTGAGGAGGTGGTGGAGCTGAGGCGTGGTCAATACCACCTGCTGACCTCTCATGGTCCCCACAGACTTATGAAGCTTCCAGGCTATGTGAAAATAACAACACAGTGAGAGATACCCCCCCTCAAGCTTTGGGAGGCTAAGCAGTACAGGGCAGGTCCAGTGATGTCCCCACTATCCAGAAGGAGCAGAGGGGCTTGGTAGTGACCCACAGCACCGGCCTGGTGACTCTATCCACCACCAAAGGAATGACTTAAAGAAAGCCAAGTAAATCCTGCTCCTTGGGTGGCAAGGAGGTACTACCCACTGCTCAGAGCTACTGCCTGGGCTTCTATGAGAGGGGTTTCTTGAGCCGAGTGATGTTTTCCACAGTCCCATGGCAAAACCCTAAGCCTTTGACTGGTTTTGGAGATCAGTTACTAGGCAGTAACCGAGATTAAATGAGGTCGTGGTGGTAGAAAAGAGAGGAAGAATCCTGACTGGCCCCACTTCAAAGATCAAGCTCTTGAACCAAGTAGTACATGGTGGAAAGGAGCAAGCAAAGAGCCCTTGGCCTGACCCCAGTCGGTCATCAGCGGGGGGTGTGGGGGTGTGGGGGGGGCTGACTGCACTCTGCCTATTCCGATGAAGAAGTGAGGGGGGGATGGTCTAAGCCTTGCCCTAAGCATCTGGCTAGGATGGCTGCATGACCTCACTGGATGCTATGTATGGGTGGTGCATTGCCCTGGGGTGCTGTGGACAAGTCAGACAGAGGGGCCTGCAGGTTGGTGAGACTCAGTGGGCCTGTCATCATATGCAAACGCTGGCTGTCCCGGCCAAACCTCCCATTTAAGCTTTTTCTGCAGGAAATGTGGAGGCTGAGGCTGTCTTGAGCCGATTCTTTCTTCCAGGTTGTGTTGATAAACAGCACTCAGGAGAAAGCCCGCGAAGGGAAGCCAGGATGAGAAATGTCACTCACCAGCAGGAATTTCACGGGTTAGTTTCAGATCTGCAGGCCAGGGAGTAGGAGCTGATGGATTTTTGAGGTCCTCTCACTGTGTTCATTTCCCACCAAAATGAGGGTCACATTCAGATCTAAGAGATGCAAATCTCTCTCTCTTACTCTCTCATTCTCCCTCCCTCTCTCTCTTGCTCTCCCCAGATTAAAGCACAGTTTATAGCTGTGAGTCTGCCTTCACATTGATGGGTCTAAATGCAATGTGCAAGCTGGGCATGTGTTCCCTGGAGTGTGTGGGTACACACACACACACACACACACACACACACACTTCAATACAGACCTGTGGACACAAACGAGCACACATGTGTATCCATCCAAACACATACACATAAGCATGATCGCGTGTAATGAGTAAATACTAGCACACGTGCTGCATGGCCATGAAGAAAGGTGTACCCATGGGAACATGTTCCATGCACATGTGAACACACTGGCTCATATAGGCATCCAGGCTATGCCTGCCGCTGCAGAGAGGCACACAGCCCGTGCACGCGTAAGCTTGCACTCACAAGGGCAGACAAAGCACGCCCTCAATAGAGAGTCCCCAGTGGTTAAAAGTCAGACATTAAAAGCATTAATAAAAGACGCTGCCAGAAGTTCAGTTGCAACATTGATTTCCTGGTTGTCAGAGCTGAGTAAATAAACCCCAAGTGGCATTTAATACCCTGTCTTCTCACAAAAAGAGCAGCTCTGGGGGATGGCAGAGCTGGTAAACACTGACGACCTTCGTCAGAGCGGAGCGGACTGTAGTGGGCTTCGACATCAGGACCCTTCCCGCGGCAGCCTCAGGGTCTTTCAGCCCCATCTGTTTGCCTTACACTGTCTGTGGCTGGGGACCAGGGCCAAGGTCACAGGGGCAGCTCAACTGTTGGTGGAGGCCCCTTGAGAACACACAGGTATTCCAGGTCCTTCCATGTGTGACTGGAAACTTCCCTCCAGGGCCGTCTAAGCCTAAGACGGACTGAGCTCCCCGTGAGCTTGCTTTCAGTATCCATCACCTCTGAGGTGGGCTGAATTGCATCCTTTGAAATGCCTAGGTTGAGCTCCTAACCCCTGTGCTAAAGAGTGAGTGCATTTGGGGGCATTAAAAGAGGCCACTGAGGTCAAATGAGGTCACCAGGATAAGCTAATCTTAACAAGGAAAGTTCAGGACAGATCCACAGAGGGACAGCCATGTGAGACATGAGGAGAATCTGGTATCTCCAGGACCATGAAACAGGCTTTGGGTAGAGCCAACCCTGTTCTGCCTCCATCCCAGACTTCAGCCCAGAATATCAGCTCTTGTCCCTTAACCCTCCTGGCTTGTGACATCGTGTCAGAGTGGCCTTGGAGAATGCCATAGCTAAAGTGTCTCATGGTATCTGCGGCTGATCCTATTGCCTAACATGGCTCATTAAACATTAGGGTAGCTGTAAGTGACCTTGGCCCTGCCCTAAACACTTAAGTGACCATGGTATGGCCCAACCCTAAGTGCTGGCCCCAGGCCCAGCCCAGCCTGCTGAACATGGCCATGCCGGAGATCCTCTATGTTTATTCACATCTGTACAATTCACTGTACATACTTTGGCTTTTGAATGTTTCCAAGGCCCATATGTTAAAGACTTGATTCTCATCTCTCTAACAGTACAAAATGGTGCCCCTTCATGTCTTTGAGGTGTGGTTTTAAAGGAAATTGTGGGAGCCTGGGCTCCACTTTCTTCCCAGCTGTGAGGTAAGCCAGAGCTGTGCTCCAGCCACAGGCTCAAAGCAATACAGCTAATTGTCACAAACCTTCTAAATGGTGTCACATACTCCTTCCCTACCTGCCTATCTCAGTGTTTGGTGCAGTGGCAGGAAGGCACCTGGTTCATTTTGGTGTCCGTTCACACTGCCTGTCATGGCGGCTTTCGGCCCTGATGGCTTTCTTCAGCACGGTGTTCAGTGGGATTGGTCATTGAGGCCTTTCTCAGCTGGGTACTGCTGAAAAATTTTTAGCTTTTGAAAGGTGTTTTTGCCCAGTAGAGACTTTTAAGTTGGCAGGATTTTCTTGTCTTTTTGGTCTTTGGAAGGATGTAGTTTCCTCCCCCCTCTCCCCGACCATCTTTGCCACAGTTTCTCTTGAGAAATCAGTGATCGTTCCTGCCTTTATTTTTCTAAATGGAAAATATCCCGTTTTCAAAAATTCCTTTATCTTTGTCACTGGGGTTGAGTGATTTCATTGTGCATTGGTGTGATTTTATTCCTGCTTGAGTTTTTTTTGTTTGTTTGTTTGAAGGTTTTTTTTTTTTTTTTCTATCAGTAGGACTACATTTCCATTTGGAAATTCTGGAACGTTCTCGGTGTTCAGATACATGTACGAGGCAGCTTCTCGCTTCCCTTCAGTAATATTCTTTTAATTTTAAAATTGCATATTTTTCTCTTTGCAGCTCCTTTTGTGTGGTTCCCCTTACCATGCCTTTGGATGGGCTCTCCAATCTTCTGTGGCGTAAGATGCACCGTGATTTCCGTCTTAGACTTTGGAGTTTCCAGTTCTAGACGTTTCCTTTTCATGGTCCACGCCTCTTTTCGGGATGTTTTTGTCTCCCCTGTAACTCTGGCCATATGAAATGCAGTTCTAATGAGTGCTTTACAGCCTGCTAATCCCGTCACCCCTGTCAGCTCCTAGTCTGCTTTGGCTCCTCGTCGTGGTTCACATCTCCCTTCTTCTTTTACGGCTGGTCATTTTTTATTGGATTCTAGACACCGTGCGTTTTATCCTGCTGCATGGTGGATATTTTTGCATTCCCATAAATCGTCTTAAGGTTCGTTTTGGGAAAGCCTTACTGTTTTAAGTCCTGCTTTGGAGAGTGGACAGGATGACTAGAACAGTGTTCAGTTTAGGTGAACTGAGGCAAGTGGAGGCAATGAATTACTCCCTGGGGACGGGAGGCTGTGCCCGCAGCGTGGTGCAATAGCCCTGCTCCTGGCCCTGGGTTAGCTCTGGTTACTGTCCCCTCTGATCTGCTTGGGTGTTGTCCTGGCTTTGTGTAGCTTCCTCACAGGACTTCAGTAACATGTTAGCCCAAAGACACCATCTGCAGGTCTCAGGCTTCAGCGTTCTCTGCACCTGTCTCCTGCCTGCTATTCTAGACTATGAGTAGCTCTGTTAGTCTCCTGGACCCTCAGATCCGTGTCTTCAATTCAGAGAGTTCCCAGAGATCTGCTTTGTCAGCTCCTCCTGTCGGCACCTGACAACTACACCAGGAAAACCACGTGTGGGATTTTAGGGCTCATCCTCTTTCCCATCTCTCCCAAGCACTGTTTTTCATCACCTGTTATTAATGTTTGCCTCTCAGTAGAATGCGTGTGTACGTGTGTGTGTGTGTGTGCGCACGTGCGTGCGTGCATGCATGCATGCGTGTGTGCACGTGTGCGTGTGCGTGTGCGTGTGCATGTGTGTGTGTGTGTGTGTGTGTGTGTGTGTGTGTGTGTGTGCCAATGACATGTTGAGCTCTGGGAAGAATATGAGACTGTGGCACTGTTGAAAGATACCCTCTTTTGACAGATGTAGCATAGATGGATGTTCCAGAACCTCCTCAGACTGTCCTCTATGTCTTCCACGACTTGCTCCTCACCTGGTTCTTGGCTTCCCTGCTGAAGGCTCACAGTGTTGGACTCCTTGTTCTCCTTGTTCTGGCCCCAAAATAATTCATGCCCAGTTGAGAGTCTGGCAGGAGGAGCGAGGGTGCTATTGGATCTGCCACTCGCCGTGAGTGTATCATCTCTCCGAGGCTCATCAAGGACATGTGTCGGCAATGTCCCCTACCCTGGGCTTCTGCAGGGAGGTGAGATTACCCCTGTGCAGTTCTGTAGGTATCTCCTGGGGAGCTTCACTCTAGCCACAGAGCATGGCCTCTCAGGAAGAGAATTGAATGTTCAGGTGTCTGAATAGGCTTGCAGCCCATGAAGCCATCTAATATGGCTCTGGGCTCTTTCCATACTTCTTGGGCTTAGCTTGCTGTCTGCCTCCTGTATTGGAGCATAGTAGTACTTGGGCACTTTTGGACCCCTGAAGTCCAAACAGGGGTCCACTATCAGTGGTAGATCTAGGGTAGCCCTCCTGTGGTCATAGTCCTCACCCTCATGCAGGCTTCCTGGTGTCTCATCAGGAGGCAGAGAACGAGCATGAGTGTTCACGAGGTCTCTGGCTGCCACCTGTCCTCCAAAATCTCTGCTTTACCTTCCCTAGTCCACCCCACCCTCAGGCTCAGGAGACCCTCTCTGGTGGGCCTGCCCATATAGCAATACTTAGTAAGAACCCATGGATACTTTGTTCCCGCCCACTCAGCTCCCGATGCCCAGGTCCCTGCTGCCATTTGCATGCTGCCCCTTAGCTCAGAGGCCAGGACCTGCAGGCTGTGCTGGGACCTGTAGACTATGCTGGGACCTGTAGACTATGCTGGGACCTGTAGACTATATTGGGGCCTGCAGGCTGTGCTGGAACCTGCAGGCTATGCTGGGACCTGTAGACTATGCTGGGACCTGTAGACTATGCTGGGACCTGTAGACTATATTGGGACCTGCAGGCTGTGCTGGAACCTGCAGGCTGTACTGGGACCTGTATACTATGCTGGGGCCTGCAGGTTGTGCTGGGACCTGCAGGCTGTGCTGAGGTCTCAGATTACTCTGGAATCTGCAGCCTGTGCTGGGACCTGTAGACTATACTGGGACCTGCAGGATGTGCTAGGACCTGCAGACTCTGCTGGGACCTGCAGACTGTGCTGGGACCTGCAGACTGTGCTGGGACCTGCAGACTTCCTTGCCTATGGAAAGTTGCCTCCATGCTTTCAGCCAGTGATGGCCATTCACTCCGTATTCTTCTTAGGGCTTCACTCCTACATAATCTGGTACTCCATACCAGAAAGAGTTGCCAGAACTCTGGCCAGAGTTGCATGGCTGGGACAGGAAAAAGAGCCTAGGGCAGGAGGCTCCATGTGGTCCAGGTGGTCAGCACCATCACTCTGGCTGGCCCGTGTGGTGGGGGAGCACACAGGGCCAGAGACCAGGACAGGCAGCACTTCTGTGGATCCAGGTGAGATGCAGGTGTTGAGAAACTCTTCCCCCTCAACACCCTCCCACCATGTTCTGGGTGTGTTTTCCTTCTTCCAGAGATTTATTTTATTTTTAATTAACACGTAATAATTGTAGCAATTTAAGAGCTGCGATGTGATGTTTTGATGTGTGTGTGTACGTTGTACAATGATCAGATCAGGATAATTAACACGTCCATCATCTCTAAAGCCTGTCATTTCTTTGTAGGGAGATGATAACATCTGCTCTCCTGGCTATTTTGGGACTTACCTTAGCGCTAATCATGGCCTCCATTTGGCATGTGCCATATGGCGGAATACAGCACACCTTCCCGCCTAACCCTGTGCCCACTGACCAGCCTTCCCTCCTCACCTCTCAGGCTCCTTCCCAGCATTTGCTCACCACTCTACCCTCAGTGTCTCAGAGATGAGCCTGTCTGGTGTCCAGACGTGAATGAGAGCATGAGGTGTTAGTTCGTCTGTGTCTGGCTTATTTCATTGAACATGATGCCCTCCACTCCATCTGCATCCTTGAATGCGACAGGATTTCATTTTGTTTTTTAAGATGGCTGAACAGCCATCCATTGTGCACACACATAACATTTTCTTTGTTCATCCATCCACTGATGGACCCTTAGCTAGCAATTCCGCTCCTGAGTGTTTATGTAATTAGGGCATCAGAGAGATGTCTGGACTTCCACGTTGATTGCGGTAACCACTCAAATAGCTAAGATGGGATTTTCTGTTTTAAGATCCGGACTGCAGCGCTTCCTTAGAGATGAGGATTCAATATCCATGAGGGAGAGAGAGGAATCGGGGATTGGCTGAGGACTAGGAAGTTGGATGTCATCTATGGAGACAGCCCAAGGCTACTTGCCTAGGAAAAACATCAGTGGTGGTCTTTTAGACACTCTGGATTTATTGAGTTTGTCCAGAAATTGCTGGGAGCTGAGATGCTCCTCATGGACTCTGACAGGAGACTCAGGATAGCTCCCCTGATAGTCTGTGGGTGCACATGTACATGGGAGTTTAAGGACCAGAAATGATGGTACAATGCCAAGGGCCTCCAAAGTTGACTAGTTAGGGGTAGCCTGGCCTCTTGGACCAGTGGCTTCCTCCTCATGCAGTGTGGACAATCATGCCTGACCCCGATGATGGGAGGCCCAAGTTGTGCTGTGCATAAGCCAATATATCTTGGCAACTCATTCATCACTTGTCAATAATCAGGCCACAATATCAAAAATGGTGGTGGTTCAGGGTGCACATGGCTGAGAGCCATTGGCAAAATTCAACAGAGTTCTCAGACCATCTGATTGGCCCTGGGCCAGACTTCCACAGTAGCAGTGGCTCTCAGGTAGGGCATAAGTAGGAAGCAGCCCTGGCCATGCCCCACAGACTCTTTCCTGCCCTGGTATCTCCAGGGTTGCCCTGGATGAAGCAACCCAGCCTCCATGCATTTTCAGCCTCCTTGTCTAGACAGCTGCTTCTAACATCATCTTTTTCAGTGGGGTGCAAGTCCCATCCTTTGAGGCCCTATGTCTGTAAGTGACAGCCCTTACCTGTCTCCTCTCCAGTCCTAAGTTCCCAGAATCCCATCCTCTACCTGTCTGCAAGTCCCCTGAACGGTGGGAGGATACTCCCAACTCCAATTCTCACTTATAAGAGATCCCATGACCCAGGGTCTCTCCACATCCAAATACAGCAGGTTCAGAGCTTACCCAGGGTACCTAACCAGTCCGCCAGGCCCCTGTGAGCCCTTCACTGAGGAAGCTGTGCCAGATAGCAGGACAAACAATGGGGAAATGGGAGATGGACTACCTCAGCCCAGTCCAGCGGATCTGGCACCACTACCTTCATGGGTGGAAGACATGTACTTCCTGCCTGGCTACTCCAGCTACTTTTGTGTGTCACCTTGTATATCTGGCTGTGTTGGTGGATAGAGTCCTTGCTCTTGGTTAGACAGAAGACTTGCTGGGCAGAGATGAGTGTGTCATAGCTCTGTGTGCAGCTCCGTCTCCCACAAGTACTCCATGAAGACGTAGGCAAGAGGGGTATTGAAGTGTCCAGACTTGGTGCAGTTCTGGCGGCCAAAAAGAGAGATGAACATGGACACATAGGGTCTGCCTGACCCCTTTCCACTGGAGAAAGCTTCTTCCCAGCAGATACTCAGTCCCTGGAGGGGCCCACTCTGACAGGGGGTGGGAGGTTCCATCTCTGGTGCCAACCTAGGAGTAGTAGTGAGTGTCCACTGTGTCCTGTCCATCCAGAGACCCAGTTTCCATCCTGTTCTCTGGGGCTGATCCTGGCCACACACTTGACCACATTAATTGAGTTCCTACTGTGTCCTCTGGGAATCTGCCCACCTAAGGCCTGGTGTCTCAGTAGACAGACAGGTGGACACTGGACAACATAGTTTCAAAGAATGATCATCTTGTGGCAGGGCAAGGAACAGAGTTGGCACTGGGGACAGGGATGTTGGCTAGAATGTCTAAGAGTCAGTGGAATAAAGGCCCGAGTAACAAGGGGGCCACTAGGGAGACAATTGGCAGTGTGCTTTAGAATAGCCCGACCCCTGGGGTGCCATTGCCCATCTCTTAGCAGGCAGAGAGCCCGGCTGCAGGTCTGACAGTCTGGCTCTGGGGTCCAAGCTGGCTGAATTAATAGGAGCTGAGCTTCTGGAAGCCCTCTCCTAAGCATCTGTAACCTAGAGACTCTTATTTGCCCCATTTTTGAGCAAACACCGCAAAGGTCTGCTCATCACCTCCCATGGCCCTGAGTACCTGCCAGGGATCATTTCTTGATAAGGCCCCATGACATGTCCTGGGGTTCTGACTGGTGGAGGTCCTGGAGAGTTTAGCCAAACCTCTCTTCCCAGCCTCTTCAGAACACCAAGCTCAGAGCACTTGGGAGGAGGTTCACGGAGAGTTCTGTGCCCTCAGCCTGCAGCAGACAGAGCCTGCCAGAGACACATGGCTGAGGTGTGCAGCTGGCAGGATTGTGAGAGCCTGAAGAGGGAGCCAAGGACTTTGGCCTTGCTCCTGTGGCCTGATACCTTGGAGGCGGGTGAGCAGGTAGCAGCATACATGAGGGTCTGAGGCCGATCACTCTCGTCAGCTGCGGCTCTTCCATACCTCCATCCCAGGGTCAAGCTATGACCTTGAACCTTTACATGGAGCTCTGGAGAAGTCATTGCCATTTCGACCCCAGGCCTCTAATGGCGGCCAGCAGCCACACCATACACATGGGCCTTTCTCAAGTACTGCTTCTTATTTCTCCATAGTGACCAGGAGCCATGAGATGGTGAACTGGCAGTTGGGACTTAACAACTGCTCCCCGGGGAGGGGAATGGTAGGAGATGCTGCTCCTGGAAGCTGTGGGCCAGAGTGTTCTTGGGGGAACCGCTTGCACCTCCCTTTCCCTGTTTTGGGAGTATTGGCATTATCTGTGTGGGAAGCTGCAGGCCCAGGTTCCTGTGGGAGAGGCTGTGATGGAGCCCCACAAATTTGGTCTTCCTGAAGCTGTGTACACACACGCACCTTTACCACAGTTAGGCTGAGTTCCAGAAAGACATGTGCCATCTAGTGTCTGAAGGACAGGAAAGGATCCAGGTCGTTGGGACCAGCCGCAGGAAGCCTGGCAACATTTAGAAATAAATGGTTTGTAGGGCTGGCAGCGAGTAATTCTGTCTTGTAGGCTGTGGTGTTTCAAATGAGAATGACCCCCCCCCCATAGGCTCATATATTTGAATGCCTAGTTCCTAGTTGGTGGAACTGTTTGGAAAGGATTAGGAGGTGTGGCCTTGTTGGAGGAAGTATGTCACGAGGATGGGCTCTGGGATTTCAAAAGCTCACATCAGGCCCAGTCTCACTCTCTTTGGCTCCAGTTTGCTGTTTAGGATGCAAGTTCTTAGCTCCTACTTCAGGGCCTGCCTGCTGTCATGCTCCCCAACGTGATAGTCATGGAAAAACTCTCTGTAAGCAAGTTCCTAATTAAATGCTCTCTTTTATAGGTTGCTTTGGTCATGGTGTCTCTTCACAGCAATAGAACAGTGACTAAGGCACAGGTCAATATCTTGACTTGATTGAGAGCAAAACCAACAACAGAAGCTGGTCATGTAGGGCATGGAGGAGTGGCTGAGGGACACTGTGATTCCAGGTGGGCAGACAATTGAGCACAGTTGGGGGAGACGCTGGAGCAGGAGGCTGGAGTCTATCTAGGAGGAGGAGAAAGGAAAGGAAGCCCAAGAAAGAACAGGATCCTGGGCAAGGGCTGTATATTTGCTTTGTCCTCAGATGGCTCACCTTGTCTGTTGTGTATCTTTTCATTGTATGGAGACCCAGGATGCCTGTTCAGCACCCCAGTGGCCTGAAGGGATCCCTACCATCTGGTTGCCAGCTGTGTGCTCACCCTATGTCCCACATTGATGCTAGTCTTCACTCTCTCTTCTGGACTTCTATGGGAGCCATCCTACATTTCTAATAACCCCATGCCGTGGCTTAGATGTTCCATTCTCAAAGAACTTCCTGCCGAGAGGTCTGGTATGGTGGCTGTCACAGTTGCTCCTCTTTCTTCGGCACACAACCCCCTTGGGACTTTGGAGTATTCTCAGCTATGTACTGGATGAGCGCCTCCTTCCTTCCCTGGACTCTGAGCATCGGGAGTGACGGAGGCACTTGGTGCTAACCAGCAGTTGTCAGGACAGGAACCGTCCCACTGCCTATGGATCTGGACACTGGCTCAGCTCAGCTCTGATGGGCTTCTACTGGGCTGGTCCTCCAGCTCTGGGGAGTCCCTGTGGCATTTACACCTAAGCCATTCCGCTCCCCTCTGTCTCCACAGTAAGGGCACTGCCTCTTTTAGGCTCTCTTGGATACCAACCCACGTCCCATCCTGTCCTGCCTCCCTGAGAGGCATAGGATAACACTGTGGGTCAAGGGGAATGGAGATGCCTGGAGACCGTCAAATGAGGAGCGATCCTGATTCACGTGGCAGAGGTGGGCGGATAGTAGCAGAAGGCAGGCCTCAAAGCATGAAGCTTCGAGATCATGGCTGCCGTGGAGTCTTGTGTGGCAGTGATCCTGCCTCACGTGCTTCATAGACATGCACAATGGTGTGCGTACCCACAAGCTCATCTGCATACTCATGCACATACAGGCAAATACACATAGGTACATGCACCTATATGCATTTGTGCAATGGCATACATGCTCATACACATGTGTGAACAGGTGCACACATACACACATTCACGTCTCATGGTAGCCCAGGCCACAGTGGGTGTCTACAATGGCAGAGGCACTTTGCTCCCTATCCTGGAAGCCACCTGTGAGACCCTTGGTGTGTGACTGTTAATGGATGCTCTAGCTGTGGTCCTACCAGCAGACACCAGCTCAGGTCATAGTGGTCGCTGACAACATTCGCATTCCCTTCTGCTCAATGCAAGTTCAAATTGGTGCCAGAGGCCCCTTTTCCCACCTTACTGGATGAGGGATTTATGGTGGCATGCTCATAGAAAGGCCCGAGCAAGGAGTCTGGGTCACTTGGAGAGGCCTTCTCTGCTCTGCAAAACAATGTCACAGATGCTGTGGTGAACACACCCTCAAACCAGGAGGTCATGGCTTCTGCTTCAGAGAAGGACAGATACAAGGCCAAACCTGTGCGTGCGAAGCTCATGGCCAAATGTTTTCTTAGTTTGATCAAAGCCACACCCCACTCCTGCTTCCTGTTTGAGTGATGGTGGTTTGATGGTCACCTTGGCCTTGGGCCCTCACCAGGAAGGACATTAATCAGCTCGTATGGCCTATGAGGAGGGAAGAGGTGGAACCTAGGCTGCCTGGCCTGAGCTGGAAGGGTATGTCTGCACAGGTGGTCCAACAGTGCAACAGAACAAGCTGTTGGGGTTCTGTGTCTGCAAAAGGCTAGCACATTATGAGGTGGGCCTCCCCTCTGGATACCTTTACAGCAGGACAGCGTGAGATGAGTGTCGAGATGGCTGAAGCCACTTCCATCCTGGAGTCTCGCTGTGGCTCTGCTCTGTGCCCAGGACCTTCCAAGACTTATGCACACTTGGCCATTGGGTTCCATTCATTAGGAACAGGTCTGGGCCAACGTCCAGACAGAGACAGGAAGACGGGAGATACTGTCCCACAGCAGCAGGGGTGCAAATCAATGGTCAGGACTCTGGACCTGTGCTTAAGGAGTACCTCAGCTTGTGGCTCGTCAGATAATTGGGGAGATGGGGTTCTGGGCTGGACCCCCAAGCTGCAAATCTTGATTAGGAGGCAGCAGGGCTGGAGTGGGAAGGAGCAGCCTAGAGAGGGATGCCTCTCAGTCAGAGAATTTGCATCTCAAAGAGATAAATGAAGCCAGGCTGGCAGCAGAGCCTGGCACCAGAACTGTTGGTCCCAGAGGAGGGGCAGGAAGCAGCAGACACAAATTTCAGACACTGGGCAGAGAGTACAGTGGCACAGAAATGTTTGCATGGGTGTCTGCAGCTCCTGGGTATGTTTTTGGCCTGTCCCAGCTCATAGGCAAGCCCAGCCCACATGGGCACCTGTCCGTCCTCCTCCCCGGGTGCACAGCTGGGCTTCCTCTCTGGATACCTCTTCAGCAGGACAGAGGGAGGTGAGTGTCCAGACGGCTGTAGCCACCTCTCCCCCTGGAATCTTGCTGTGGCTCGGCTCTGTGAGAGGCTTGGCCTGATGCCCAGGACCCTTCCAGATCTTGTGCACACTTGGTCATGGGGGTCCATAAACCTGTGTAAAGTTGGCTGATGGGCTGATGGCCCCTCTTACCACTCAGTGACAGGCACCCATGGGAGGCGTGGGGTAGCCGGTGCCCCCTGCATATTGTCATGTGGCAGGTGCAGGGCGGAGCCTGTAGCACATACCTGTGCAGACCTCTGCTTCCAGAGAGGGGCAGACAGGGAACAAATGACCAGTGTGGAGAACATCACAAGGTGTGGCTGGGATGCTAAGGGCTGTGGAGGTTAGAGCAGAGTGGGCGTAGGGTTGTAAGATTCAGAGGGTGGGCGGATCGCACTATACAGACAGACAATTAGGTCATCGTCTAAATGTGATAAGGGGGTCTCAGGTTTCCTTTGGTCTCAGCCCTGGGACAGTCTTGGTTCTTGGGTTACTGAGAGAGAAGAATTCAGACAGGACACAACCGTAGAGAGCAAACAGCCGAGGGTTTAATTAGAGCAAGCAAGGATGCAAAATAATATACTCTTTAGAAAAAGAATGGGTGGGAGGGCCATGCCTGTGGTGGTATTGTGTTCCCCAAAATATTGTGTACCCTAATAAACTTATTTGGGGTCAGAGAACAGAAAAACCACTAGATACTTAGGATAGGCAGTGGTCGCACACGCCTTTAATCCTAACATTCCAGAGGCAGAGATCCATGTGTTTAAGGATACAGCCAAGCATGGTGACTCACGCCTTTAATCCCAGAAATTGAGCCTTTAATCCCAGGGAGTGGTGGTAGAAAGCAGAAAGGTTTGTAAGGCGTGAGGACCAGAAACTAGAGGCATTTGGCTGGTTAAGTATTTGGTTGGTTAAGCATTTGGCTGGTTAAGCTTTTAGGTTTTGAGCAGCACAGTTCAGCTGAGAACCATTCGGATATGAGGACACAGAGGCTTCCAGTCTGAGGAAACAAGACCAGCTAAGAAGTTGGCCAGGTGAGGTTAGCTGTGGCTTGTTCTGTCTCTCTGACCTTCCTGTGTTCACCCCAATAACTAGCCTCGGGTTTGTTTTTATTAATAAGAACTTTTAAGATTCATGCAACACATGCCAGCAGCGACAAGACATGAAGGGCCTTGCCTGACTCCCCTGGAGCCGCTGGGCACAGCGGTAAGAGATGCCGGAGAGGCCCCGGCTGCAGTCACATGGTGCAGGCGAGGTTGGTGCCGATGTGATGAGCAAGTGCGTGGTGGAGAGATGATTGAGAAAAAGAAGCAGAATGGTTTGTGCCCTATGAACAGAGGTGGAACTGGAGAGGCAAGGGTGGTGGGGAACAGGCCAACGTGAGTAGCCTGCTCAGCTATCTGAGGCCATGGAGATGTCCTGGCCCATGCTGCCACTGAGGGCCAGGTCTGGGTCCATAGCCCTAGAACGGCAGGGGTCTGGGTCGACATCCGTGACCCATGTCACCACCAAAGGCCATTTGACATCTCTGGTCTGTGCTGCCCCCTGGGGCCATGTCGATGATGTCCAAGGGCTGTGCAGAATTGGCCCTCCCCCTCATTAGCTGCTGCACTCAGAAGAGCGGGCCCCACCCCTTTCCTGGGCAGCATGGAAGAATGGTACAGGTGAACCAGCCCAAGGGTGTGAAATTGGGAGAACTGTCTCCGCCCCTCCTCAGCCCTGTGGTGGGGTTGGCACAGGAGAGATGCCCATCCACCCTCCCCTCCTACAGCAGGCAGAAGAGCTGCCCCTGAGAACAGGAGAGATGGCCCTGTCCGTCGACGGCTACAGCACTTTGAAGAGCAGGCCCGCACTTAGCCAGGGCAGCACACTAGAGCTGTGGGTGTGGGTGTGTGAGTTGGCCCAGAGGGCAGGTGAACCAGCCCCAAGGCTGTAAGCACGGGACACCTAGCTTCACCCCTCACCTGTGCAGTGTGGGAGAGCTGGCCCGGAAAGTGTGAGTGGATGAGCTGGCTTTGCCCCTCACCTGAGCAAAGGGTAGAGCTGGCCCTGGTGGTACAGGCATAGGACTACGCAGGCCCAGACCCACAGCTTTGAACGGACCCACTCCAACATCTCTCCCATCTAAGAACTACTGGAAGACTTGAAGGTGCTGGCCCGGCAGAACCAAAGCTGCAGGATCTCCATGCCACAGGGCAACAACAGTATACCTGGGAGAAGTCCCGGTGTGGTTCCGGTATTGATGGTGTAGCAGAAACCAGAGGCCTTGAACCAGACCAACCACTTACTTCAGTGAACATTCGCAAGCAAAGCCGTTTGGGCAAAAGGCTAGACTGGATGACATACACAGCTTCCTCTGTGAGGTTTTTTTTCTTTAATTTGCATTTTAATTTTTTATTCTTTTTCTTTTCTTTTGTGGAGGAGATTTCGAGGGTGGAGGGCAGATAAGGAGGGACAGGGAGATAAGGGAGATTGGGGTGCATGATAGGAAATTTACAAGGAGTCAATTTAAAACATTTATAAAAAGAAAAAGAAGCAGACCCTGGCAGGCCTGGGGTTTATATTTTTCTTCTCTTGCCGTCCCCTCCTCTGTGCCTCTCTCAAGTTATAAATTTCTAGAAAAGGGGCCTGCATCTCTCAGAAGCCCGCTTTATGCAGAATTCAGCTTGTTATAACTGGCTATACAAGGTTTAAGAATGTGCATAGGGATTTAAGCAGCACTGAAGTTTAAAAGTGAACTAGGAGAAAGGGCAGCAGCCCTCTGCAGATGCTCCCCTTCAGAGAGTCTCGGAGTTGCTTTAATCTGGTGTAGTGAGCATGGAACACTACCACTCATTGTTCCTTATGTCTTGTGTTGGGGACCTCGAGCTGGCCCATCTGAAGGTGACCACTGTCACTACCTGTAGATCTTGACCACCAGCCACCCTCCACCATTGTCTTTATTGCAGACCTTGAGATGCTTTCATCTTTGGGGACCTGTTGGTCAGTCACCCCTGAAGCTAGCCTCTTGCCACAGAACACAAGGAGAAAATAGCTATCCATAGCTCATCATCTCCAGGAGTCTGGAGGCTCAGCCTGGACCTCAGGTAAGAGTCCTCAGGAACTTGAGGTGTTGTTGGTTGGGCTCGGGGGTGGGGTTGCATTTGAGGTTAGATGAGCAGGCTCTGCTTTGGGGGTTGCCTACTCATGGGGGGTTCAGTTGCTCAAAGCCATCAAAGCCACCTCAAGAGCCCCATTTTTGCACTGATCTTTGTCTTTTGAGCTATGGAGTGGTTAGGCTCACCTTCATGGAAGGAAGCTTGCCGGGCCTCTGCATGGTCAGGCTGCACATGTGCCTCTTACGTGGCCACTTGATACTCAAAGCCAGCACAAGGAAGCCACTGATCACGTGGTGACATTGCATGTCCTGTCTCCAGTTCTGGGTTAGTGGCAGGTCACTGGGCAGCCTCACTCAAGAGTCAAGGTCTCAAGGCAGAATGTGTCAAGGGTCATCCTGCAGTCTATCTCTGGCAGATGTCTTCCTGAAGAGAATCTGAGGCCAAGGTGATGGTGGGCTAGTTTATTTAAGTAACTGACCCCAGAGACATGGGACCCCAACCTGGGACCCCAGCCTGGGACTGACAACAGTCAAGGAGAGGGAGGCAGAACTCAGCCATACCAGGAGGTGTCCCTAAGCTGGTCATTGTAGGGGTGAGG
The DNA here is from genome assembly GCF_004664715.2 of Peromyscus leucopus. Lineage (NCBI taxonomy): Eukaryota > Metazoa > Chordata > Mammalia > Rodentia > Cricetidae > Peromyscus > Peromyscus leucopus. The sequence continues at coordinate 31,397,552 of NC_051080.1, read as the reverse complement.
GTTTCAGTCAGAGGTCCTCTTGGGAGCTATGTGCGTGGGCCTCAGCATGTGTACTTGGGAGACATAGAGCAATCTGGCTATACCCTCATGGAAGGAAACTTGTTGGGCTTCTACATGGTCAGGCTGCCACATGTCCTGGTGCCACAAGTGACTATGGCCTTTCTGGGCTGTGACTTTAGCCCCCGGGAAGAAAGAATGAACAGAGAAGCAGGGAGGGAAAGCCTGTAGGGAGAATCTTTCAACCAGGAGTGATAGAGCAGGGCAAGGGCTTTATTGGTGCCCAGGACCCCGCCCTGTTTAATGCCCTTTCAGGCCTGTGCAACTTGCTTGTGCATGCCTAGGGATGTGCTGCCAGTGCATAGAAGGAACCAATTAGCCTGAACTGGATTTGTGGGTTCAGAGTCCCCTGTGCTGACAGCCCTCTTCAAATGTCAACCACAACCTAGGGCAGGCTAATTCATTCCTCTGGTTATAGGTTCCCCATCCATTATGTGGATGGGACTAGAGGGAGTTGTGGACTGAATTTTTGTGAATCCACAAGTTCGAATGTTGAAGTGGCTGTATTCTGAGAAGGGGCCTCCAAGGAAGCGAACGGACTAAATGAGGTCCTAGGGTAGGGGCTGATTTAATATGTGAGCATCCTTAAGAAGATCTCCTAGGTAACCCTCTTCATACACTCCATCTCTGAAGAACACGGGAAGCTGGCTCTGCTGGGAGCTTTGGAAGAGATGCAGCCTGTGGTCCACTCAACACCCAGCCAGCCAGGAGAAGGCAGTGTGTGTTAAGCTGCTGTCTGTGGGACTGTGCTAACACAGTCAAGTCGACTACTTCAGAAAAGAGACTCAGGAGAAGGGGCCCCTTCTACCCGAGTGTATGTGTGGAAATGGGAGATGTGGGACATCTTGAGTGTGGGCCGGCCCCTGATGTGGATGCTAATCTGATTCTCAGGAAATTCCTACTACCTAGAGTGAGCCCCAGCAAGGGGAGGAGAGTCAACAAACTGTGTATGAGTCAGAAGAAGTTGTGAGGTCACTGGTTCCAACTTGGTCAGTAGAAGAGGAAGTGATAGAGAGGATACTTAGGCATGCTCTGAGCAAACTGCTGGTCAAGGCATGCTCTGAGCAAACTGCTGGTCAAGTTTTCATCAGGGTCCTCCTCCACAGTCAGAGGTCAGAGTATGTGGGTATGTGCCAGGGATGCCAAGCAAGAAGCAGGATGCAGTAGGGCTTCAGGGCTTGCTTGGGATACTGAAGTCCCTGGTTGGCAGGATGTGTGTGAGCTGTGTGTGTTCAGTGAGTGAGCAAGCAAGCAAGCGTGTGTATGCCTGCACAGTGAGAGCTGGCAAAGCTGGACCCAGGGTCTGGGAGTCTCAGCCAGATGCCATTTATGCCTTGGCAATTGGAGACATCCTCAGTGCCAATGTCCTACAGCAAAGGGGGAGGTAGTGAGACCATTAGCTACCTCCCGGGAGCCTGGCAAACCAGTACCCCTGGCTCTGCAGCATCTGGGCGTGACTCTTCTGCTGTGTGTGCCTTCCTTGTTTGTGTGGGAACGTGGGAGGCTCTAAGGGCAGGGATCGAAGGCAGCAAGTGTGATCCGGGAGGGTTGAGGTATTGAGATTCGAAAGGATGCACAAGGGCCAGGTGAGGAGAGGGCTGCTGATGTTGGGTTCCTGGGCAGCTCTGAGCATAGGGTGCTGAGTATGTAGGGTAATACTGGTGCATCCTGAGGGGCTCAAGTAGCTCCAGCATCAGAGGCCCAACTCCATCTCTGCACCAGACCTTGGAGTTTCTGAAAGATCATTCTGAGTCCAGCTGTGCTTGCATCCTCTTAGGCATGCTTGCCTCCTCCAGGCCTTCTCACATGCATGGCTTCTTTATGCACATCCTGTCTAGCCCTGGCCCCGGCTTTATGCCAACAACCCCTACCCAGGGCACAGGACTCACCTTCAGTTGGCACCCCAGAGACTTAGGATAAGGGTTGCCTGGCCTTCAAGGTCAGGCTTTCTTTGTAACTGGCCTCTTTAAGGGAGCCATGGCCAAGCATTGTGCTTCCTTCAGTTGCCCGTTCACTTGCTCACTCACTTCTTCCATAAGCAACGTCATGCCTGGCCCTCGTCTGGTGCTGAGCTACAGTGGTGCAAGCCTTGATGCCATTCCTGTCATTGAGGCTGACCTCTTGGAACAGATAAATGCAAATGGGACAGAAAGTCCATTCCATGGGCCAAAGAGGCAGGGCCAGCACCCAGGGAGGGCTAGGAGAGATGTGGGGAGGGGGTGTGGCAGGCAGTTCTTGAGATGGGGCTATCTTGGGACTGAGTAAGAGAAGAGGGGCAGGAAGACATGGCAAGAACTGGGAGGAGGCTGCAGGAGAGCAGCTGTGGGACCTCAGGACACAGATGCTTGAGGCTAGGTCAAGGTGAGTTGGGCCAGTGAGGACACTAAGCTTTGAGGGCACTCTATGACCCCAAAGCCAGGGCAGAACTTCAGGCCTCCAACACTTACCTAGTGCTCAGTTTCTCTCCATTCCTCTGTTAGGTCTTTTCAGGCAGAGGCTGGTTTTATTTGTTTGTTTTCTGTATTTGTTGAGAAGAGAGACAGTGAAATTATTTGGCCAAAGGTGTGATTTAGTAAAGAATGTTTTCATGAAGATTGCCCTGGGTTATGTGAGTGAACCCTAGATGCCATCACAGGGTCCTCAAGAGAGGGAAGAGGCAGACAATGTCCAGAGAGACACGGGGAGCAGAGATACAGAGGAGATGCCAAGGAGACAGGAGCCGAGCAGAGACATGGAAGAGAGGGGGGCAGAGAAGAAAAGGCAGGGGGAGACATGGAGGGGAGTAGCTTAGAGAAGAGGTGCAAAGGAGAGCCTTATACGGAGGAGAGACATAAGAAAGATGTGGAGAACAGAGATGGAGCAAGGCAGGTGGAGGAGGTGGAGGGGTTGCTGGAAGAATGGAGCAGAGAGATGTGGCTACAGCCCAAGGCATGTCAGCAGCATGAGCAGGAGGCAGGGCCATGCCCTCCACAGGCTGCTAAGGGAGCAAGGCCAGGCGAACACCTGGAGGCTAAGGTTTTAAGCCATCACTTTATGCATATTTGCACCAGTGACTGCAGGAAGCTAGAGCTGTCTCGGAGAGAAAAGGTCAGGGAAGAAACTGAGAGCCCAAGAGCTGGCTCAGGACCTGCCCTAGATTTCTGATGGCAGAAGAGGGAGACATTGGGGCTCAAGTGCCAGGCAGTGTAAGCAGACCTCCAATGGGAATGGGAAGACAGAATCGCTTCAGGGGCCCCACGGTACAAAGGAACTCATAGTTCCATGGGTCTCCTGATCCAGCCCGGCACCCTGGTGGTCCTGGATCCTAAGTGGGATATTAAAAAACTTGATAAGATGCCAAGGAGGTTGGAGCAGGGGCCAGAGGTAGCAGAAATCTGAGGTCGCAGCCTTGGAGGCCAGAGGAAAGCATCAACACTCAATTAGCATGGAGATGAAGAAGCTGGAGCAGGGTCTGCTGTCATGTGGTGCCATCTGCCGAGGACCTCAGCCTACTCCCTTAGCTGGAGACAGTGGTTATGATGCTGATGGTGGTGTTTGTGATAATGGTGTCGGTGTTGGTGATGGTGATGGTGATGGCCTTGGTAATAGTGCTGGTAATGGGATGGTGATGGTGTTGGTGATGATGATGATGGTGATGATGGTGATAGTGATGGTGTTGGTGATGGTGGTGATGGTGGTGATGATGATGGTGATGGTGGTGATGATGATGGTGATGGTTGCTGTGGATATCACTCTATGTAAATAAAACACTGATGGCCAATGACCAGGCAGGAGGTAGGTGGGACAAGGAGAGAGGAGAATTCTGGGAAGCGGAAGGCTGAGAGAGAGAGACTGCAGCCACCGCCAGGACAAGCAGCATGTAGAGACTCTGGTAAGCCACCAGCCACGTGGCAAGGTATAGATTTATAGAAATGGGTTAATTTAAGATAAAAGAGCAGTTAGCAAGAAGCCTGCCACGGCCATACAGTTTATAAGTGATATAAGCGTCTGAGTGATTATTTTATAAGTGGATTGTGGGACTGCGGGGCTTGGGGAACCTGGAGAGAAGCCCTCCAGCAACAAATGGTGCCCAACGGCTCGAGTTTCCACCTTAAACCTGAGAATATTTAATAACCAATTCTAAACAGAGACAAAACCAGGTTCCTGCTTCTTGTCTCATACGGGCAGCTAGATGCGGCAAAACGCAAGTTTGGACACTGGCGGGTTCCTGGCGGGTGCGTTTGACTGGCAGTATGGCGGAAATGAGGCATCTGCCAGCGGCAAATTAAGCTGTGTGGTAGATTTAGTCTTTACTAGTATTTTTAAAAAAAAAAAAAAAAAAAAAAAAAAAAAAAGAGGTTTCTGGGCTACACGCTGCTTTGATAAAAGCTTAGACCCACTATTTCTGAGACTTGATGACTCCCAGAGCTGGTGGAAAACGTACCACTGCCATGTTGGGAAGCTGAAGTGGGCGGAGCCAGCAGCCACAGCGCCGTTTCAGGCTTACAATGGTACAGTTTAAAGCAATAGGCTCAAGGCTCAAGGTAATATAAAAAATAAGCCACGTAACGATGGCTACCACACAGAGAATCTGGATTATGTTCTCTTTGATATTCATAACTAAAGAAAAAACATTTGATTACAAAACCTGTTGGGTTATGCCAAAATGTATATTTTAAAGGTACCTTGACTTCAAAATTTGGATATAAGGATATGTTACTTTGGAAAAGAGGTTCTGCTTTTGTTTCCACAGAAAGCCAGAGGCTGTGGACTTGTTCCAAATTAAGATACATCAGGTTTCACCAGCCAAGACCCCCTGAAAGGACTCCGATGACACCATGGCCCAGATGATCCAACATCCAGATTGGTTTCAAGGCAACTGGTTCACACAATACAGCCTCACGGACTACCCCATAGGTCTAAAATTTTCTTTGCGTCCCCATAAGATACAGCGCCCCCCTCCAGCAAGAAGTAGTAAGAGATGCTACGCCCAAATTCCCAAATATACCAAGCTGGCTTTAGAGGTGGAATTGGCTCACTCCCCCTCTAAACCCAGACATATTGCTTTAAAAAAAAAAAATGGTTAAGGGATTCTTGTGTCCCAAATCAAAAGAGCCCTCTGGTGTGGGACAGAGAAAAACCAATATTTTTATTTAAAACAGGTTGATTATAAATATGATCTCTTTCTAAAAAAGAAAAGGGGATATAATATAGATATATAGGAGGATATGGAGATGATAAGATAAAAGGGTAGATTAATGAACCTACTTTTAAAGAACAACTTGTTTAAAATGTTTTACATTGGTATAGATTTTAGTTTATGTTTAAAATGTTTTACATTGGTATAAATTTTGGTTCATTGATACAAACTTGAAGTTAATTTTGTTATACTCTCTCTATATATGTATATATTTCTATTCTTGTTTGAGGTGTTGTGTTTATATAACTCATTTAAAATTGTAATGGATAATTAAAAAAATAGATTAATAATTAGTCATCTATGATAATCATATCTGTAGCCATGTTAGTTAAGTCTTCTAGGTATACATAGATATATTTCAGATAGATAGGTAATCTTCAAACACTTCATAGACCTGGAGAATATGGCATTTAAATAACTTAGAATTCTGTTGACGTGAGACACAATTGCTCCTGGCTGCACCAATTGCATCCCGAGAGAATGTTGGGCTTCTAAGACATTTCCATTTGGAAGTTTGTCTTTTTGGCACAAAATGGCCTACTGGGCAAAGAACTGCCCTTGCCTTGATGGCTGACAGTACAAATGCAATGCTGTCCTTTCTGGACAAGCGGGACACAAGGAAAGCGACCACTGTACTCTGCCAAGACAGGGTAAGATGGTCTCTTAAAATTCCTGCTTCTAAAAATGGTCTGTCAGATACTCTAGGCCTGTAGCCAATTTGAATGCACCAACAATGCTGAAAAACATTAGGTGACTGTCCAGGCTGCCAGCTGTCTTGGTCTACTTTTGCAAGATTCCCGAAAGTTGCTTGCATCCATCTACCATTTCTCAGGTACCATTATGTTCCTTCTCAGGTCTTTGATGTGGTTGAAGACTAGATAGTCGTAATTTCCTCAGTTATGATAAAAGATAAGTTAGCTATAAAACCTTAAACTCACAAATATAAGATAGATAGGACATCTTCTTTAATATTGTAACTATAATTCTTGCTCGGTAATTGTTTTGTTATATGTAATTTTACCATGTTAAAGTTAAAACCTTCCTTTTTAAAAAAAAGAAGAAAGGGAAGTGCTGTGGATATCACTCTATGTAAATAAAACACTGATGGCCAATGACCAGGCAGGAGGTAGGTGGGACAAGGAGAGAGGAGAATTCTGGGAAGCGGAAGGCTGAGAGAGAGAGACTGCAGCCACCGCCAGGACAAGCAGCATGTAGAGACTCTGGTAAGCCACCAGCCACGTGGCAAGGTATAGATTTATAGAAATGGGTTAATTTAAGATAAAAGAGCAGTTAGCAAGAAGCCTGCCACGGCCATACAGTTTATAAGTGATATAAGCGTCTGAGTGATTATTTTATAAGTGGATTGTGGGACTGCGGGGCTTGGGGAACCTGGAGAGAAGCCCTCCAGCAACAGATGGTGGTGATGATGATGGTGATAGTGGTGATGATGATGGTGGTGGTGGTGGTGGTGATGGTGATAGTACCAATACCCGGAGTATTTTGCTAGATCTTGGCACATAGCTCATCAGACCAGCTTCCTCAAACCTTTAACTAGGTCTCAGGACACACAGCTCCTCTTTGGATTGGCTCACTCCAATCTTTCTGGAGTGTACACTTGTTTCACTAAAACTTCAGCTTAAACTGTTTATTACTGGTTAAATTCTTTCCTTGAAAGGTAAACATCAAAGTGAAGTCTTTACCTGGTGATGCCTCTGTACTTTCAGATTTTTTTTTCTCCTCCAGTGTCTCCAAATCCAAGCACTTACCCTGTCTTGTGGCTTTGCTTTAAACACCTTGAGTCCCCCTCTGGGTGGTACCCAGTCTCAGCCCTCATGGCACTCTACCTTAGCATGTGGCTCAGGTAGTCAGTCACTCTGCTGGTTTGTAAATTACACAGGCCAGCAAGTTCTGATAAAGGATGAAGTCACAGATATGCACAGAGACAATTCTGCTCAGCTCTGAGATGGGTCTGTAGGTCCTGGGGTGATCAGAGCCCCTGCTGCTATCTTCCACTTTAGACAACCTTTGACCCTTCATGAGCCTTACAGATGTTATCCTTTCTCTCCCTGGCGTGGGAATGACCAGGGATCACAGACAAGCCCTCACTGTGGACAGTGAGGCCACAAGATGTCTCAAAGCCCTGGTATCCTTTCCCTCTTACAGATGAGTAAACTGAGGCACAGAGATGTCAGGCAATTGCTCTGACCCTACAAAAGCAGAAGGTGGAACTGGGTCTTAAAAGCTCCTGAAACTATCATGTTTTTGTTGCACACAACAGGTACCCAGTTTCCATGTATGCACTGGCCATGTTGGCTGAGCCTGGCCCAGCAGGGTGGACATGGGCTCCTACCCTTAAGCGTGTGGCTTATTGGGAGCACACAGCTCCGTTTGCAGACTGAATCACACACTTTCCCCCTTTGTGTGCTCAAATCCTAGACCTTACACATGCTAGGAAACTCCTCTACTCCGGAGTTGCATCCCCCAGCCTGTGTGGCTTCATCTGAGGCTCTCAAATTTGTCCCATGAGTCCGACCTTCAGCAGGGAGGAAGCTCAGAGGTAAAACAAAGCACAGTCCACCCTTCCTCAGTGGGAGACTGGATGGACCAATGTCAGAGCTCATCGGTGTCACAATAAGGACCAAGGTTGAAATGTCTGTCCCCTGTCTTACCTATTGCTACTGTGTAACCCCTGTGATGGACCAAGGGGCCACCCTTCTGCACTGGGGTGTTCTCAGAAGGAACAGAATAGAGAGGGGAGAGAGAACAGAGGTGAGGGTACTGATGTCCCCATGAGGCCACCCTCTAGGGCAATGCTGCAGTCCATAGCTATGGCCCAAACCCTCTCCTCACTACATGTTTTCCAACACTCTGGGACAAGAGCAGGTAGCCAGCGTGGGTATGTGGAGGGCAGAATTGGAGCTAGTTCAGGAGGATATGAGATGGCTTCTATCCTGCTATACTGAGGGGCTGGGGAACCTGCAGCCAACAGGATGCATCAAGGCGGCAGCCTACAGGAGACAGAGAATAGACATGTGTCTGGCTACAACCTGGCCCTGTGACTAACCCTAGGCCAGCTCTTCTTCCACTGGCCTCACTGCCACACCTGGTGGGTGTGGAGATGACAGGGGCATCAGGACAGCCTGAAAGAAGACTCAGGGACCAGGAAGCCCTGGGCTGGCCTGCATGGTCTGTGTGGTGCATGATCTGGGCCGCTTAAGTGGTCTGGACTGATAGCAGCGTCAGGCTGGCGAGGGGGGGGGTGGGGGGGCGGTAGGCACAAGGTAGGGGCTTGTGTTGGGAACACTATGAGGCTGCCACAGCAAGAATGAGGTTGGAAATGGAGATCTTCAGTAGGACGGGCACCAGGGATGGACAGGAGGTGGAAATGGCCCAGGACAGGTGATGCCTAGCCGAAGGCTGTGTGAAGGGTGCACGCAGGTTTTAAGTTGATGTCCACAGTGAGCCTGAGATGTGGGTTTGGGGGGCGGGGGATAATGAATTGGGCTTTGGCATGAGCTGGGATGGGAACAATTAATCCAGGGAGAGGGAGGGCAGTAGCTTGCTGGCTGTACCTGGCAGCTTGCTGAAAAGCTTCTTTAATCGGCTTAGAGATTTATGCAAATCCGGGTGTGGGGCGCTTTGATTGGCTTGTGGGAATTGTCCAGCCACCAGCCCTAATTTTCTCCCAGCACCCTGGCTCTGAGCATGGCTCCCTGATGAGATCCCTCAGCCAGGACGGGATTTTAAACACAATTAGGACCAGATCCAAAGGAGATTTCCACAGGACAAAGTGCCTAGGGCTAGGCCACCCTGCACCAGCAGCAAGCAGGGTGTGTGGGCTGCTCTAAAGGTTACACTAGGAAGCAGGAAAGTGAGCACCTAAGTCCATGGTGCAGACACAGCCCTGACATCAAGTACACATGGACCCCTGACCTTGCTCCAGACTGTACTCAGAATCCTCATATAGACTGAAAGCTGTCCCTCATGACAGCCTGAGCCCTGATCTCAAGCAAACAATAACTGTTTCTGTCAAATACCAAGTCCTGACTCTGATTACGTACTAAGCTGGCTGTCCCTGGTCACACACTGAGTCCTGACTCTGCTTACATGCTAAGCTCTGGCTGGCCCTGGTCACACACTGAGTCCTGACTCTGCTTACATGCCGAGGCCTGGCCTTGGTCACACATTGAGCCTCGAGCTTAGCCATAGATTCAGCCCTCATCCTGGTCACACAATGACCCCCGACCCTGCTCACTCATGTCCTAGTACACTGGACATAGTGAGCTACCATCCATTACAAGCTGAGCCTGGTCCCATTAACAAGCTTGGACGTGAAGCAGATGCCTGTGTCTGGGCCTGACAAATGCTCCAGGCTGAGCCCATACCCTGTCTTAGGTAAGTGTCCCAACCCTCAAACCAGAGCATATTATGGGTGCCCTAACCCTCCTGGGCTAAGCATTCTGTAGTCTTCTGGTTTGGTGACAGGAGCCAATAGTGAGCATATTTTCTCACCTCTGTGTAAGTAGGTGAGCTTGAAAGCCCCAGATATGGCAGCCATATATTGTACAGTCTGCGGGTTTTGTATCTATCTTCCCAGTTAGGCAGTGAATCAGAGGGCAGGCCCTCGTCTACCTCCTACCTGGCGTCTTGGTCCTTCTTTCATTGCCTGACATGGGCGGCTTATGGCCAACAGAAGCTGATTGCTCATCGAGCTTGAGGCTGGCAGCCAAGGTCTGGAGGTCACAGATGCTGTGTCTCGCGAGGGCTGTTACCTGGGTAGTGAACAGTGACATCTCATACCATGTCCTCCCGAGGCATGTCTTGGATTTCTTAAGAAGGTCTCTCATTCCACTCATGAGGACCCCACCCTCAGGCCCTAGCCAATGGAGGGTTTATCTCTCCATGAGAATTTGGGGTCACACACACACATCCAAGTTGGAGCACTAGCTAGCTCCAAAGGCATCTTCTTGTCCATGGATGACTTGGACACATTCCAGCCAGTAAATGAACACTGGTAGAACACACAACAAGGGAGAACTCTGTAGGAAGTGCGGTCTCCAGCCCTTGCTGAAACATGTAACAGGGAAGTACTGGAGGCCCTAACCATCAGCTCTCCCAGCCCAGGTTACACAAGAGATGAGGAGGGAGAATGGGCTAACCCAGGCTCACCAGCACCATACATCTGCCTGAATAGAGCCTGTCCTGCCTCTGCCTGCCCCACGGTCGTCTGTGGCTTCCCAGTGTGGTACCAAGATGGAAGTCTCCAAGTTGAGACACTTATTATACCCCAGGATGATGACTACTAATTGGTTACAAGAAGAAAGTACTAAAAATGTTTATTTTCCTTCCTTCCTTCCTTCCTTCCTTCCTTCCTTCCTTCCCTTCCCTTCCCTTCCCTTCCCTTCCCTTCCCTTCCCTTCCTTCCTTTCTTTCTTTCTTTCTTTCTTTCTTTCTTTCTTTCTTTCTTTCTTTCTTTCTTTCTTTCTTTCTTTCTTCCCTCCCTTCCTCCCTTCTCTCTCTCTCTCTCTCTCTCTCTCTCTCTCTCTCTCTCTCTCTCTCTCTCTCTCTTTCCTTTAAAAAAAAAGTCCATTAAGTGTGTGCTCCACAGTATATAGTGTGGAGCTAATACAGTGCTCTGAGCAGCTGGTGGGACTCTGGGCTGGACTTCCTGGAGCAGGAGGAAGGGGAGGGCTCATCTGACTGATTGGCACTGACTGAAGACAGGACTGGGCATTTGAAGGGGAAGAGCAGCAAGGGGGTGCTAGAAAGCCCATGGCTACAGGGCACTGGCTCAACCTTCTCTGCAGTCTCCAGGGCAGTGGAGGCTTTGTCCTGGGCTGTCCCATCAGGAACGAGGCCTGGGTGCTGGTGGTCCTTCATCTATCAGACCCCAGAGGGCCACCAAAAGGAGAAGAGGTGACCTACAGTTCTTCCAGTCTGGGAAAGCACTGCAGGCTGAAGGTGACATCCAACAGAGACATGGGCACAAGTATGGGAGAGAGTCCTCCAAGTGTGGGAAAGGTGGCCGAGCATGGGGGTAGGCATCCATAGCAGACTTCTGCCAAGGCGGATGTGTGACACAAACTCCCAGCAGTACACCTGGATTTGTCCCTTCTGAGTCATGATCCCAGGTACGGACAAGCTGTTGTCCTCAGCGCACACCAGATCTCTTGCCTCCGTGGATAGGTTGGTGAGGCAGTGAAGAGACACGTGGGCCGGTGCAAACCACGGGCTCATCCTTGTTAGAGAACAAAAGAGACGGAGACCAGGTGCACAGGGTATGAGCAGGGCTCCAGGTTCCCACACTTGCCCCTGACCTTAAAGCTCATCGAACTGGCTATCGAAATGACTGGGAGGAGGACTTCGTTCAGTATCTTGAGCATCTTGCGGCAGATTCAGGTCACGTAGACACCTTCTTGCTCACTGACCCGATCACTGTCTCTAACCAGAGCACAGACACTGGGTCCTCAGCTTGGAACGGGCAGGGGCCCAGGCATTCCCTGCATGGCCCCTTTGAAACCTCTCTAACAACCCAGGAGCAGGTGTCCTTGGCATGCTTCCATTCCCTGCTGGCCTGGGTGCTGGCTCCTCACTGCATTTCTCTGGGCCTTGGAATGGGATTGCTATGCTTGGCTAGGATCTGCGTGTGCGTGTGTGCATGCATGTATGGGGCCTGGGTTTTCCTCATGTGGGCTCTTGTTCCTTTAGACAATAGGAGGGTGGATGTGGAGGAAAGGGCAGAGATACAGGCCTCCAAGGACTCCCTTTGATTCCCTGTGTGCTTTGGGGGCCTCCTGTCCCTGGACACCTTTCTCTGTCCCCCAGGACCAGCAGGAGGGTGTCCCCAAAGAAACCCCTTAAAGGGGGATGCTTCGAGAAGCCACATCAGTACCCAGCTCCTGTGTAGCCTTGATGTTATCCGCTTAGTCCTTGGGTGACTCTAAGCAGAAGGGAGTCTGACCTTCTGTACCAGATGGTGCAGTCTCTAAAGGGGTCAGCCACAAGGAGGCCAAGGACAGGCGCAAGAGAGAGAAACCGGAGCTATGCGCTTCGGTTCCAACCTTGGCCCTAGCCTTCCTTGGCTGTGTGAGCCAAGCAAGCAAATTAACCTCTCTGAGCCTATTTCTTTAGCTGCAAATTGGGGATAATAGCAGGAACCTGTCCCAGAATAAGGATTACATGCAATGATTCATTTGGCCGAGGGCCTAGCTCAACAATGGAGACCACTGTTCTCCTGAAGATGCCTGAAAGATGGGTCGTGCCTCATCTAAGCCCCTCAGCCTGGGGCTCACATCCTTCTGGGGGGGGGCCTCGCTGGCTGTCACCCAGTTCCACCACAGTCTGAGGCACACTGAGGTCTGGACAGTCGAGCTTGCTTCATCCCCCACTACCATGTCTCACGTAGTCAGTAGACCTTAAGTTTTTTTTTTTTTTGCCCTGACTGTCAATCTCCAAAAAATCAAAACAAAAAGACCCCACCCCAAAGTCCCCTCCCTGTCCTGGATCTGGTCCCTTCCCTTGGTGCATAGTGCATTAATGAAAGACCGGGGGACCCGGGGGCTAAGCCACCTTCCAGTATGCGGCCACATTACCTGGAACAGAGCTGTTTGTCAGGAGTATGGGGGAGCCATGAAAAGGCGAGAACAGGCCTGGGGCTGCAGAAGCTGCCATCCTGCCATGCGGAGGGTGCTCATGGCAGAGTTGCCCTAGTCTCTCTAAGCAACACACAGAGAGGTGCAGGTGCCTGGCTCTCGGGAGACAACCATCCCATCCCCGGGCACAGCATGACTGAGCAGCGTGGAGGTTTTCATGCCTCTCCCTGATGATGCCAGCCGGGTCCATCAGCCAGCTGTTTGCTGCAATGGTGGAGGAGGGCTGTGGCCCCTGCTGCTTTGTTCACAGGCTGGGGCTGCCTTGATGGCGCTCATGCCTGGCCTTAGGCGAGGCCGCTCAGGCAATGGGAAAGTGCAGGTTTCTAGCCTGAGGGAGTCTGCGCACTGGCTCCAGCGAGCAGCCCCGGGCACAGGCTTTGTGCTCTGGCCTTCAGAACTGGGGGGACAGGAAGGCCCTAAGGCAGCCTGTGACCCAGTAACCCCAAGCCAGGCAGACAACCACCACCTCCCTCGTAGTCAGGCAGAACAGCTGAGGCCTGCAGAGCCCACAGGGCTCTGTGGTGGGACAACAACCACCAGCCTTCCTAGGTCCCACAGACCTTTCTTAGGGGCAGGGGTGGAGCGGGGGAGGGTGTCTCAAATCCAGTTCTGTCAAAAAGGGGCCCAGCCCTGTCCCCCCACCAGGGTGCTGACAGATACTCAGTATGTTCTGTGCTCCCAGTGGCTGGCCTGTTTTCAATTGGGGGTGGTGGTGGGCAGGACAGGAGGCATTAGCTTCCAGGACTCAGTTCAGGGCCTTCCAAGGATGAAATGGGGGACAGTCCCCTAGGGCCCAGAGCCCAGGAAAAACAGAGGAGCTGCTATGATGCAGGCAGGCTGCAGGGACGTGCTGGCAGTGGGGTTTTCTCGGAGCCTGACCAGCCCACAGGCTGGCAGGGCTACTGGCTTCTCCCAGTGGAAGTGGAACCATCCTGGGGAGTCCAGGCTCTTCCTCTGGGCCCTTCTGCACCAGAGGACATGCTGCGGGCTCCTGGCGAAAGTAGGAAGCCCTCCAGGCTTAGGGAAAGAAGGTAAGGGAGGACCTCCCAGTACTACCAGACTTCGCCAGGTTCTCCTCTAGCCGGTGCTGCCGCAGAGGACCCCTGCTGGAACCTAGGCAACAGGAATGGGCCATCTTGAGGCAGACCTCCAAGTCAGGAAATGGCCTCTGACGTCACTTATGGCCTTGGTTTGCAGCAGAATTAGGTCCAGGTTCCTGTGTGCCGTCCCAGGCACAAGCCGCATCTGGTTATGATAGGAGTGGGTTTGGAGGAATGGCCAGAATTGGAACTGCCTAACTGGAGGCAACATGAATGTTTCAAGGTTATAGTCATGTGATTCCCTTGGAGCCCAGTCAGGAGCACAGTGATTCCCTGCCTGCAGCTCCCAAATACCTTGCCCCAGCTGAAGACTCTAAGCTCCGGCTTGCTCTCTGTGAGAAGCCTAGGGTGGCCAAGGGCCGATGGACGGGTCCAGAATCTCATGCGGGATTGGCCTAGGTATGAAGTCAGGTGTGTCTCCCTCCCAGCCCCCCATTATCCCATCTCAATAAGCCCATGGACGCATCTAGAACAAAATGATCAGGAGGAATTCACAGCATTGCCTCTCTGAGGGTACTCTGTCCAACAACAGACATGGCCCATGAGATGGCAGTTTGGCAAAGGACAGAATGGCATTCTTCAGATGGGTGTTTCTTATCGGACCCCTCTGTCAGATGGGGACATGAAATCATAGTCCCAGGAAAGGCAAGGGAGATGGGTGGTAAGCATGTCCAGTCCTGTGGTTTAAGCTAACCCTGAGACACTTCCGCTGACATTGTGCCCCATGTCCTGCATCGGGGGACAAATAAACAGTCACACTTGGCCGTAAGAAGTTTCCTGAGAAGTAAGGGGCTTCAGAATACTGCTTGCTAAGTGCCGGATCCCCTACCCTTCCCAGCAACCCAGCACCCATGTGGTCACACGGTTCATTGGACGGTGGAGACTCTGGCTGCACTGCTGTGTTTCCCTTTGTTCTGGGTGTCTTTGCTGACCACCATGGAGGTGCCGGCGATGCAGCTGTGACTGCATCGATGCAGCCTGTCCTCGCAGGGTACAGCAGCAGGAGCAGGAAGCAGGGGGGCAGGGGGGGCTGCTGGCCCCATGGCTCTCACTGGCCACTTCTGGGCTCCCTCTTCTGTCCTGGAGGAACTTAGGAGCGTGCATCTGCCTAAGAGGTCAAGAAAGGGATGGCTGTCATGGCCCAGAGCTGGTGACAGAAAAGATCAGGCCCCAGTCAGGTGCCCAGCCCAGGGAGCATGGCTGCTTCTCTCACAGACCAACCAGACAGAGAACCTGAGTTCCCGGGAGACAAGAGCCCCAAGGAGGTGCGGGGGAGGCTGCAGACCTTTTGGCCTGAGTGCCCGACAGCAGCCTTCGCACCATAAGCTCAGAGTGAACCCAGCTCATCCCTACCCTCGGGAACAGCTAAGGAAGCTACCACCTGAGCTCCATCTGAGGTTCTGCAGTGTAGCAGAAATGCCCTGGAGCCCTGGTTCTCCACTGTTTCCCTGTTGGGAAGATACCCACCGTGGCCCTATGAAGCCCGGGTCTGTGGTAGACACTGCATGTGGACTTTGGGATATCCATCCTTGGTCCTGTTTGAGCCTTGTCCTGCCCATGTGGAACACCGTGCATGGGGGGAGGGGGAAGAGGAGGGGTGGTGGCATGTCATTCTTTAGTTGTCACCTTGCTGCCACAGTGTGTCACATGAGAACCGTCACACAGATAAAAGCACAGGAAGTCAGTGGGTCATGAACCAGGTAGTCCAAACCCACTCTTCCTCCCCTCAGGCCATGCCACCTTCTCTGACCAGGTGTGTTTCGTGAACCCAAGCCACCCTCATCAAAGCCATTTCAAAAGCCAGGTTGTCAATATCCCACCCTGGCCACCTTTACTTTCCAAGACTCAGACAGGAGGGGCTGAGTCCCCTCTGAGGAGCCAAAGGGGTTGTGCTAAGACTCGGGGAGGCCCAGCAGCAAGTGTGCTTGGGTGCAGGGCATGCCCAGTGCTCTGGCCCTTCTAGAGCAAGAGCCTTTGTTGAATCCGTGAGCAGCTGCTGCCAGAAGAGTCAGGGTGAGGAACAGAGGAAAAGCCAAGTGTTGTGTGACTTCCTGCTGAGCGGGCTGACACAGGCGCGGGGATTCTGATGTGATGGATGGGCCCAGTGGGTGCTGGTGAGCTCACAGGAGCCAGGGGCCTGGGCCAGCGTCGCTGAACGGATCTCCAGCCTTGCCAGCTGGGTGGCAGCCATGCCGACCTGGCCCGTTGTCTCTCACAGATGGTCTCCGCGAGCAGAGGATGGAGAGGCAGCAGGTGATGTGTGTGAGCTGGCTGATGGGCCCCCGGGCCCCGGCAGCACTTATAGAGACCCTCCTACAATCAGGCTGGAGCCTGAGGCGGAGAGGTAAGTGTGAAAGATGTGGGCACTCCTGGGGCCTCAGGGCCCACTCTGCCCTTATGTACCATAGGAGAGTGTCCCAGAGTGTCTCCCTTCTGCCACCAGACTATTCCAAGCCCTTTGTGTCTAACATGCCACCTACCGTGGAAGTCTTCACACTTCAGCACATGCCAGCACAGGCCTGGAAGGAGTGAGTCTTTCTGAATGAATGTGTGCAGGCTGGAGCAGAGCTCAGAGCAGTGACTGGGTTGAGTAGCAAGTTCCCCCTCCCCCGTTCATGTTTACCTAGAGCCTCAAAATGTGACCTCATGTGGAGAGAGGATCTTGGCAAATGGGCTGGGTTAAGCTGGGCTCACAGTGGATTTGGATGGGCCCTAAAGCCAATCGATGTCTGGTGTCTTTACAAAGAGGGCAGAACATAGGGAGACCTTTTGCCCTTGAAGCAGAGAGAGGCCCGTGACAGAGCCTATGGCAAACCTCCAGAGGAAGCCACACCAGCCATAGTTCCATCCCCAGCACAGCCTCCTGACCTGGCAGGGAACACACGTTGGCTACATTAGGCCGCTGAGCTGTGGGAGTTGGGCTGGCCCTTGGAGCCAAGCTCAGAGCCAAGGAGGATCCCAGACACTCAGGGAAACACTCAGGACCCAGGGAAACTGGTCCACTTTGTCCATCAGAACTGGCTGAGGCTGGCTGAATGATGACAAACTATACCTCCAGAGCTTAAAGCCACAAAGAATAATTATTGTCTCGTATCTTTGGGAGCCACAGGGTCCTTCGCTCACCGCAGTATTCAGGAACCACTGCTGGTTCCATGGCCACACCTGCTTGTTCTAGCTGAGGGAGGAGTATTTTCTGTGTATTCTGTCCTTGCAACTTACCACGCCACTCTGCACACACCTCTACACAGCACACACCACCCACCCATCACCCGCCGCCTGGCCCTACTCAACCAAGAGAAGTGAGAAGGCCAGGTGTCTTCTAAAGGTAAGGGACCTAGCAACCAAGCACTAATGTCTATTTCAGTCACCGAGAACAAACTACCTCCTTAACCTTGAAAATCTCCAGTCACTGGCACATTGTACCTAGTACTTCCAGGTGCACCACTGTGAGAATGGGTGGATGTTAGAACCAGATAACTTGATTTTGAATCCCAGTTCTGCCACAAAATTTGCTTCAGCCCACGAACACTAGTGAAGGTACCAAAGAAGATTAGAAAGATGGGAAGATAGCATATATATGTCTGTATAAGTGTATGGATAGATGAAAGATAGATGGGTAGATGATGGATGGGTGCATAGATGGATGGATGTATATATAAGTGACTGATGGATAGAGTATGTGTAGATGGAGGATGGATAGATGGATGGATGGATGGATGGATGGATGGATGGATGGATGGATGGATGGATGGGTGGATGGATGGATGGATGGATGGTTAAGTAGCTGGGCAGATAGATATATAGGTGGATGGATAGACAGGTCATCAACATATAGAGAAATGGATGGATAGAAATACACAGATGGATGGAGGATAGACAGTTAAATGTGAGTACGTAGATGGGTGGATGATGGTGGAGGATGAGTAGATGGAGGATAGATGGATGAGTGGGTAGATGTGCACATGGATGGACAGATAGATGGATGAGTGGGTAAATGTGTGCATGGATGGACAGAAAGATGAATGAGTGGGTAGATGTGTGCATAGATGGACAAATGGCTGAGGGATGGAGGATGAATAGATAGATGGTAGATAGAGGACAAACAGGAGAGTACAGAATGGGCATGTGGATGGTTGAGTACTTGGTTGAATGTGTGGATGATGGATAGATTGATTCATTAATTGCTTGCTGTGTGCCAGATGTTTCTGTGAATTAGCTAATTGAATTCGGTGTCACTGTGTTCTATAATGCAGTCTATAATTTACAACCAAGGAAGATGGTCTCAGATATCCACCTGAGGTATTCCTGAGGCCATACTGCAAGTGGAAAGTGATAGAGGTGGGTCCCTGTGTGGGCAGAGTGGGGGATTGGCAGCTAGGCTCCCCAAGTTGGCCTCTCAGCTCCATCACTAGGGAGCTGTAGAATCTTAGTGAGGCAATTTGATCTTTCAACTTTTAGTTTACAGATATTCCCATCTGAAAACCATATGTTCCTCAGAAGAGTTTTGTGAGTATTAAATGATGATTTTTACGATTCAATTTTTCTATAGAACATTTTGTGGGACAGGAAAACGGGAGAAGAGGAAATTGGTGGATGGTGGGAAACTGAGACAGACCCATGTGGGCCACAGATATGCTCTGAGGGGCTTAGGCATGGGATAAGGGGGAGACGTGGTAACCTGGCCAGTGTGCTGGCCCTGACCTGTTGTCTAAGGCAGCCTGAATCGAGGGCAGGGTGACCTTCCTATGTGAGGCCCCATCCAGGCACCTATGCATAGTTCCTGGCCCTTTGTCCTTTCAGGGGACAGTAGCAGAGAACTGGTGTCACCCCGCAGGACTGTGGCATCCTGCCTTAGATTCTACTTGAGTGATGGGGCTAGGGAGGAGTCAGCAGCTCAACTCCAGATCATTGCAAGGTGAGGGAGCAAGTGGGGACCAAGTCTGTTGGCGGAGCTCAGGCAGTCACAGGCAGGTTCCTTCCTCTGCCACACAGCCAAGGCATATGAAAGTAAAGAGTCAGACTGAAGTTCTCATGGGTGACCTCGAAAAGCTTATTGACTAGGATTCCAAGTCCAAGGCCTTCTCAAGAGGGCAGACAAAGGAGTCAGTCAGGGTGGTTAGGTGTTGGGGAGGATGGGGGAGTGCAGAGGACTTCAGGGGCTACTTTGCATGAGACTCCAAAACCAACAGAATCATAGCAGCAGCAGCAGCAGCAGCAGCAGCATCGAGCCCTGATATGGGCTGCAGGTTCAGGGGGTGTGGACAGACGTATGCTAGGGTGAGAGATGTTGGCATGTGGCTTACTGCATGTGGGTATCATGGCATCTGGGGAACGCTGGACTTCCTGCCTGTGAAGGAAGCCTCGCTTGTTCCCCATCCTGACATGCATTAAATAAAAGCTGCGGACGAATCCTCAGTTCCTCAGCCTGTGACCAGGTGCTGGGGACAGTTCTCGGTACAGGGTTCTCCAATGGTCACTTCAGATCATCACTTCTGACTTTAGAGATGATGACACTCCCCCGAGAAGGAACAGAAGAGCCTTTGGACGTCTGACCTCCAACTCAGGACTGCCCTGTGTCCTCTACAGTCTCAGAGCAGAGCCTCCTCTGCCCAGGTATCCTGGCCTGGAGAGGGGTGACCCAGCTATGTGGCCCAGGTCAGGGAATAGAGAGGCCCTGGAATAGAGAGGAGCTTAGGGTGAAGGAAGGGCAGATCTGGGTACTGAGGGTGCCGGTAAGGAGTCTGGATAGGAACTGAGGCAGGAAGTCAGCCATAGTCCATGTTGTCAGAAGATTCTGGCTGTAGGAACACGAGGCATGGGAGAAGAGAGGACCAGAAATCGTCAGATGGAAGTGGAGAGAGCCCAGGTGGAAGGAAGTGTGAGGGACAAAGCAGTGGGGGCTACTAAGGGGAAAGGCCTGAGGGGACAGGAGCTCCAGGTACCTATTTCTAGGATTCTCCTAGGTGATGGTTTCTTGTCTGAGCCAGGGAATGAGCCATTTCCTGAAAAGGAGATATTATGGGCTGGAGGCCTGAAGGACAGCAGAACAGGGACAACGCTCACCTAGGGAGCTCACGGTCTCCATGGTCTCCATGAGCTCCCAGCAAGCTGCCCTGTCTGAAGTCTCGTGTGGGGTCTTGGAGATAGGTTCCCTGTTTGGAACAGACTCCTGTTCAAACTTTATTTTTTTGCTTAAGGGACACTCAAATTTAAGTGGAGGCTCTGTATTGTATCTAGTGGCCGGATTGAGGGAACATTTAGTCGAAGGTTGGGATAGAACAGAAGTCCTTTGTCCCGGGAGCCAAAGGGCCCAGGAATAATGAATGGACAAAGAATCTGGAAGCTGACACAGCAAGCTTGGATTCCTCTGCTTTTGTGTGCCATGGGTGGTCACTGGAGGACAGACGGACGGACAGAGGAGCCAGGGCTCTTTCTCTGTTTATACTTCATGAAGACTATTCTGGTTATCAAGTTAGAGAAAAGAACTGTGCTTGGGGAGGCTGTTGGGGGGGGGGGGTCCCTGAGTGGGTAACTCTCTGTGATGGACACGGTAATGGTGGGGCCAGCATGCACTGTGTTTACGGACATCAGGCAAGGAGAGGGGACTGTCCCAGAGAACCTGGTATAGCGAGGACCCACAAGCCCCAAACCCTATGGTACATGTCCAGAGGCTAGACCTCCAAAGCCTTCGTACCCATGTGTTACCAAGGGCAGAAAAAGACAAGTTCTTCCAGGAAACCGCTGTCCTCCAACCACTGCAGAGAGCCCTTTCCAGGGCTTTCCGCTGCTGGAGCAAGAGGGAGGCGAGGCGCTGGAGCAGCCACACAAGGAGGCAGCTTCACGACACCAGGAGGCCGCGAGGCAGAGTCTTCCGTTGACTACCCTGGCCCTGCTCAAGGTCTTTGTTTGCCCGAAGCCTGCTTCTTCAGATCCCATTCTTTTTCTACAAAGAGGAAGTATCACAGAAGGCCCAAAGCTGCAGCAACTCGCCTCCAACTCATTTCGCAGTCCAATTATCTAAATTATTGCTTTGCCCTGGCACAAAAGGAGGAGGCGCGATTTAGAAGTCGCTGGGAGATAAGTGCTCAGTTGCCTCCCCTGTCAACAATGCATAATAATTTTGATCAGGCTCTCATCATGTTGTGATAGCGGCCACAATGGCTGCCACCGGGTCTCCAGGGACTTTATTTTTAGCTCCAAAAATCACAAAGGAGGAACCAGGAGGAGACTTCACATAAGACAGACTGGGCTTTTGAATTCTGCCTATGCAAGGCCAGCCAAAAATCGCGTTTGGCTTCCAGAGACCAGAGAGCTAACTGGGAGCGAGCGCGGGAGTTTCCCAGGGCTGGAGCAGGGGGCAGCCTGGAAGGGGCCTCCCATCATCCTGTGCGGAATAAATATCTCTCCTGGAGATGGTAGCTCTATCCCCAGGCCTGGCCAGGAAGGGAGAAGAGGACATGGCCACTGTTCCAGGGATATTTATTTCCTTCCAGCTGATTAGCCCAAACCTTCAAGAGAGAGAAGGAAAGCTCTCTGAGGTGAGAGGGCCTCTGGGAAGAAGCAACCACTGGCCTGAACCCCGGACAAGCTTTGATGGTCACAGATGGAGTGGGCAAGGAGAAAGGGGGTTGTGGGTGGGCGCAACTGCTTAGGTTAAGGCCTGGGTAGGCAAACAGAATGGAGGAGGAGTGGGCCTGGCCCAGAGGGAGAGGGGTGGGCAGAGGAGGAGATGAATGAAAGTGTAGGTCTGTGGGAAGAGGTTATTCAGTTGCTAATGATAGCGAGGGACGGCAGGAAGCGTGTGAGCCTATAAAGGATCAGCTGGTGCTGATGTTGGGTCAAGGACATCATTTCCAAGATGGTGTGTTGGTTTGTGGCTGAGGAGCAATAGAGGATAGAGGGCTTGATTGGTCTTTCTCTCTACTGGTCAGAGACCTCCCTTAGCAGGAGAGAGTGGCCCTCCGTCTCACCTAGAGCAGGCTACCCTGAAAGGACACTGGGAAATTCACAAAAAAGGCATGTAAGGCTGAGGCCAAGTAGAAAGTTTAAGAGCCAAGTCTCAGGCTGGAGAGGTCCCTGAAGTCCCTGACAGAATGCAGTGTGATCCTGATGTGGCTTGCCTGGGCTACTCACCCTTCTGAGTAGTGGTTTTTGCTTTGTTTTGTTTTGTTTGGATCTTGGTGTCTCAGGACACTGGCATGGGTGATCAAACGGGCCAAGCTTGTGCCATAGTCACAGGGGGTGGGGTTTGGGAAGTGGCCCTGGGTTTCTGACTGTGTTGTAGAAGGACTCAGAAAGGGGTCGCATATTGCCAGCTGGGGACCCTGACAGGGGTCTTCCACACTTTTGTTGTGGCCATGTCTCTCCAAGTCCTTTATGCTGGGCAAAAAGTCACTCAGGATTCCACCACAGTGGGAACATTTTTTTTTCCTTGAAGAAGGGATTTAAAATATGTTGTCTTAAGACAGAAACTGACATGACAGCTGACTGTTCCCTGGAGCAGGATGCTGGGTCCTGGGGGATGTAGAGGGGCCAGGGCAAAGGACACTAATCTGCCTCGTGATTCCTATGGGATCGGTGAGGTAGGTACAGGATTATAGCTGGCCACCTTGAAGAATGTTGGTGGGCTCTGGTTGCTGGGATAGTCCTTGGCTGACCAGTAATGGCCAGGCAACGTAGAGAGAGGGCTAGGTCCCAGCAAAAGTGTGCACCCCCTATCCCCCCCAACCTCCCACCATTGACCCACTATTGACCCATCCTTACCTGGGCTTCAGTCTCATCCAGTAAGGTGGTTTGACAAGTTGTTAGAACTGTGTGAAATCTCCTTAAGGGAGACCATCCCCACCCCCTCTCTGGTGGCCTTTTCTTCTCCCCGTGTGAGATTCCTGGGGCAAATTCCCATTTCTTTGGGGCCCATTGTTTTAATAGTCATCAGACTTTTAGTCAGATTGAGAGACACACGGGTCTCTTTAAAGCATCTTCATTTCTGCCAGGCCAGCTATAAGGGCTCTGCAAGTCCTGTCACCTCCACTGACAAATGTGCCTCATAGGGCAAATTAGGCCTAATGCTGCATAGAAGAGAAGCTGAACAGGAAGGTGGCCCCTGGCTGGCTTTTGATGTGAGTCCAATGCCAGTTGGAAAAGCTTGCCTCCCCTTGAGAGCGTGGACCAGTCAAGAACCAATGAAGGACAGACCGAGGACCTTGGCCATGACCTGGCACCTTGGCACCTTTCATGGCCCCTGCTCTGGAGGGACTTGGGCCTGAGGAACATGTGATACAGATCTTCTGGGCAAAGAATGAGACCATGCTATTCAAATGGTGCCCTGTCCTTCGAGGGCATCAGGAGGCCTAGGAACAGCTTCCTGCTGTCACCCTGTGTATCTTGACTTACTCACCAGGCACAGGGGTGGGGCCATGATTGCAACCCACTGAGGCAGATGATGGGTCTATGACTTGCTTAGCGTGGGGACTGAGTCATGTCTACATCATCCCTGTCTCTTCTGTGCATGATGGATGGGAGATTGGCCACAGGCATTTTGAATTTACAGGGTGCACAACATGCCAGATTGCAGCCACACTGCCTCCACCCCAACCGACACCTTCAAAAGGAATCCAGTGCCAACAGATAGCACTCAGGCTCATGGGAGACACCAGCATTGAAAGGCCAACATCTTCGTTCCTGATGCTCTGCAGCCAAAGAGCTGTGGCCTTGAGTTGTGCTGCTTGGTCTCAGGGATCTTGCAGGTCTCTAGCCCCGTTGGCAAGGAGAGGTGAATGGCGGCATCCTCCTAATGACCTTAGGTGTTTTTGTGGGTGATCTATCTGCCTCTATAATTGCCAGGGTTGGGGGAGGGTGGGCAGAATTCATGGGCTAGGCCGATAAGAGGTGGGAGCCTTGTATATGGTCAGACCTCAAAGTGCTGGCATGAGGACTAAGAAGGAGGCCTCTGCCTCTATCTCTACTGAGCCCCCAGCCTATCCTCTTCATCAGAAGGGAGTATCTGTCCTTCCTCAAGGTCTCCTCCAAGGGTACCATGAGACAGCATGGAAAAGAGACATCGAAAGTGATCAAGGGAGTCACTACTGTCACGGCCATCATCCTAATCTCTGTAAGTCCAGGGGGTAAATTCTAAGGACCACACAGGCCCGCAGCCCATGAGGAACACAACTTGGATATGAATACTTGCACAGCGAACCCTGTTTAGAAGTAAATGACAGCAGTAGCCGCATTTAGAAGTAGATGGCAAGTCAGAGCTGGCCACAGCACAGTGAAAGCCTGAGGGCACATCTGCCTGCTCTCTGGGCCTTCATCCTCCACTGCACATACAGACTAATGCCCACAACTCCAAGATCCTGGCCCTCCTGGGTGTCCAGAACTAAAGCCTGGGATGCTTGGCCACTGGATGTAAGTCCGATAAAACAGCATCCTATGTCACCCTCGGGATAGAGAGCCGAATTTATTGTGAACAGCTGGACAGCAGAGGAAGTCCAGACTTTGCTGTCTCAGGGTTGCGTCTGTGGCTTAACTGTGTGCCTCAGCACGTGTGCTTTCCCACCAGTTCTGTGTAGCTGTGGGCATCATGAAAGTGGTCAACTAAACACAGGATGCATCTCATTAAACCAAGGGCATGGGTCATGCCCAAACATTCCATGACTTGAGGTACCTCTAAGAACATAAGACTAACCATGGACTCTAGGATGCCATGGCCACCAAAGCACGTCTTGACCTCAGCTCTGCTCCCATGGGAGCCAATGTGGCCATCACCAGGGGAGCAGATGCCTACCACATATCGTCATCTGAGGGACCAAGGGGAAGAGCAGTCAATCTGCTTCATGTTCCCAAAGCCAGGAACAGGACCAGTGGCATGGGTTATGGGGTCATAGCTGCTCAAGGGAGCAAACTCTATTGCATCAAAGACGGTGGACTTGTAAATGAAGCCCCAAATGCTGAAAATTGGCTCAGTGAAGTCCAAAGAACTACCCCTCCTCCATCTGTAGTGATGACTTACACTAGGGGAGGAGGGTAGACCAGCTGCCCCCAAGTCCTACTCAGCTTCAAGTCCTCCAGCTGAGCCAAGAGCTGAGCAGGGAGCTGCCCTAGTCATCCTTTGTCCTGTTCCTGGCTGGTAATTGACATAGTGAATGGTCGCTAATGAAGAACAGAGTGGGACTTCCGGGGAAGTGACTGAGACAGCCAGAAAGACAACTGCTAATTACCAGTGCCAGCTGGTGGCCCTGGGGGACCATGCTGACAGAAAAAATGAGAGCTGAGAGAGGACCAGGCAGGGAGAAACTTAAGGAAGGCTGCTTACTGTAGGGCCTTCTGCACCAGGGCACTGGCTTCATGGAGTGATGGATCAAGAGGTCAAGACCGCCATCCCTGCTCTCTTTCCTGGTCAAGCCTTGGGAGGAGCTGTTTGGCCACCAGCATAATTCTGCTAGTGTCCTCCAACTGTCCTTGGCCGTCAGGCTGGGACAGATTTTTTCTCCTCCCAGACCCCCAGCACTGATGGCCCTTTCTGTTACTTATCCCCGACCCTGACCCTGTCTACACTATTGGCGTCTTGCTTCAGCAACTGTTGGAACAAGCTATAGGTAGCAGCCCCAACGCTCACTGGCCCTGAGTAAGTGAAGCAGGATGCCCGGAGCTTGACCATGATCCCTGCTTACATCTCGATGAAGAGAATGGGACAGCGATCATGTTGAAGAGGGAACTCTCAGTGAGACTGATCGGCAACGTGGTCAGTCATTAGGCATTCCAAAAGCCAGCCAACAGGCAGGCTGCCTCTCCGCAGGATGCTGGAGTGTCTGGTGGCTGCCTTCTTTAGTATCCTTGCTTCGCAACTGTTCCTTCTCTAGTCTGGAGCTGTCCATCCCCACATGGGGTCCGTCTCAGTTTTTCATGCACCTGGTGCCCCTGAGCCTCACCTGTCCTCCCTCAGATCCACTGTCTCCTCATGGGTCCCTCTCCCTAACCTCTGGGCCACACTCTGGGTCCTGGTCCTTGAGGGCCAATGCCCATGCTGGGTTGGGATTCTGACCATATATGCCCGTCCTGACTAACTGCATCTGCCCTGAGATGCTCAGCACCTCCTTCCCTTCTTTTTGTCCCTTTCCCTCTTCCTTTGGGCCCTGCCACTTACAGGTGTGTGCTGCTGTAGGGCAGGGGAGACATCAGTGGCCAGAATGGCTCCCCTGAATCTCAACTATCCCTTATCCTTAAAGGTGCCGAAATCCTCAGTTGAAATGGTACCAAGGGAGGCCAGAGTCCGCCTCCCTTCCTCCTGTATTGTCTACTGGGGCCATACACACTGGCAGGTGGTGGCTTCGATGGTTGGCAACGTTGGAGGCCTTAAGGCCGCAGCCCACGTGTGGGCAGCTGGATCCTCCTGCAGGGGTTAAGGGAGGCAGTTCTGGCACTCCCTGCCACCTTGGCCATCTTTGCTTGTCTCCACATATCTTTGCCCTGTCTTCTTACCTGTGTCTCCGTCTTTCTTCTTTATAGAAGGACACTAGCCATTGCGTTAAGGACTCCTTAACCTAGTGTGGCCTTACCCTGACTAATCTCACAGACCGTCTCCCACAGAAGTTGCATTCTGAAGTTCCAAACATGGATGGTGAAGGATGCATGCAGCCCAGCATACCCTGATGGCCCTGCTTCACCTCTCCAAATCTCAAGATGGAGGCAAGGAACATTCTTACAGAAGAAGTGGGAAATGGCTGCTCCCTCTTTCCCCCACATCTTGCCCTGTGATGTGTAGCAAGACCCTGTGACCTGAGCTGCTTTCTCCCTGAGCCCCATGGCCAGGTGGGTGCTCTTCTCACAGCAGAAACAATGCTCTGTCCCCCCAGGGTGTAAGCTCCTGTGACACTGGACCTTCCCCTACCTGCAGAGAGGAGAATGGGAGAATGGAATAGAATTAAGGCCCCCAAAGCCAGCATGATCTGTGTCAGGTGCTTCTCTCAATGGGCATGAGCAAAGCTTTGATCCCAGAGAGACATACCCACACTTGTGTCTGCACACATACACACCCACGTGCACACACAGTGCTCTGTGGAGCCCTGCACTGAGTTTTCCTGCTTTGCCTCAGAGGCAGCTGAGGACCGAAGCGAGGCAGGGAAATGAGATGGGGAATCGGGCTTCTCGGGCAATTACCCACACCTCGTATAGTCTAATGAGCCGTTGAAGGGCCCGGATGGAACATTTAGGGGGGTTATTGAATGTTTCCTCACAGTTTACCCAGTTGCAGGAATTAATTGATTTATGGACCGGAAGAGCATGTGTGTCTCTGAGCAAGAATGGGTGCCTTTTCGAATGTGGCTCTCTCTCTGTGTGTGAATTTGGGGCAGCCTGGTTACAGGTGTGGGCTCCCTGGCTTTGGCATCCGGGATCCACGGTTGGCTCTTCATCAGTCTGCACTTGATGATGAGAAACCACTCAGGGTGTGGCTGCATGCCAAGGGACAGATCTACAACCACGAATGATCGTGGGCCCTGGATTCCCTTTGCCTTTCCCCAAATTCAATTAATCCCCTCCACCCAGACTTGTGCTATACGTAGCACCCTGTTTTTAACTAAGCTTATGATTTTTCTTTCATTGTTTTAAAGCTACCCCAAAATAATAGTGTGGGATCGTAAGTTTGATATATGGTTGCTGCTCCCTTTCCACCATGTAGGTCCCAAGGATGGAATTCAGGCCTTCCCTTCGGTCTTCATAGCGAGCCCTCTACCAGGTGAGCTATATCATCACACCCGCCATCTTTTTTCCCCCTTGTTTATTTTGAGATTGGCTCTCTCTATGCAGCCCAGGTTGCCCACAAGCTGGTGATTCTCCTGCTTTTATTGCCCAGTGGCTACCACTACACCTGGCTGCTACATTTCCTTACTAGACATTAAAATAATCCTGCAACTGGTCACCGTGAAGGGTACTTGTAACCTATGGGTTGGTGGCATGATGTAGCCTCCTTGAGGAGTCCTGCGATTTTGGAGATGAGAGCAATGCAGGGAGAGAGGCGGCTTGCAGAAGTCACGTCTGTGACTTCAGATTGAGGCACAGGCAGGCAGCAGGCTCACTCTGGGTGGTGGAAAGCCAGGCCAACCAAGTGTCCCCTTTGTCTCTATCTTATCATTCTCTCTAGAAGTATCCTTGGTTCTAGCCAGGTCTGAAGCCAAAGGAGCCAGGGAGAAACAACCGCCGCCTTGGGCCGGCCACTCTGGCCCATGCATTTTAGTGTGTAAGTGTATGTGAAATGACATCCAGGAATGCTCTGGTATAAGGAGATGGGACCCAAGGATGGTTGGCTGGATAGAAGAGACTCGACCCTACCTTGACTGTTTTATTAAATTCCTACAGGCCCCATCCATGTCAGATTGGCTTTGGGCACTGGCTGAAGTGGCCACACCATTCCAGTCTGTTGAGAGTCTGTCCTGTGTCTTACACAGTGCTGAACAGAAGCCCTGGGGTGCTGTCAATACTACCAGGACACCAGGCCCTGGAGTTCCATCATGGTGGGCAGGATTTGGCCCTCTGCAACGGCGGACAGCTAAGGGTATGGAGTGACTCTGGTAACAGGCTGCAAGCAGCTTCACCAGCCCTGCCCTGCTACACACTGCTGGCTCCCTTCTGCAAGCTTGGTACCTCTCCTAAATGCAACCACTAGAGAATGTGGGTTGGTCCTTTTATGTGCCAGGCTCCCAAGAGACAGTGCCCAGTCTGCCTCGACACTGCCCTCCAGGGAGTCCCTGCTGGACTTAGCTCTGAACACTACCCCAGAGATGGAGTTTCCCCTCCTCTGGCGTGTGCCTGGTGGCCTTTCCTGACTCACCTCAGCACGATGGCCAGCAGCCAGAGCAGCCGCAGCCACAATGCAATTCCACTCTGGCTAGTTCAGTGGTCCCTGCTTTTTAGCTGGCAGATTAGAGAAAGAGAGATTTGCATAGCAATAAAAAAGTAATTAAAATCACCAACACATGAAAAGCCCATTATAAGATTCCCTGGGAAAGACGCCTCCCCTGGTCAGGAAAGATACAGTGAGCGGGTGGGGGTGGCGAACCAATTAACCAAGCCTGTTAGCTGTCCATTATCAGCACTGGGTGCCGCACATGTAAATATTAATTGCGGTAGGGCCAACCTGCTAACAGCCAACCGAACTCATAAATATCCTGAGCACAATTAATGGTGACAAAGTGCGTGTGTCTCCATGGTGGGGCTTGGTGAAGCACCCAGAGATGACTCTGAGCAGGAAGCTGCATGCTGCTGCCACAAATCTGTCCCCCAGTTCATCCGTTTCAGACGTGACCACGCTTCCCTCAAGTATCTGATTGCATTCCTGGGCCTGAGTTATGATGTGTCAGTTTATCCATTTATTCATTATATACAGCCACTTAGAAAAAATGCGTAGGCATCCACGTGCCTCTGTTCCACACACGCTTGTGGACTGGTGCCCCATCAAATCACCCATGAGTTACTGATTGAATTAGAGCTGTCTGATGCTTACAGACAGCAGGAAGCCCATCTCCCTTTGGAGGGGGAGCATTCTGAGAAGTCACTTCAAGGAATGACACCCATCAGCCATGAACACTGACGGGAACTCAGAAACAGGGTCCCAGGCTTCTTGCTGACATCGTTGTGATCCCAGGAGTCTCCAATCCCTCTGTGATCTATCCACCCTGGAAAACAAATGGAGAGATGCGCCTTGACCTCTTCCATTCCAGAGACTCCAACCTCAGCGGATGCCCCAGTCAGGGGGCTGTGGCAGATCCTCTTTGCTCTTACCCCAAACTTACCCTCAGGGACAACTGGTTGACCTCTCCCACCCAAATGACACCCTGTGAGTCATTGAACATTTTCAGAGAGGTTGAGGTCGTCGCAGAGTGGGAGCAGAGAAGGGGCATTGGCCAGTTTGCCAGCACTGGCCTGCAGGTGAATATGGAGATGAAAGAGAAGAGAGGGAGGGAGGGAAGAGAGAGGAAGGGTAAGGAAGAGAGATGAAGACAAGGGAAGGAGGAAGAAAGAGGAAGGAGAAAGTGGGAGGTTTTTAAGGAGCTAGAGGGATAGACAGAAATGGAGGATCGAGACAAAGACAATGGGAGATAGAGAGAGGAGGGGGGACCAGAGAGGGATGGAGAAAGCAGACAGAGAAAAAGAGAGAGACAAAGACACAGAGGAGACAGAGACACACAGAGAAAGGGAGAAACAGGAGGGCACAGAAATAGAGAGAGTTGGAGATAGAGAGCAGAGAGGCAAGATGGGGTGAGCAGAGAGGAGTATGGGAAGATGAGGTAGCCGTAGCCGACCTGAGGAGCCAGCAGGTGGTGGTGAGAGGCAGGCAGGCAGGCCCCTTAGTTTATTCTGAAAACTTTTCTCTTCTTGAGTTGGATGTAGCTGGTGTGATACCAAGGGGCCAGAGTATCATCTCCAAGGCTTTCAACACGAGAAACCATTGAGAAGATCCATCCTTCAGTGAGATGGAGATGAGGTGGGGAGAAGCAGCTGTCTGGGAAGGCATGGAATTGGACTCAGTCGTCGGCCTTGCCCTATCTTTTAGACCTCTGAATGGACTTTGGGTTCAATTCTTGGATATGTGAATCAGAAGTTTAGGGGGAAAAGTTGGACCTGGACACTTACCCCATGTAGGAAGTGAGTTAAGAGAAAAGGCTGGCCTGATGGCAGTTCCCAGGGACTCGCAGAGGTATGGTGAGGTGAGGAAGAACCAAGAGTGCAAGGTGTCCTGGGAGCAGAGGGGGTGTGGTGGTTTGAATAAAAATGGCCCCCATAGGCCCATAGGGAGTGGCACTATTAGGAGGTGTGGCCTTGTTAAGAGTAGGGATGGCTTTGTTGGAGGAGGTGCATGACTAGGTGGGGGGGGGTGCGGTCTCAGAAGCTTAAGCTAGCCACTTCCTGCAGCCTGCAGATCTGGATGTAGAACTCTCAGCTCCTTCTCCAGCACCCTGTCTGCCTGCACACCACCATGCTACCTGCCATGATGATAATGGACTAAACTTCAGAAACTGTAAGCCACCTCAAGGAAATGTTTTCCTCTACAAGAGTTGCCGTGGTCGTGGTGTCTCTTCACAGCAATAGAAACCCTGACTATGACAGGTGGGCAGGGTGGGTCATCTTGCCAAATACTGACAACAGGTTGAATAAAAGGAGGCATGAGAGATGACTGTCAATCCTGGTCACAGGGAGTGCTGACAAGCGCTGTCTGGTAGAATGGAGGGAACTCCCAGATTAGTGTGACAGTTGGTAACAGAGGGAGAGGAGGCAGATATAAGCAGAGCATCTGCTTGGGCCATGTGATGACCAGGAGGGTAGTAATAGGAGCACGGGTCATATTTTGTGTGCATGCACACATACAGATATATATGAATACAAGCATATACACAACATGTATGTGCAGGAGATGATGATATGTATTTCTGTGTGCTTGGGTATGTGTCTATGTGAACATCTGTAAGCACATGCATGTGGAAGCCAGAGGTCACCCTAAGCTGTTATTCCTAAGTAGTCATCTACCACTTTTTATGAGACAGGGACTCTCACTGGGATTTGGGGTTCACTATCAAGTTAGGCTGGCTAGCCAGCAAGTCCTGAAGAGCTACCTGTCTCTGCCTCTCTGTGCTGGGATCCCAAATATGTGCCACCACACCTGACTTACATGGATGTTAAGGATTAGACTCAGGTACTCACGCTTATGTAGCAAACCATTTACTGACTGAGCTATCCTCTTGGCCACAGATGATGATCATATCTATTTCATAGACATGCACACATACTGCCATACGCACACATGTATGCTACATATGTGTAAAAGGCGTTTGCAACAGGAAGTTATAATCCAGGAAGGTAGAGAAATGTCACAATGCAAGATGTCAAGTAGCACCAAGAATGGAATAATGTGAGTCCTAGTTTCTTCAGACCCAGGACCTTCAGCTGTAGCCTGTGCTGCATGCGATGTTATCCGTGGTTCTGAATTCAACTGTCAGTTAAGATTACCCCGGGGAGCCTAGAGAAGGTGCTCAACATGCAATTTATGGCTTGGTGTGTGGCTACATCCGCCTGCATATTTAATTGCTATTTTATCACCCATTAAATCATCAACATTACATAACTGGTTGGATTCCATCTGTGCAGCAGGGCGGAGACGAGAAGCGAGGGCCTGGGGAGAAGGGAAGGGGTTGGCTGTGTACACAGAACCTGTCATACGCAGGTACATTGAAGGCCAGTTTCCGAGGCTCTTATACCGCTCACTAATCACCCTACAAGACGGGTCCCACAGTTGTCTCTACTCAGAGTGGCTCAGGGAAGCCAATGTACCAGACTATTAAGAGTAATGTCAGGACCGGACACAGCAGTTGGCCCACTCTGCTCACGCATACCCTTGTGTACTTGCAAGGACTTAGCCACCACCCACAGGACATCTTACTTCCTGTCTTCATCTCCACCTCCACTACCATGGTTTCCAAGAAATCCATGGCCTCAAGATGAGGACAGAGGCCGACGGCCTGGTGGAAAGTGTGTGGGGCAAGCTTGTGTTGTGTGTGGATCACTGCCTGGAAGGAGGTGTAGTGAATCTCAGATCTTCCACAAACTAGTATGTTTCCACCAAGTATGAATGTGTTCCAGCCACTGCATGCCTCCCCCACACAGAACAGGACTGACAGCTGCACGTGCTGAGATCCCTTCTCTTTGGGACAGCAGTGCATAGCCTGTGGTAGCCAGGAGAAGGTTCTCAGAGTAGACATGATGGGGAAGATGGACCACTCAGACCTGTAGCCTTGGGAAGCAGAGTCAATGGAGCCCCAGATCTGCCTTTGGAGTTTACCCACTTGTGTGCCTGTCAAGGCCTCCAGTCTCTTTCCTCCTTTGTCTTCAAAGGTGCTGAAGGCTGCGCACCCCCATTTGCCTTCTCCACTTTCTTCTCTCCATCATTAGGGACTCCAAACTAGCTGTGAGATAGGAGAAGGCTCCAGGTGGGTCTCCCATGCACAGGACTCTGTCACCAAGGCCACACTTGGTGCCCTGTTCCTCCAGATCTGTGTGCACTGGTCCACAGCTCTTTGTTTGTTTGTTTGTTTGTTTGTTTTTGTTTGAGACAGGATCTCACCATGTAGCTCTCTCTGGCTATCCTGCCCTGGAACTCACTATGTTAAGCAGGCTGGCCTCATACTCACGGAGATCTGCCTGCCTCTGTCTCCCAAACTTCCCAAGTTCTGGGACTGAAGTGGTGCACCACTACTCCTGGCTGGTCTACAGTTCAATTGTCATCCTTGGGAGCTCCCTGAAAGATGGGGGTTCTTATAGTATCTACGTTTTGAGGTGTTATGGTTCAGTGTTGCATTCTAAAATCCATTTTTCTCCTAGATTATAATCAGAGTCACTCTTCTACATAGAGAGATAGGATCTATTTGTCTATTATTTGTCTATCTGATCATCTATTTGTCTATCCTCCACCTATTATCTATCTATCTATCTATCTATCTATCTATCTATCTATCTATCTATATATGTATATATATATCATACCTATTTATCACATATACATAATCATACTTATTTTCTCAAACCTACCTATTGTATCTATCACTTATCTATCTAATCATCTATGACCTATATGTCTCTCACCTATTATATCTATCGAATATACCTGTATATCAATAACCTAAGGTCGATCTGATCATCTATTTACTTATCACCCATCATCTTTCACTTTTATTATCTATCACGCCTATCTATAATCTATATATTTATAATATACCCATCTTTCATCTATCTAATCATCTATTTACCTATCATTGGTCTATATCTACCTATCCTCTACTTGTATCTATTATCTATCTAATCATCTATCATCTAATTATCTATCTACCTCTGGTTTATATCTATCCATCCACCTTCTATCCATCCATCATGTATCCACTTCTTTACATCATCTACCTCCATCTATGTATGTATGTATCTATCTATCTATTATCTATCATCTATCTATCTATCATGTATCTATCTATCTATAAATTATCTATGTATCTATCTATGTATCATCTATCTATTTATTTATCTATCTATTTATCTACCTACCTACCTGGCATCTGTCTCACCTACATATACATAGAAGAGAGTGTCTTGGGTCAAAAGAACCATACTTGGAGTTTTTTTTGGCACAGGCATGTACTCATGCTTTTTCCTGGCCCTAAATTTGCTCAGCTTTGCAAGGTGGGAGGAGGGCAGTCTTCAGTTTGGCATAGAGTCAAACCCTGTCTCCTCTCTCAGTGGCAGGGCGATTCATTAATCCCTGGACCCCTCTCAGCTTTGAGCTTTTTATTTGGGTGATGAGGACAGTCATCACATTTTGCAGGGCTACTAAGAGAAGTCAGGGAGGTGTGCCTTTACCAATCCTGATCTCTGATCTCGGAGTGCCTCAGTGTCCCACGTAAAGCAGTAGTGGGTCTTGGGTGACATCTGTCACACCTCTAAGTACTTGTTCACGTTCCTGCTAGATGGTGACCTCAGCTTTGCCAGGCAGGGCCACATCAGTATGGCTCTCTCAAGTGACTTTTCTAAGCCTTTAGCAAGCAGATGACTTCTCTCTGATGTGCCATGATTCTCGGAGGCATGTCCCCTTGCCTTCCCGGGCCCTGGCATCCTAGTTAGAAGGATCAGCTGATGGCCTTCTCTTACAATTAGCTCCGTGTGTCAGACTGCAAATTGACAAAACTGTCAGACAAGCAACAACAGAAAAAAAAAGGTTTTAATTAGTTCTTCATGAAGATCAGGAAACACGGTAACAGAAAAATGCCTGAATCTGCACGAGGTTCTTTGAACTATAATTAGAATGTGGGATTTAAAAGCCGTGCGGGCCCATTAGCTCTGTGCTTACTGTTCAGAAGCTGGTTGGAAGGGGAGTATAGGGGAAGCTGGTGATGGTCATGTCAGCGTAAAGACACGTGTTCTTTCAGTTAAATGCCTAAGATTTCCCTTTTCATCTGTGTTCCCGAGAGTCCTTGAAGCTGGGTGTCAAACCTGGAACGTAGATACAGTATCTGCTCATGAGGAACACATCTAAGCCAGGCAACAGAACCTGGCAAGATGGGAGAGTGAGTGCAGAGCATAAGGGTGGCTTGGGGAGCAGCAGCAACCTGGCCCCTCCCATCTCAGGCAGAACCAGCCTGGCCCCTCCCATCTCAGATAACAGCAACCTGGCCCCTCCCATCTCAGATAACAGCAACCTGGCCCCTCCCATCTCAGGCAGAACCAGCCTGGCCCCTCCCATCTCAGGCAGAACCAACCTGGCCCCTCCCATCTCAGGCAGAACCAACCTGGCCCCTCCCATCTCAGGCAGAACCAACCTGGCCCCTCCCATCTCAGGCAGAACCAACCTGGCCCCTCCCATCTCAGACAACAGCAACCTGGCCCCTCCCATCTCAGATAACAGCAACCTGGCCCCTCCCATCTCAGGCAGAATCAACCTGGCCCCTCCCATCTCAGGCAGAACCAACCTGGCCCCTCCCATCTCAGACAACAGTAACCTGGCCCCTCCCATCTCAGGCAGATTCAACCTGGCCCCTCCCATCTCAGACAATAGCAACCTGGTCCCTCCTATCTCATGGTCCCTCCCATCTCAGACAATAGCAACCTGGCCCATCCCATCTCAGACAGCAGCAACCTGGCCCCTCCCATCTCAGACAGTAGCAACCTGGCCCCTCACATCTCAAGGCAGAACCAACCTGCCCCACCACCCACCCCCACCTCATCTCAGGTCCACTCAGAACCGGGAAGGGGGACCCTGCCTCTTGGACAGGAGGTTCCTCCTCAGGAAATGGGAGCTGGGCTGCCAGCATCTTTGGTTTTCTTGGCAGAGAGTCCTATTTAGACACTGGGGAGGAGAAACAAAGAAGGAAGCCCCAGTTCATCTGAATTAAGACGCCTCAACTCTCATCCACCTGAAGCCACCTGAGGTCTCCCTTATCTCACAGTCTTCCCACAGCTTGCCACCTCCAGGATTTCCTTCCCTAAGCTCTAATTAGAATAATTACCAACACAGAGATGGCACGTTCTGTGTGCTTTCTAAGTCTTAACTAGGGGAATTCTCACATCATTAGGTGCATTTCATAGATGAAGAAGCAGAGAACAGAATGTTGAGTAACTTCCAAGGTCAGGCAGCTGCAGGCATGGGGCTTGGATTCCACTCTAGGCAGCTGGGATCTTAGAGCCTTCGCACTCAGCTGAGACCCAGCCTCACTAGTGGCTTTTGATTTTCTCTCTCTTGGACTCTTAGTTGTAGACCAGATGTTGACTTAGGTGCATCGATTCTGTTCTTCGTTCACATTCAACCAACGTTGTTGTCCTGAGGCTGGAAGACAGGGCCCTTGTAGTAGAGGAAGGTGAAATGTTTTCCCTTGATTTATGGCGGGGGGGGGGGGGGGGGGGGGGAGTGCGGGGGGGGGGGGGGTTGCGGGGGCGCTGCTGGTCCTGGATTTAAACTCAGAACTCTGTGAGGCATCCAAGCTACACAGTTTGATTCCTGTTGTTGACTAGTTCACATGACATTTACATTTTATTTAAACAGAATAAACATTCTGAAAGATATCAGAGTCATAAGTGAACAAGCAGGCTGATAAGACATCACAGTGAATTTCCAGCTAAAACCAAGCAGGACAGGAATTCAGGACCTGAATGACAGCAGGTCCTGAGGCCTCTGTGCCTTCTGCTGGTTGGACCCGTCTCCTAACCTTAAACATCAGAGCCCAGCTCTGTCTGCTTAGGGCTTTGCCCATGCCCTCTTGTGCCTCCTTCCTTCTCCAACTACTACAGAAAGTAGCTGCTTTTTGTGACTGCATCGTGTACCATGTGAACACATGAAGATTTATGTCTCTATCTATGGCATTGGTGACAGGCGGTGTAGTTGACTCTAATTTTCTCGCTATTACAAATACAGCAGCTATAAACTTCTGTGAATGTATCTCTTGGTTAAAAAAAAACAAAACAGAAAACAAAAACCATGACATTCTTCTCAGGTGCACATATGTCGGCTTGAAGGACTAAGTCCTGAAATACCATGTGCTCGACAGAGTTCTGAGTTCAAATCCAGGACCTCCATCTGCTGAACCCTAACCTGGGAGAACACATTTGGGCCCCCTCAGCTCCTGCAGTGCCCTCTTGCAGCCCTAAGGCAGCGTGGTTGGAGGTCAAAGAGATAACGTACCTTAGGGGTTCTGTCCCTGTCACAAAACACCATGACCACAAACAACTTGGGGAGGAAAGGGTGTGTTTCAGCCCACAACTTGCAGGGTCACACTCCATTGCAAGGAAAATAAGGGCAGGAACTCAAATAGGGCAGGAACCTGGAGCCAGAGGCCGTAGAAGAATGCTCGCCCTCATGCTTGCCCAGCCTGCTTTCTTATACACCATCCAGGACTACCTGCCCATGGTGGCACCATCCATAATGGATAGGGTCCTCCACATCAACCATTAATCAAGACAGTACCCCCACAGACTTGCCTACAGACCAATCTTATGGAGATATTTTCTCAATTAAGATTCATTCTTCCCAGTTATGTCTAGGTTTGTAGCAAGTTGACAAAAAACTAACCAGAACTAATGCAACCGATGTCCTTACGTCGACTGATTCCACCCATGTGATCTATTGAGAAGACCATCTTTCTCTTCTGGCTACACATTTCTGGGCACATCTTTGCCATTCCTTCTGGGGATGTGGCTCAGTGATGCAGTACTTGCTCAGCATGTTTGAGGCCGCGGGGTTTGGTCTCCGGCACTACAAAATAAATAAAATACTTTAACAGGGCTGGAGAGCTAATTCAGTTAGTAAAGCACTTGCTATGTGAGCATAAGCACCCGAGTTTGAGCAATGGCTTGGAAAAAATGGCCAGATGTGGTGGTGTGAGCCTGTAATCCTATTGCTGGGGTTGAGGAGACAGGGGAACCCCTGGAGCTTGCTGGCTAGTCAGCCAAATCTGGTCCAAGAGCTCCAGGTCCCAGGGACAGACTGTTTCAAAAACCAAGCTGGACGGTTCCCAAAGTACAACACCAGGGTTGATCTCTCATCTCTAGGCACACATTTGTGCACACATACTCACATATGCGCACGCACGCACGCACGCACGCACGCACACATGCATTCAAATACAAATTAACCATTCCGGATAAAACCCTGTTCTGTAATCTTAATGTGTGTGTTTCTGATAACCAACCCGCCCAACACTCTGTTGACTATGTGGTTTGTTATTGCTCCTGTGACATGCCCAGCCATTTACCATCCTTTAAAAGATGGGTTGTCTGGCTTCTCCATTAACTTACGAACGTTTTATTTAAAATAAAAGCCTTCTGGTCAACGCAAAGGATAGATTCTAATAGAATACAATGTATGACTCACCTCCTCCCCAGTGACGCCTTCAGGGTCACAAAGAAAGTGGCCTGTTACCTTCTAGAAGCTTCACTGTCTAACTTTTCCCATTTAGGATTAAAATCTGGAACCGGAGTCCCAGCATGGATTTTAAACCACTTTCAGGCAGCGTGAAGGAGGGAATATTTCTTTTTCTCCATCTGGGAATTTGGTTTAGGACGCTGTGGTTTTTGGAAAGGACCATCTCTCTCCACCTTAAATAGAATGAGGGAGTCCTTTGTGGGAAGAGCCCTCGGACAAACCCAGCTCCTTTCAACCTGTGAAAGGCCATTTCCTAGGGAGACCTTGGGTGTTAGTTTATATATTTCAGTGATCTGTGGCTTTTTTTTTTCCTGTCAAAGTTATTGGAATCGAGTTCACAGTATTTCCTGGATATTCCTTCAGTGTCAGGATACCCAATCCTGACGTCATCTTTCTGGCCCCTGATATTTACAGTTCACCGCTGCATTTTTTTCCTGATTGATCTGGTTGTGGGCCGAAATGGTCTCTGAACCGTCAGCTGTGGCTTCATTGATCGCTTGGCTGTTTTTCTGCCCTCTGTCCCATCGATTCCCCTCTCTTCGCTTCCTCATTTCTGCTTGACTATGGCTTCATTCTCTCGCCTTCATGTGCCCCTTTAAGGGAGAGCAGAGGGTTCTGATTTGACGCCTCTCTTCCTAACCTAGGTCTCTCTAAATCCCTCCGCCTTCCATTCAGCGCTGCCTTACGCATTAGCTATGTTCTGCTTTCATACTATGCATCACAGCTTTGTTCATTGGTGCAGCCAGGATGAAGTACTCGAGTGTGGATAATGCCTAAGGAGTCTATCTCTCACAGTTCTGGGGGTTGGGAGGTTCGTATCAGTGGAGACTAAATCTTCCTAAGGTGAGAGACACTAGCCTTGTGTAGTGGAAGGCAGAAGGCCATTGGGCAGAGCATAGCTTGAGACCTTCCCATGAAGGCATAAGACCATTCACAGAGCAGTGGTCC
The DNA here is from genome assembly GCF_004664715.2 of Peromyscus leucopus. Taxonomy (NCBI): domain Eukaryota; kingdom Metazoa; phylum Chordata; class Mammalia; order Rodentia; family Cricetidae; genus Peromyscus; species Peromyscus leucopus. The sequence goes on along the minus strand of NC_051080.1, from coordinate 31,358,171 downwards.
TCACAGTCTAGACCAGTGATTCTCAACCTATAGGTCATGACCCCTTTGAGGGCCCAATGACCCTTTCACAGGGGTCGCATATCAGATATCTTGCATATAAAATATTTACATTATGATTCACAACAGTAGTAAAATTACAGTTATGAAGTAGCAACAAAAATAATTGGGGGTCACCACAGCATGAGGAATTGTATTAAAGGGTCGAAGCATTAGGAAGGTTGAGAACCACTTTCAAGACCACATCTCTCGATGCTATCCTCTGAGCCTGAATTTTTCAGGCAGACATGTGCAAGCCATCACAGGCTCAGCTCAGCCCAAGGTCAGGTTTCAGTGGCCCATAAGGTGGTCTATCATGTGACTGCTCCGTATGCATGCCAAAAGAATGTGCTGTGTAAATGTCATGTGTCAATCAGGTCCCTTCTCTGTCCTTTGCCGTTCCTCCACTTGTTCTGAGAGCAGCGGCCGGAGTGTTTCCCACCAGTCTGTTCTCCTTTTATTTTCGGTAGGTTTGCTTCACACACTGTGGTTTCTGTTAGAAGCAGAAACATCTGGGATTGTCCAGCCTTCTTCGTGAGGTGACCCTTCATCCCTTTTAAATCATCTGTAAGTACCTGGTGCCACGCTCTGCTCTGGAAGCCACTTTGTCTGATACTGATGTAGCAATGGCCTCTGCTTGGTGGCGTGTGAGCCTAAGACACTGTCCCCTAACGTTCCTTGGAGGCTGTGCATAGTGGGGCCTTTATCTTTTAAACTCCAGTCTGAAAACCTGCCTTCTCTGTGAAATGTGGAGAAGATTTAAATTAAAAGCAACTTGAGCTGGTGAGAAGGCTCAGTGGTTAAGAGCATGTGCCATGCAAGCCTGATGACCTAAATTTGGCCCCTGGAACCCATAGTGGAAGAGAGATCACCCCAATGTGCCATGGCATGTCTACATGCACGTGCGCACGCACACACAAATGCACACACACTCACGCCCACATGTAGGCATACAAATACTAAATAAAATAAATATTAATTATCAATAACACTTGATCTAATGGTATTTTTCATTTTGGTTTCTTTCTATTCTGCTAATACATTTGTCTGTGGTTCGTTCTTTCTTTCCTGCCTTCATGGATGTGGTGGTTTCTAGCTTGGCAATTACTTTGGGTCCTCACATGTCATTGCTCTGCCTGATCAGCCCTCACTTCTCCGCCTCGGTATGAACACAGTCACACCATCTAGTGTCTTTGCATGCTCTTGCTAAACCATGCCAGGGCTGTGTCCCTGGCCTCTGAGCTTTTCTGCCCCATCACTTTGCTCATGCCTTCCTGTTCCTTTGCATGCATGCAAATTTTGGTTGGAATAGAGTGACTTTGACTTACGGGATGGCTGAGATTTTTTATTTTCTACAGACCTCTTTGAGCTGTGTTACAGGACCCACCCGCAAGTTACTTGGACACAGTGGACCCTTCCACACCTTCTCTGGAGTCTGGTGAGTCAAGGCCACCATGAATCTAGAGAAAGTCAAGTGAGGCCCTCTGAACCCTTCAGACCTTAGGTTTGAAGTCTCACTGTGGAGAGAAGAAGCGTTTGTCACAGACAACCTGCCTGCTGGAGGCTGAGGGGGTCAAGCTGTGGTCCTTAGGGTCATCCTTTAGTCCTGTCAATTTTCTCACCACATCCAGTGGCAATCCTTTTATTCCCCTGTGATAGTCAGGGTTGTAAAGTTGACAGAGTCTAGACCTGGGAGCCAGGCTTCTGGTCATGCCTCTGGAGCAATCTTGACTATGTTAATTGAGGTGAGCAGAGTCTCCCACTGTAGGTGGCGCTGTTCTGCGGCTGGAATCCTGAACTGCATAAATGGTCACGCTGCTTCATGGTTTGGGATGTGATGTGAACACCTGCTTCAGGCCCCCACCTTGAACTTCCTGCCATGATGGATGGTACATTGAACTGTGAGCAGAAATAAATTTTCCCCCATCCTGTGCTTTGAAAAAAATAATAATTAAGAAACCAAGACAATCCACACTGCGTTGCTATTCATAAAGTATCAGGTTATCTTTTGCAACATTATATTGTAGAATAAAACACATGCAAAAAAATCAAATAGAACAAATGTGTGGTTAACACATTTTTTTCTCCAGCAAACATGAATTCAAGAAAGAGAGCTTTCTCACCCAGGAATGAGCCCTGCTACAGCCACCCCTTCACTCTCCTGCAGGCATCAGCCTGACTCTCCTGGAGGTGAGTATCGAAAAGCCTAGTTTTATCATTCAAATGTGGATTCCTGGACATTACAGCTTCGTCCCGAATGATTTTTGAAAATCTGACATGTCTTTTCAGTCTCCTCCACCCTGTAAATTCTCCTCTTATTTCTTCCCTCTCAAAGCCATTATCTGCAGGGAAGCCTGGCGCCTCCGACTCACAGCCTCCCTCCAGGCTGGATGTTGCCGATAGCATTCTCTATACTGGCCTCCGCCTTTATGCCTTCCTACGCATTGGCGTCTGAGCCAGGGACTGGGTCAGGACAAGGCTTAAGCCCTCTGTAGAGTCGTTATTTGGTGTCTGGCCAGGAGTTGAGTGTATCTCATTTTGCCATACAAATAGCTCCAGGCTGTCGATGCCTGCAGCCTCTCCTTTCCCCAGAGTTGCAAAGGATGCCTTTCCATTCTGTACTTCTTCTCTTTTGCCTTCTGTTTGTCAACTGGCTTTTCAAGAATTTAAGGGGAAAGTCACTGCTCGTCCACCTTTTAGCTCTCCAAGAGGCATTTCTCATTTCTCCTTTGGTGGAAAGAATTTTATCTTTCCTTCCAGTGTGGGAATCCAGATAGTGGGTTATGCTCTCATATTTATGAAAACATTTTTATTTGCTCCTCAGTTTTAATGGCAATGTGTCTGGGTACAGATGTCTAGGATGAGATTTAAAGATGGCTCGTCTCACTGTCTTCCGGCCTCATCGTTCCTGACAACAAATCAGCTGTGACTTTTGTCTCTGTCTCTATGGGAAACCACACTAGCCTCCCCGCCTTTAACTGTGGCTTTTAGTTAGTTTGCCCCCGTGTCCTTGTCTTTTCCCATGACCCTTGATTGCATCGAATTTCTCTTAGTTCTTAAATTTTACCCATTGTTAATGTGTGTTTGATGTGTGTGAGCACACATGTCACATCACATGTGAAAGTCAAAAGACAATTTTAGGGAGTTGGTTCTCTCCTTCCATCATGTGGGTTCCCAGGATGCAGCTCAGGTCATCAGGCTCCTTTGCACTCCAAGTCACCTCACTGGCCCCATTTTATTGAATTTCTTGGATTAAAAGATTGATGTTTTAGATACAGTTGGGAAATTTCTGCTACCATGCATTAAAGATTGATTATCTGCATTCTATCCTTTGTCTCTTCAGGTGTGTGGGGGGTGGGGACGGTTCCCCACTTGTGCAAATTCATAACATGTTGCCCTGTGGAACACTGACATCCCTCAGTCTTGATCCACAGTTATACTTGAGCTCACACTGGTCCTCAGCCACACCGCCCTGACCAACCCTTAGCCCATCCGCCCAACACCACTGTTCATTTTAAAGTTTAGCAGCCTCTCTGAGTTGGTTTTCCCACTCCATTCCAGACATCCCATGGTTGTCCCGGGCTTCCTACCTCTTCATTTCTTACACACATGCATCTCCCCCTTGATACCCAACATCACCATCCATACGTTAAAGTTATTTTCACCCATCGAACATCTACACCCTAGGTGGCTCTGTTTCTACCTTTCATTTCTTCTTCTGATTTGGGCGTGACAGGCTCCATCTATATCTGGTACGATGTGATTGCTGGATTGTAGGGTCTCTGGTTTTCAACACCCCCTGAGGGTACTAAGTTGTCTTCTAAAGAGGATTAAAGGATTATTTCTGATGGCCAACTAGACTGGTTTGACTGGTGGGTAGAAGATCCATAAAGCACACCCCTGGGTGTGTCTATGAGCAGGTTTCCAGAGGCGAGCCGAGGTAGGGAAACACCTGCCTGGATGTGTGGCGATATTGTGTTCCCCAAAATATTGTGCACCCTCATAAACTTATCTGGGGTCAGAGAACAGAACAGCCACTAGATACAGAGGCCAGAAAATGGTGGCACACACACCTTTAATCCTAACATTCCAGAGGCAGAAATCCCTCTGGATCTCTGTGAGTTCAAGGCCACACTGGAAATAGTCAGGCATGGTTACTGATGCCTTTAATCCCAGAAAGTGATGGCAGGAAGCAGAAAGGTATTTAAGGTGTGAGGACGAGGAACTAGAGGCTGGTTAAGCTTTTAGACTTTTGAGCAGCAGTTCAGCTGAGATTCATTCTGGATGAGGACTCAAAAGGAGGCTTCCAGTCTGAGGAAACAGGATCAGCTGAGAAACTGGCGAGGTGAGGTAGCTGTGGCCAGTTCCATCTCTCTGATCTTCCAGCATTCATCCAAATACCTGGCCCTGGGTTTGTTTTTATTAATAAGAACTTTTAAGATTCATGCTACATGGATGTGGGCGGCTAGAAGCCCAGACAGAATGAACGAGGAAACAAGAATTAGCTGATGGCATTGTTTGCCCTCGGCTCCCCTGTCACGGTGAGAACAGCTCTGCTCTCTCACAAGCTCCTCCTCACCATGGAGCTCTCTGCCTCACTACTTCCCAGAGACAGTGGAGCCTGCTGACCAGGGGACCGAAACCTCTGGGAGGATGAGCTAAAAGAAACTTTTCCTTTCAAGGTCTTCCATCGGGCATTTTGTCACAGTGATGAAAAGTCCAGCACATCCTATTGATCCTGCAGTTTGATTCAGTGTTAGGGTGTAGTTCTCTCTCTCTCTCTCTCTCTCTCTCTCTCTCTCTCTCTCTCTCTCTCTCTCTCTCTCTCTCTCCCTCTCCCTCTCCCTCTCCCTCTCCCTCCCTTCCTTCCTTTCATTCTTTTTGATGTTGTTTTTTGAGACAGGCCTTCTCTGTGTAGCCCTGGCCATCCCAGAAGTCACTCTGTAGACCACAGGCTGGCCGCCAACTCAGAGATCCACCTGCCTCTGCCTCCCGAGAGCTGGGATTAAAGGTGTGCACCACCACTCCTGGCCCCAGGGTATAATACTTAATCCTAACTGCTTTCTTGGAGGCTTCTGCTGAATACTCACTGTGTTTATTAAGGTTCTGGGAAGTAGTGAAACTTGAACCCTACACTAGGTCTCTGCCATAGTCAGCTGCTGGCTTCTCTGCTCAGTCTCTTTGACCTTTGGTGTTTTGTCTCTCAACAAGAACATGTGTCAGGGTGTGTGTGTGTGTGTGTGTGTGTGTGTGTGTGTGTATGTTTATCCAACAACACAAGGCCTACCTACCATGTGCCCCCTTTCACTGCAGGGGATTTTAGTCACCTCCAGCCTCCTGAAGTCCTGAACATAGCTCCCAACTCCACAGCCCCCACCAGCCTGCTGCCACCTAGTTCACACCTGCTGTGGGCTGTGACTGGGGAATTCCCCTGGGAGAAAGGCCAGACAAATGCAGAGTGTGCCCAAATTAAATCCCTGATCTCTGGGGCGGCATTGCCTCCAGCTTCTGCCTGCTTTAGTCGCCTTCCAAGAGTCATTTAAATCCTTCCCCAGGGTTTATAATTGCTTTTGGCAAGAAGGTTAGTCTAATATAAGCCACTTCCCATTCTGGGAGCCGGGAGCTTCTCGTGTATTTCTGTTTTACATGTGTGTGCAGCCTGCCAGTTCTCAGCACCGTTACCCACACTCACCCTTCCCTCACTTCTCCTTTCCCATGAGTCACCATGCTTTCCCAACAGAAGTAGGGAGCCGCGCAGCCCTCCCTGGGCGCCCTCATCACCCGCTCTGCAGGCACTAACCTCCTGCACCGTGGCCGCGTGACTTCTAGGGTCTTTTCCACTTAGGGGTGGCCATGCACCTTCTTCAGTGAGGCCGGACCTGCAGTCTGGGGCGTCCTATTCCCAGTACCTTCCTTGATGGGGTGGGTTCTGTGGCCCTGCTAGAGGGGGACCTTCCCTGTGTTCTGAGCGGCCTCTTTTTAAATAATTGTGTCGTCTTCTGTTACCAGGTCATTGTTCTATTGAAGTTCTTCTGTGAGTGACTGTGATTTCCTGCCCGGGTCCCTGGTACTCACATGGTCCTTCTCTTCAGTTATTATGTTTCTCAGTGGATGGGTTGTCTGATAAAAATTCTCAATTTAGTCATGCATTTTCCTGAATGCGTTAATGAAAGTGATTTTAAAATCTGTGTCGGCAAACTTCGAAATCTAGATTCCGTGCAGACCTGTTTCCATTGTCTCGTTTTTCTCTCCAAGTCATTTCACGCCTGGTATGTTTTGATCGACTGCTGAACACTGCGCACGGACGGCTCCTCGTGAGGTCGCCTTCTCTAGGCATCTGTAATCTCCAGCCCACGGGGTGGGGTGCAGGATGTTGGTCCGTCTCAGCGGGAGCTGAGATGTTTGGAAGCTGGTTCTGGCCACCAGAGAAGCTAGTCTACAACACCTGGTCTTCACAGAGCTCTAGCACATCTTCTGGGGGAAGGTGTTTCCTGGGCCCTCGTCCCCATCCCCTCACCCCCGGGTATCCTCTTTTGGGTTCTTCAAGCCTCTTGGGGCTTCCCAACTCCATGAAGTCACTTCCTGCTTGGTCTCTAAACCTCTGTGACTCTGTGAGGCTCAGACTATGGCAGAGACATCATAGACAGCCCCAGGTTTCTCTTTGGTCTTCTTAGTGCAGCTTCTTTTCTGGGTTTCCGGGGTGCCTTGATTTCCCCTTATGTTCCCCGTGCTTGGGTGACCATGTTGGCACCCCCAGGCAGCACCTTCTCTGGCATTCTCCAGTTCTCGGGCTGTTGGCTGTGTTGGGTTGGGCTGGTACATGGCGCCCTAGCTGCAGTGGGCATCTGTTTCAAGCAATTAGCTTTCCCATAAGCAGGCTGAGTGCTCCTGTCCTCTGAATTTTCAATTTCACACAACCTAATTTGGTCCTGAGCACACTCTGGGGGTCTGGCAAACATGATTTTTATGCTTTAAAAAAAAATCCGAACTGAAGCAATTACTTGGATTATTTCAGTAAAGTCATCTTTGGTCCTAATTTGTCCAGGCTGCCTGTACAAAGTCCAGTCAAAATGAGGAATAATTTGGTGGTGCTTTGGAGTACAGACAACACAAACATTTGGATTTCTTAAATAAATATTAGTTGAGTTCTACCATAGCCAATGCTGTTACTCATATGAGCTCAGCTTCACCTGGGCTCGTTTTTTTTTTTTTTTTTTTTTTTCCAGGGCAAATGATATAGCCCTGGTGTGACCACCACAGCTTCTTTAAGTGTCTCTCTCCCTGGTGTGACCACCACGGCCTAAGTCTCACTATCCCTGGTGTGACTACCACAGCCTCTCTAAGTCTTTCCCTGGTGTGACCACCACAATCTAAGTTTCGCTCTCCCTGGTGTGACCATCATAGCCTAAGTCTCACTGCCCCTGGTGTTGACTACCATAGATAGTCTCAGTCTCTCTCTCCCTGATGTGACCACCATAGCCTCTCTAAGTTTCTCTCTGTCTCTCCCCGGTGTGACCTCCACAGCCCCTCCGAGTCTCACCGCTCCTGTGCTCCAAGTCCTAAGAGGCAGATTTAGGCACAAGCATGTTTCTCAATTGCAATCTCACCTTCAAAGGAAAGAGAGCATGACCTCAAGTGTCCTTCATATGACATGATCGACCTCTCCTTCTGGAACCTTCCATGGCTGTCACTTGCTACTTTGGAGGTGAGGCAGATCCAGGTTGGAGTTCTAGCTCTAAGCTGACGGTCCAGTGAAAGTTACTGACTTTCTCCAGTTCCTGGCTAGGAGAAGTTCCTGCCTCCAGAAGAGACAGGTGGAATGTCTCATGCAAGCATGGAGAAACCCGCCATATGTACTGCTCTTGTTCTCTCCTAAGCTGTGTTCTTCCCTGGCCCCCACAGAAAGCCCCGCCCTTCCCTCCTCTGAACCTGTAGCCTCTTAGAGTCCCGAGCTCAGACTGATTCAGCCTGGCAGAGTGGGTGTTCATCAAGGTTCCGTGGAGGAAAATGGGGTTCCTCCCATGCTCATTCCGGCTGCATTCTGCACACACCTGCTCTGTGCTGGGATTTGGGGATACAGAATAGAGGAGAACCCCTTGAGTCCTCCTACGGGGGGGGGGGGTGTAAAATGGTTGCCATGGAAACATGAAGGCAGGCGCTCTGAGGATGGGACTGCTAAACTGTGGGGAGAGACTCTGCCTCATCCAGGTGGTGAGAGGCAGCGGTGGTCCGCTGTGGGAACAGGTGGAGGAGAAGCAGCAGGAGGACAGGCTGGAGTAGAGAAGGCTAGACCTGGCTTTTCTCAAACAGGAACAGCGTGAGACGAGGCAGAGGCTGGGGTGTTCAGGAGTCATGGATGTTGAGGCTGCACCATCCTTGGCCGGAGTTTTGATAAGAATTAAGAGGAGACAAGTCAACCTTGAAGGCCATGAGGACATGAGGTGCCAACCAGATGTGCCCCATCAATTGGAGGCCCAGGGCTCGCCTGTCTTCTAGTCTCTTTAGTCTTTAGTGATAGGATCTTGAGCTTTAAGGATTTGCTTCTGACCTTGTGTCTTCACAGAGAAGATGTGGGAGTGGGGGATTATCCCACATACTAGTCAGAACTGTGAAGGGCACCGTGCTTGGCACCTTCTGAATTATTATTAGCCCTGTTCACTTTGTTAGTAGCAGCTCTGGGAAGCCCTGACCTTCTTCTCTGTCCTCTGGACCACCAGCTTTGGGCAAAGCCACAGCCTGCTTGGTTCCCTGTCATGTGACTTTTCCTAGAGAGGCAGGCAAAAGAAAGAATTCTGTCCAAGTCCAGCCAGGTGAACTGAGGAGTTTATTGGGGTTACTTACAGAAGTAGGGGTGACTCAAAGGCAACTATATCACCAGGGAGGTTCCCAGAGCAACTTAACAGGCAGATATACCCCTGAAGACTCCCACCCATAAAACAGAGGACTTCAGCCCCAAAGAGAGTCCTTCAGCAGCTTAGAGGGAGCCACACTACTTAAGAGTCGCACCCCACAGCCATTTACCTCTTGTACTGGGCATGGGACACCCAGGCACACCGTGCTGTTACTTACGTTGGGAGAGTTGGACAGAAATGGACCCTGGAACATGGGGAACACAGTGGGCGGGGACCCAGGATGCTGCCTGTGGGCCTTGAGAGAGGGCCCTTCCCTACTCCCCTCCTTCATTACTGCTTTCTGCTTTGAATGCTCTACCTTGGATCCCCACTGGAAACCACAGCCTCCTCCTCCTGGTGTGCTCAGCACAGATGTCCTCTTCCCAGGGGAATGCCCGCCTCACCTTGTCGTCATTCTCTGCCCTTTCCTATCTGAACGTCCCACCAGGAACTTCGTTTAGGGATACATAGCCTGGGAATTCCCTAGACAGACCTGCTGCTGAAGCACGCTTACTGTCCAGGACACAGCTTTACCAGCTGCCTCAGCAAGGGCCCATGGAGGCTGCATGGCAGAGAGAGAAGACTAGGCAATGGGACCTTCCTTTCACTGCTAGACATGGAAGAGTGAGTACTTTAGAAGGCAAGTTTATTACCATCTGGAATTTTCAGGGCCCCGGTCCAGGCCTGCCATGCCCAGGCCAACTGTCTACAGCAGCCTAGGCCTCACTGCCAAGGGCATCTTAGAAGCCCAGATGGAGCCGTTCCCTCCTGGGAAACTCCACAGGGACAAACGTGCTGCCTTGGCTTGAGCTGAAGCCATTTCTCTGAGTTCTGGACATCAGCGCCTGCGCTGACATTTGTAGCCGTGCTAGAGGAGGTGGCTCCTTCTGTCCCGTTACTTCCTATGGAAACCTGGACACAGTGGGCCTCCTTGCATCCCGTGTCCCCAGATCTCATACAAGCACACAGACATGGGCATCCATATGCACATGGACCCTGCATGGTATGCACCCTGTTTTCATCTGCTCCAGTCCTGGTGTCACGGAGCCAGGAGGAGGGAATCGGGGCACATGGGTAGCCCTTGAAATCACCCTATTAATCTGTGCCACCCAGAGAAGCAACTGAAAGTCCAAGGAACAGTGGGAAAGAAAGGGCTAAGTAAGATTCCTTTGCGTGGGAGATGGAATACCCATTTTAAGCCTCTGCTTCTCTCTAAGGGTGTTGGGTACCCTGCCCCTTATCATGGAAACTGGGGACCCCAGGGTTGTGATCCAGTTGTTCTAGCTGATGTAGAACTTGTCGACTTGACCACCTTCAGCTGACAGAAGATGCTAGAGGCAGTGTGAGGGAGGTCCTCAGCAGCTCACTGCTATACTTGAGCTCCTTCCTGCACTATTGGTCACCACAGAGCCTTCCCTGGCCAGTCCACTGGCCCAGAAGAAAAGAGGACACTGGAAGCAGCTTTTCATTCTCTAGACATCTCACCAGCCAGGCTCACAGCCCAACAGACAGCCATGTTGTTTGCCGCTGTGAAGTGCTGGTGTGGTTGATCTATTATGCACTCCAATAAACTTATCTGGGGGTCAGAGAACAGAACAGCCACTATATTAAGCATAGAGGTTAGGTATCGGTAGCACACGCCTTTAATCCTAGCATTCCAGAGGCAGAGATCCATCCGGATCTCTGTGAGTTCAAGGCCACACTGGAAACAGCCAGGCCCAGTGACACACCCTTTAATCCCAGCCCTTGAGATCTCACATCTTGCTTAGGAAAGACACCCGCCTTTAATCCCAGGAAGTGATGGCAGGAAGCCGAAAGGTATATAAGGCATGATGACCAGGAACTAGAAACTCTTTTAAGCTTTTAGACGTTTGAGCAGCAGTTCAGCTGAGATCCATTCGGATGAGGACTCAGAGGCTTCCAGTTTGAGGAAACTGAGGATCAGCTGAGAAGTTGTAGAGGTGAGGTTAGCTGTGGCTTGCTCTGCTTCTCCGCCCTTTCAGAATTCACCCCAGTACCTGGCTCCCCTGAGTTTTTTTGTTTAATAAGACCATTTAGAAATTCATGTTCCACGCTGGGCCTGCAGGTTTTGTTATGCACCATTAACACAGCAAGTGCTGACTCGGACAAGCGTGTCAGACCATTGTGCTAAGGTGCCAGCTTCTCCCCAGATCAGCCAGGCTCGACATTATCTGATCAAACTCTCAGTCAGCATTTTTAGGACTGGAAAAACAGATTCCAATTTATGCATAGAAAAATAAAGTCTACGCCTAGCTTAGAACACTTGGGAAAAGATGTGCAAAATTTGGGGAGAGGGATGGAGAAAGGGAAGCCACGGGCCCTAGGAACCGTGGGTCTGTCAAGGAAGACAGAAAGACCGGGAGAGAAGGGGACGTGGAGAAGGGACCAGAACATGGGCAGAAAGGGTAGGCCATTTATTAAATAGGTTTGGGGAATGTTGGCAAATGTGGAGAAAAAATGAAACATTTTATCCCTCACTTCATGCTAACTAAACTCCAGATGAACCCTTACATCAGCCAGAAAGATAACCAATAAAGATAACTCCTACAGTGTGGAAAATACCTTTGGGACTGTGGAGTGAACCTAAGAGCATTCCTCTCTTTCTTTTCTTGAGATAGTCTCACTCTATAGCCTAGCCGAGGCTGGCCTGGAACTCATAATGAAACCTAAATTCAAGGACAGCCTTGAATTTGAGGCCATCCTCCTGCCTCAATTTTCCTAGTGGCTGGGGTCATAGCGATGAACCACTTTTCTCATTAAGACCTCACTGTTAGTCCAAAGACAAGAAGTGGCCATAGAATCTGTCCGTAAAGACAGCCTTTTATTCTCAAGGGGAGGGCACCAGAGGGGGCAGACTGAGTGACCACACTTTGCAGTGTGTCGACCTCAGGCAGGATCTTCAGCAAGGACAGTGAGGATGTCCCACCCATGTAGAGGAAGGTGGGACAGCCAGCTGACTGGAAACAGCACTCAGGAAGAGGTCTCTCTCAGAGTGAAGGCCCTGTGGTCATGTGATGTACAAACCTGTTCCATGTCCCTCATGGCCAGAAACAGTCCTTTCCACCGACCACACCCATGCTCTCTAAAGTGGTTTCTGGCATAGGCAAAAAATGGGGAGCACACTGCCACCCATCAGAGGTTGGGGTGGGGGTGGAGGGCAAGGCTCAGAAAGTCGACTAGCTGCATGAGCAGTCATGGGCCGGAGGCCAACATTAAGTATCCTTGGGACAGATTGACTCAGGGACCTGAGGAATTTTCCAAGGAGTACTGTCTGTAGGAAAGTGGCTTCATGAGGGGAATTGGGGGACTTGGACTGGGAGCCCTGAGCTTCTGCTGTGTTTAGGGTCAACCAGCTCTCTGGTGTCTCTCTGGGACCCAGATTGACCCTTGGAGGTCAATAGAGAGAGGTGGGAACATCAGAGTTGAAAGTGTACCCAAGCCAGGTGGTGGTGGTGCACGCCTTTAAGCCCAGCACTCGGGAGGCAGAGCCAGGCGGATCTCTGTGAGTTTGAGGCCAGCCTGGTTTACAGAGCGAGATCCAGGACAGGCACCAAAACTACACAGAGAAACCCTGTCTCGAAAAACCAAAAAAAAAAGTGCACCTAACTCAACCACCCAACCATGTATCCCTGAGCCCTGCACCCTGCCACACTGATTTCGATTTTTATCTGTTTCCCGTGTTCTCTGAATCCTGCCTGCCTATCTAGGACTGTTGATCACCAGTCAACCTTGGCGGGTTGGAGCCAGGGAGCCCCAGAAAGTCATGTGGAAGGTTTATTGGGAAGACAAGAGCTGAGAAGAGAAGAGGCAGAGAAGGGGGCAGAGACAGGTCTCTGGGGACAAGAGTGGCAGAAGGAAAAGAGACTGGAGGTGGGCAAGCCTGCCTTTTATCAGGGAACATAGAGAGTGTGCACAGAGGATGCTCTTAGGGCCTGCAGCTGAGGATGTATCCTGTCAGGACCCTAAGTGCAGGCCAGTACAGCTGAATGCTAACAGATCCTCTGGAATCTGCTCCATGGACACCTGCCTGCCTCATTCCTAACCCCACCTGCACTGGCCTCCTGGTTGTGCCTTCCTAGCAACGGGGTCTTTTATTGTTCTTCTTGTTTGGGGACAGGGTCTCTAAGAGCCTGTGCTGGCCTTGGTCTCTCTATGTAGCCAAGGATAAACCCAGCACCAACTCAGGCTCACACCCTCTTCATGTACATCACTCCTCAGGAAACCCTCACAGGCTAACCCCAGCTCTATTCTTCAGTCCCACCGGCCTGACCCTAGCTTTCCCTCAGCCTGGCAGCGTCTGTATCTGAGTTCCCAGAGAGGCGTCTTAACACCGAGAACAGCAGGTTGAACCTGGTGCCAGCAACTGGGCACCTCAGATGTGCAGCCGTCAGCTCAGTACCCTACATAGCACTGAGTGTTTGTTGATGGAAACGCAACGTGATGCCCGGCCTGATCAGTGACATGTGACACATTGCAGACGAGTTTCTCAGGCACAGATCCTGCCCTTCTGCTTCTCCAGCTGGTGTGGCTTTGGGCTCTGAGCAGCTGTTTTGATTTGGCTCTGAGGCTGGCATCTCACCTCATCCTCCTACCAAGAGCCATATGGGATCTGAAACGGCCGTCTCGATCCCCTTGAAGGCAGCACTGGCTCTCCACGGGCACCTACTGGGCCCTAGGCTGTACTTGACCTCTGCCCTCTTGCTGCCCAGGGGCTGGGTACATCCTCTGAGCCAGTAAGTGGGGCTCAAACCGAAATTTCTGAGACACTGTCTTAGTTAGGGTTTTTATTGCTGAGAAGAGACTTCATGACCATGGCAACTCTTATAAAGGAAAACATTTCATTGGGGTGGCTCACTTTCAGTTCCAGAGGTTCAGTCCACTCTCATCATGATGGGGAGCATGGGTGGTATGTAGGCAGACGTGGTGGTGGCTGAGAATCCTGCATCTTACAGGCAACAGGAAGTCGACTGCGCCACTGGGCGGTATCCTGAGCACAGGAAACCTCAAAGCCTGCCCCCACAGTGACACACTTCCTCCGACAAGGCCATACCCCACTCCAACAAAGTCATACCTCCTAACAGTGCCCCCTCCCTATGAGGTCATGGGGGCCAATTACATTCAAACTACCGCAGAGGCCATCAGTCTTGAGGGCATGAGCCCAGACCTGCTTACCACGTGTGGAGGATGGAGTCTGAGAGGGAGTGAGACCAGTCTGAGCTCCCATATCTGTACCGAAACGGAGGTGGGCTTGTCTTCCCAGTCATTCTTTGAGCTAGAACCTTCTTTAGCCTCCTCTCCCCTCCCTTCTCTTCCCCTGCCCCCCTGCTGAGACAGAGAGAGAGAGAGAGAGAGAGAGAGAGAGAGAGAGAGAGAGAGAGAGAGAGAGAGAATGTATGTGTATGTGAGTGACGCTTGTTAATTTGGCTGTTATTACAGTAACCAGCCCCGAGCAGCACAGCTGGGCAATGCATGGTTGTCTCCAGTCTCCAGGACCTCAGGAGACTTCTGTGGGAGGCCCTAGCCAGGCCTCTTCCCCACGGTCCAGTATTTCTTGGCCACTTCATGTTCCTCTTGGGCAGCCTCCAATGGTCCTCCCTCACCATCGGATAAAGCATGGGAAGGGACAGGGAGGGGACATTTGGCACAAGGCTTGCTCCACAGAGGGACTTTTGAAAGACAAGGTCCCTGGGAAGGCTTCAGTAAGGCCCCAGGAGGAATCCCTACAGAGGCCATGGGAGTGATGGGGTGGGGGAGTCAAGATGGCCCCTAAGCCTGAAGTACTTGTGTCGATGGGAGCAACTTGACACGGTGGTATTTTGTCTGAAGCTCCAAATGGCCAGATTATGTCAAAACTGGATGGCTGGCAGCCATGGCAGACCATGAGGGTCCCTGCTCAGAGCTGGCATTTTCCAAAATGCTGATGTGGCTGAAAGCGTGCGTGTGTGGCTGGCGGCAGCAAGATACTCACCGCAAGACAGATGGCTCTGGCCAGCTCTGGGCTCTTGCCGGCCGCCCAGGGCTCCCCTGTGCCATCTGCTTTGAGGATCTCTTAGTGTCGCTGAAGGCAGGGTCAGGGCCTGGTGGAGTGGAGTGCAGGAGTCAGGCACCAATCGTCAGCTTCTCTGCATGAGCGATGTGTGGAGTAGCTCAAGGGAACGGACTCTACTCTTCCCGCAAAACACATTGTTTCCAAGAGGGTCAACGACATAAGGAGAAAAGGGCGGGGGGGGGGGGGGGGGGGGGCGGGGGGGGGGTAAAGGCTGCACTCCAGAACTTTCCAAACCTGAACAAACCTTCCGTTTGGGGAGTTCCTAAGCTCATATCACCCAGGGCAACTGCTGGAAGGGGTGTTCCGTGGGTGGAGGATAGGGAGCGGCTGTGGGGGCGGGGTGCGTCTTGAGTATGGAAGCTGGGCTTAGGAGAAGCCTCAGTAGCTTGAGTGTCGAGGTCAAGAGAATGAAGACAGCTGGAAGACCCTGGGCCAGAGGGAGGGGAAGGTGTCTGAGGGATCATGGAGGTGTACATGTGTGCATCAGTGTGCTCCACCCCCACCCCACCCCCCAGAGGGCGGGGCTTAGCTCAGGGCATGGAGGGAAGGGAGGGCAGGAAGGGAAAGAGTACAGACAGACAGATGAGAAGAGCAATGAGAGATGGAGGGGTCTGAAAGGCATTCCCAATGCCAAGTGCACCAGGTCCTTGCCTGGCATCCCGGAAGTTCAGCCCATCTCGTGCCAATAAGCAGGCCGCCCACACCACACCCAGGGACTCACATGGATTTGACTGAAAGCCGGGGAAAGCTTTTTCTCCGTCTCCTGCTTTGGTGTCTGAGACACACCCGCGGTGTCTTTCCTCTGGGTGTTTGCTCAGCTGCCTCTCCAGCAGCACGTCTGCCTGCATGCCTCCGTGCTTCCCACCATGCGGATAATGGAGTAAAGCTCTGAACTGTAAGCCAGCCCCAATTAAATGTTTTCCTTTATAAGAGTTGCCATGGTCATGGTGTCTCTTCAGAACAATAGAAACCCAAACTATGACAGTCTTCATAGCCCAGTTCACCAAAGCTGCCCCCTCTCCAAGCCCCTACCCAGTACACACACCTGCTCCCTGCTCTATCAGCACCCGGTGGGTGGCCAGGGTACCCACTGTCAGCAGTAGTGGGTTCGGAATCAGGGACACACCTCCACACTGCCATCCCCAGCAGCTGGAGTTCCTTTCCAAGGTGTTCCCTCGGGTGAAGACAGGATAATTCTTTGCCACAGAAAAGAATTTTAGGACATGCAGAGTTGGAGTTTATTGAGAAGCTTTTAACATAGATTTCAGCATGGGGTCAGAGAAAGAGGGGAAGGCATATCCCCTCGAGTGCAAGGAGTCCTAAGGGACCCCCAAGTGTCTTTACAATAGTCCCATGAACAATTTTGATGACTTCTAAACTTCATCTCAAGGTGCTTAAATGAGATCACAGGGAAGTCCCTAAGGTGCACTGGGTGGGATTACCAAGGAGATAGGCTAAAACCCTGGATTGAAGGCGAAGTCAGGGTATTTTTTTTTAACTGTAAATAAAAGTTTATAGTCTTGTTTGTGAGACTTCCAGAAAATTTTAAGTATGCATCTGGGGAAAGAACATGGCTGTATAGGCAGGTAATATATCCTTAAGCCTTAAGCACAGTTCATTGCTATGTTAACACTCTGTTACGAAAATATCTCTATGTAAAAGAAGTATTGTCTCCACATTGGCAACTTTCCTGGCGAATGTTAATTGTGTTGGAATCTATGGCTTTCAGCTGGTGAGAGACTTCAGCAAGACCCGGGAGTGAAGGCTCCTCTCGCTTCCATGTACTCATAATTTCCCGTCTTTCCATCCTACCCATTCATCTTGGATTTGGACCTCCTGGGTAGGTAGGTCATCTAGACAGTGGCCCCTCAGTGCTGATGACTGTGTGGCCTATGTTCAGAGGGGGGAGTCCGTCCTCCCTGAGCTAAGCCAATCAGTCTGTGATGTGAAGCCAGGCAGGTACCGCTGGGACTCAAAACATATATCACTGTTACCCCTGACTTGGGAGCAAGGGGGCTGCAGCATAGGCTCTCTGGTGGGACATGGACCCACCCACCAGGGTTGAGTGCTGGACCCACACTGTCTTGCTCTGTTCTATGTCTGGTGAGTTGACCCAGCAGGGTTGGGGTTGGGGTATGAGGGTGACCTGCAGCCACATGCTAGAGTGGGTTCTGGGGATGGAGCACACACAGCTCTAGTTGTGTGCTCTCAGCCAAGACCTCGGCGTTGATTGGCGACTGTGAAAAGCATGGGTGGGAAGAAATACAGATGGTGTTCGAAGGAGCTCTCAGGTCGCATGCCACTCAACCCCCAACCCTAGGGGCCAGCACAGTTGCCTGGGAGCAGAGTGACAGGGACAGCTTGATTCTCTACTCACTGACTTCCTGTCAGTCCTGGAGCCTGGGCCACCTCACCCCTATAGGGAATTGAGGGGGACTTTTCTGCGCTGGCTCACTGTGGGCCGCACACAGATGCAGGATTGTAATCCAGTCTCCAGCTTGCAGAGGGTTTGGAATCAGATCGACCCTGGCAGCTTTTGTTGGATGATTTATGAGCTGTGTGACCTTGTTCCGTCCCTATAGAGCTCAGTGCCTCTGAGTTCCATTATTGATATGGGGGTAGCCAATCAAGGGTTGCCTAAGCTAGTGGGCAATGGGTTGAAGAATCTGAGGTCTGTAGGAGACCATGTAGACACTCAGCAAACAGCAGTGGTTACTTCATGGTTCCCATCCTGGGGTTCCCATCCTGCTCAAGAGATGGATATGTCTGGAGGTCAGCATGGGAGGACATGTTTGGACAGAAGACTGAACCCAATGGAGTGGGCTGGAGAGTTCTTCAGGCTAGAGTGGGGTGGCCTCAGCAGAGGGACTGTGTAGGGAGAGTTCAGAACTCCGAACTCACAGACTGTCCCTTCTCAGGGCACACCAGGTCACCCATTGTGTGGCCCTAAGCCAGTTTTGCACTTCTGACAAGAGGTACCATGTCTAGTTGCCAGGGTCACTGAGGTAAGGAGAGTGCTGAGGCCAAGGCGCTTAGACGGTCTCTGGGATCAGCTGTCTGAGCCGTGACTACAGCCCTAGAGACAGCTGGGTTGTCAGTGAAGTGACTCACACCTGGGCAGGTGCTGCTGGGATTCAGGTTTCTGAGGGAGGCAGAGTAAGCACCACACCTCCACATTGCCTCAGTTTCCCCATAACTCGTGAACACGTTGGAGGAGATTGCTTGCCAGCTTGCTGCAGGGTGAGGCTACACTTCCTCTGCCTACCTGCCGGAAGCAGCCTGAGGGCTGAATTGGCTTATAGCAGCCACGTGCCTCGGTGTGTCTTTGGAAAAAATGAGACTGGGCAGGATTGATGGGGACCAGCAGGAGTAGCCTGGAGTCTGGCAGGTATGTGCGCAGGCCGACCCCTGCTGCTGCAGAGCCTTTTAAAATTTGTTTCCCCTGTGAAACCCTGGTAGCGGGTGACAGCTGTAATTGGATCTGACGACACAGTTGTCAGCTGTCAAGGAAGAGAGAACAGGAGATGACTGTGTGGCGTATGACATCCATGGGCAATGTGACAGCCGTCAGGTGCAGGAGACAAATACCATGGGTGAGGTTGAGGAATGGGGGGCCTCACCCCAAGGAGTCTCTATGGGCTCTGGGAAGGCAGGAGGAGACACTCGAGACTATCCTTGGAGCCCTGGGTCCCATTCTCCTAGACCTGTTGTGGACTTGTCATTAGGGAGCCACAGGAGAGTGGGATGGGAGAGGCTAGACAATACACCAGGGAGAGGAAGAACCCCACGCTTTCACGGTGCGCTATGGAACACAGTTTGCGTTCTGAAACACAATTGTCCACCAACTTGATGGTCCTCCGGGGCACATTCGGGAAAGGAGGCCAGAAAAACCCAGCTTACCTTTCCTGCTTTGATCTGTGGGTCCTACCATGAAGACACTGTGACACTCCTGACCAGATCTTCATGACAAAGGGGCCAATCCATCTATCCAAGCGGGGACGCTGGCGAGAGCTAAACCATGTCCCCGGATTCAGATGTAGAAGCCCCAACTCCAGTACGTTGGAAATGACAGTGGAGGCAGGCCCTTCACCAAGAGCATTCAGAGGTCGGTCAGGGTGACCTTCATCCTGTGGGACATGAGGATCCAGAGCACAGAGGACTGACTTTTTAAGGAGACAGGGCAAAGATGGCGGGCACAGCCAAGGGTGGACGCCTCAAGAGGAACTCGCCCTGCTCACCTTCCTCTTGGACTCCAGGTGTCTTCTGTAACCACTCAACGTGGCATCTTGTCACAGTGGCTGTAGTCAGGCAGCGCATGAAAGGGAAATGCCCTATTCAAAGTCCCGGGTCAGGCCGGTACACGCCCAGGGAGTAAACCTCATTCGTCTCTCCACTGCGTGGAAGGTTCTGTAAGCTCAGAGCTCCCTGTGGATGTAAGATGCTGTCATAAGGCTGAGAGGTGGGCACCCATAGGTAAGGGACAGTACCTAAAAGGACACTGTCCTTTCATCTGACCATGTGGTGTATAGTGTGCATGCTTGTGCATACATGCCTGAGGGTATAGAATGTACACACACACACACACACACACACACACACACACACACACAGGCGCACACACATCTTGTTGAGGCAACCGAGCTGAGTGAGGCCAACCCTCCCCAGGAAGCTCACTGCCCAGCAGTGATAAAGATGTGAGCAGGGCCTGGCAAGATGCTATTATGCAGCTATTAAAATGGATGAGGCCCAGCGTGGCGCGCTGACCCGAACGATGGCCTCCGCAGATTATTACGTGCGCCAAGAGTCTCTGGGGACAGAGGCCGTGGGATTCCATTCTGGGTAAAAAAGGAAAGCCGCACACTTCCACGTCTAAATATACATATATATTTGCGCTGCCCTGTGTTTGTAGGAGATTAAAGAAAACAAGCCGACGGGATAGGTACTGTTTCATCTCTGCAGTGACCTTGGGGGGGCAGGGTGGGGAGAATGGAGGCTGGCTTCTTTTCTATGCACACGCCTATGTTCCTGGGAATCCTGAGTGAGGTGGCATTGTCATAGAAAAAGCACACAAAGAGGAGCTGGAAGGGCTGCAAGGAATGATGGGGAGGAGCCATGCTCGGGCTGCTCAGGCCTGGGGTGAGGAAGCAACCCACAGGACCGGCTCCGGGGGCTTCAGAGACACTGCCTGGCTTGTGCCGGAGGTGACAAGAGGCCTCGATATTGCATCTCTCAGGTTTTGTGGAGGTTAGAGACTGGAGGAGGTAGGGAAGGAGGCCCAGGATAAAGGTGCTCGGAATTTAACTGGCAAGGCTGCCCGGAAGGATTTCCATGGGGTTCGGTGGATGTAGGAGTCTGGCACAGAACATACAGGACACAGAGGATGATGGGACTCCAGGAAGCAGCCTCTGAGCCCAGGCTTCCAGTGTATGATGGCCAGGCTGCCAGAAGGACAGGCTGGGGCTCTGAATACGGGGACTTCAGACTCTGCCTAGTAGCCAGGGCCTCTGTTACTGGAAGGTTGCTCCCTGAGATGACCCCGTCCATCCACTCTGACTCGGCTGCCTGGTTCTCTCTGTATTTTCCGAGGGTCCTAGAGGGATGACTCCTGCCACTGGCTGTCCAGCTGTTCAGCTGCTGGTGTTCCCCAAAGTACCTTCCCCTTTCCAACATCCATTGTCCTGCCTGGCTAATGTCTCCACTTCTTCCTCTACCCGCCCCTCCTCCTCCTCCTGACCAGGCTCCTCTGATTCTCAGGGATGCTGGCTTTCTAGTGGAGGCTCCCGAGCTATGGCTACCCTTCATGTGTCAGGTGGCCCTAGCACATTCCAGTAAAGCTGTGTCTGGCTTTGTCTGGCCCAGTAGCCAAATGGTAAGGGCAGTGCCGGCCTGCTATTCCTCCGCCTCAGAAAAGGCCACACTAAAGGCCACTGCATGTTCTGAAGCCAGTGAGCAGCACCTCCTTCCACGTCATCGCCGAGGTCGCTAAAGCCTCGTGGACCCCTGCCCAAGTCACCAGGGTCCTTTGCGGATACCTGCCGAGCCAGGAGGCCAGCTGGGCAGTGGGCTGGTTGCACTGTTCAAATCTGACCTGTCTCTATGAACAGCAGGATCTGGGCGTAAGCAAAATCCTCTGTCTTGCTTTGGGGCCTCGGTTTCCCTAGCAAAGTGGTTAGAAGGACAATGCGTGGGGTCCCTTACAGCCCGTGTCTCAGGCCCAGCACAGTGATCAAGAGTCGGTGGCTCCTTTTTGTCAGAGATGTCAGAGTTGTCTCTCTAACAGTGCCACCAGACATTGATACAGGTGGCCCTGGTGGGCAGAACTGCCCCGATGGGGTTCCTTTACCCACAGAGTCTCTTATGATCTTGATTTCAGATGCAAACCTAGATTTCAGGGGTCCCTGAATCCCTGGATGTACACGCAGAACACTGAGCATGTAAACTTGTGGAGAAGAGACCTTAAGGGCTAGAGCCCCTGACGGGGTGTGTGCACCCCAAATTGCGAATCGCAGTGACTGGTGTGCCCGCTCCAGCATCCATGCAGAGAGAAGCCTTAGACACTCTTGTTCCTGGAAAGCTGTGCTTTCTCTTGGGCTCTGTCGCGTTTCTTGACCCTTATCATCCCTCGCCTTTCCGTCCCCCCTCCCTCCACCATCCCTCAGTCTCTTTAGAAAAATCTCTTCCACAAATTGCTCCTTTATCTGAAGTATTCCTACCGGGTTTCTAAAGCCAGTTGATGGAAGAGAGCTATTACATATGCAATCGCCTGCATTTATTTACATATCAGCAGCAAAAGGGGGGCCGATTTTTCATCTGGGTGACACAGCTGTGCTTGTGAAGAGGGCGTCTATTAAAAAGGCCGTCGCTGGGTACAAGCTGCAGAGTCTAATTGGCTTCTTGGGGACATTTTTTTATTATTATTATTTGCTGGGGGAACTGTTCATTTGAGCAAACGATATTAAACGACTATTGTCTCAGTCTTTAAGGAATTACCAGCTGAAAAACAACCCCGCCATGTCAGCCGTCCGCGTAACAAAGGCTGGCCTCGCGCAGGCCTGTCGTCGCTGATCGATAATAAGCTGGTTTCAATGGTGACGCCTCAAACGCTACTTCTGCAGAACCTACAATTAGCTGGCTCGGGGTTTCCTTCCCCCTCTACGACTGCCACCAGAAACAGTAGGATCAAGTGGGAAAGAGCTCTCAGGAATGCCTGTTGAATTGTGTACGAGTGAGGGCCACACGAGGTGGCCGGAGGGACTTACACCTTACATGGTGACACTGCAGCCATGCCAGACCCTGCCCTTTAAGGGAGTCTCTGGAGCCTTCCCAGCCCTGACAAATGACAGAGCGGGACTGAGGGTGAGGCCCATACAGTCAAGCACTTAAAATTCTGTCGCATACCAAAATTACTCCTGCTTTGGGTTTCTGTGCATGTAAAGTGGGGATGACAGTAATTCCCACCTCGTAGGCTGCTGCGAGTGTTACAGGAACTAATGAGTGTGACAGCCCGGGACAGGCTCCGGGACCACGTGTTTGCTATTGTTCCTCATGGCTTCACTCCTAGAGGTTTGCAGCGATGTGTGTTACCACGGTAAACACGTGGCTAAGCTGACGTTCTCAGAGACACGATTTTACCACCAAGACACTAACAAGGTTTGGGGACACTTGGCTGTCATACCTAGGCGGGAACAAAGGCTTTAGTGCGTGGAGGTCAGGACTGTTGCTGGACACGGTGAGTCCATTTGTCGGTAGGATGGTCCTCCCACAGTGAACGGGTCAGTTGTGACCAGGGTGACAGCAGATGAGAGTGGATCGAAAGAAGGTGCTTGAGTCAAAAGTGAAAGGGTGTGGGGGGCTTTGGAACCCAGGTCCCTTCTCTGTAGCCCCCTCAGGGTCCCATATGTGAAGACCCATGATTACAGATAGTTCTCTATAGCTTCCTCAACTCCCCCAGGGAACAGTGTCTGAGAACCTAGCACTCCAGGGTTTGGAGAGACGGAAGGCTCAGGGTCTATGCTGAGTGTCCTCCATGTTGACCATTGTTCATCTCCTTCTGCCCTTGTGGGGTTCCAGCTGAGCCCCTATTGTGGAATTTTGAGCTTGTCGCTTCTGTGGGGGTAGGGAATGTGAACCAGGAGCACTTGAATGGAGCAGCCTAAGCCAAGATACGTGCTCAGAGAGAAGTTTGGGGTTATTGGGCTGCACCCAACCTTCACAACCACAACCTCAGAGTGGAGTGAGTCCTTGTCCTTGCTCTAGGAAGGTGCATTTACTGAAAGTCTGCAGCCCCCACCAGCCCGGTGCCTCCGACACAGATGATTAATCGTAGAGTGACCGCATCACCCTACTTTATGCAAGCAAACCAGTGCAGCTCACCAGGGCTGAGAGGCAAGCGGGACCACTGACGAACCAAGAAGATCCACCAGACTCCGAGTGTCAGTCTTGTCACAGTCACCACACTAGGAGTCAGCCACAGTGACCAAGCACTCAGCCCCACGGAACTATCCCGTGCGGTGCCCACGCCACCACGGCTGTGAGGTGAGGCGAGCTTCCTGTGGAGGTGAACGCAGAGCACAGGCCTGGGAGTCAGAGCTCCTGTGGGCAGATCTGGAGGCTGGGGCCTCCACAGAGCCCGTGTTCTCAGAAGTGCTTCCTGTGAGCAGGGAACCCATGATTCTTCCGTGCCCACTCTGGCCTCCTTGGTACCATCACTGAGGGCTGTCAGCGGGGCTCTAATTAGGCTCAATGGTGACACATACAAGAGTTTTTGTGACTTCCCCAACACCGGCTCCTTCGAGCAGCTCACGAAAAGCCCTGAGGTGGTTTTCATCACGCTCCTGAGCTGCCTCTGGGGAGAAAAATCTGACAAGTGGGGATGCATGGATAAGAAGCAGAATTGGGGCCTTGAGGACTCATAAACACCCCGGAAAGAGGTTGGGAGTGGAAGGAAGCCAGCCACCAGCCCACAGAGGAGCCTACTGCTCACCTCCATCACCTGCATCTCACTCACACCCAGTCAGCTCAGGTCAGCAACCCTGCCTTGAAAAACTTCCAGAACCGTGAACAGGTACATAGAAGTTGGCTGAGAAAATTCTGAGGCTCCAGGGAGAATGGCCCCTGAGTGAGCTTCTCAGAATGAGAACATAAGTTTCATCAGACCAATATGCCATTGTGCAGATTTTAATTGCAAGGTTTAAAATAACCGTTGCTCTCATATCTACTGGACCTGGAATCTGCAAGCCTCCAAAGAGAAGATGTCAATGGCCAAGATATGATGTGCCAGAGCTTCGTGTGGAGTCTGTAATATGGCCAAGGTGATGGCCCCTGGTGACAAGCTTTCTGTAGCCACTAGATGATCCCTGGGCTTCCTGCGAGAATAGTGGCCTCAAGTCTGCTTGTTCCGCATGGTGGGCGAGGCCTCTCTCTGACCGTCCCTGATGTGCAGTGAACACAGGCAGGCTGTGAACAGTGTGTGGATGGGATGGTGGAGGCTGGCGTCTCTCATTCTTGATGTGTTCCAATCACTGGGTAGTCAGTTCTCTGTGGGGGTGCCAGGTAATGACCTTGGTCAAAGGTTTGGAGCATATGGTAGACCTTTGGCTAAGATGGCTCCAGTATTACTCCACATGCTTTCCATGCCCATTTTCCCCTGTGATGATTAAGCCACTCCCCTACCACCACTAGGAAGCAGGGGTTATTTCTATGGTGGATCCAGGCTGGCCAGGAAGGCAGCAGAAAGACATGTCCTGAGGTGTTGTGGCTTTGCTCTGGCCTCTAGAAACTCATCCCCAAGGCAGCCTGCATGAGCCCCCATGAGACTGAGAAGGCTCAGCCAACAGCCACAGGAAGAAGGCCTGAGGACACCAGTGACTGCGTAGAGGGGAGCCTGGAAGGGTCCATCCCTGGCTCACAGGGCATTTGTTAGGCCACAGTGTGTAGCAGTACATCTATCTCTGAGACACACTGTCTCTATCTTGCCCGTTTTTTTGGCTGGCTTCTAGCTCAGACTCTCTTCTTTAACTAAGGTTATCCCCAGCTTAGCCCAGAGAGTCCAAGGAGGCCATAGCCACTCATCCTGACTTGAGAGACAGAGGGGAAGAGAGAAAAGGGGAGGGAGAGAGGGAGAGAGGGAGAGAGGGAGAGAGGGAGAGAGGGAGAGAGAGAGAGAGAGAGAGAGAGAGAGAGAGAGAGAGAGAGAGAGAGAGAGAGAGAGAGATCATTCACGTGGCTTCCACTGTAGCTGCTAGCTCATCTGAGCGGAGACTTTAGGACAAGAAGAGGGTCCAGCCTGGGAGTGAGTGCTCTGAGTCCACACAGCTGACATTGCTGCTGTCCTTCAACTAAAAGGGCCTTGAGACTCCTCGCTGGTCCTGTTTGTTGCTTAGAAACCAAACTCTATTCATTCCCAGGGGTAGAGCCCCAGCTAGGCATACTCTTTGGACCCTTCTCTGAAGGGCCCTCTGCTGGGCAGTTGCCTGGGGGCCTGGGCAGGTGGTCAGGCAAGGGCAGAGCCAAATTCCTACACTTCTTTCTCTTCCTGCTTGGAGATGGAACTCCTGCCAACGAGATATTGGGTCAGCGCAGGAGTGGAGTGAACACTAGAAGAGAAAGAGCCGCAGCCAAGGCAATGGTTCAGACAGTTATCTAGCCAGTCAGGTCATTCCTTTCTACTCTGTGCTTGGAAACAAAGAGTATTTAAGAGCCTTTCAAGTGCAGGACATTGTGCCATGGGGCCATAGCAAGGTCCCTGGGCTCTGTCCTGACATGCAACATAGCAATGAGAGACCAGATTTATAGGAGTGTCCCACAGCAGGTGGCCTTCCACATGCTGTGCTGTGCTGCACCCCCCCACCCCCCACCCCCATCTCCCATCCCCCACCCCCGCCTCTGAGCATAGCCACACTATGAGATGGTGACAGGTGGGAGCCCCTGAGCATTAACATTTTGCCCACGGTCACTTGGAGGCAGGCCAAAAGCCCTACAATGTGCTAAGTGCCATTTGCGGGCCCTTGCTCCACTTTAGGCAGTGGCAGGAGGCGGTCTGCAGCTCTGGCTATCTTCCAAGCTTCCTGGGAACTGCTGGGAGGGCCCGGGGGAGCCATTTCCACCTGCAAGAGCCTGCAAGAACCGCGTCCCGTTCTGCCTTCCCGCGGGGTCCCCCAGAGCATCAAACGAGGTTAGGCAGGTGGAAGCCAATGCGACTGCAGAGCCCTGCGCACACGGTGCAGCATAAATCATCATTTAGAGCAGGAAGCCGCATCCCATCTGGGGTTAGGAGGGAGGGCGGTGCAGGGGAGATGCACAAAGCCAGAGGCGAAAGGGTAGACCGCACCGAAGTCGGGCATGCGCTCACGTTTATGCAAAAACATGCAGAGGTGGGTATTTGTGCAGAGAAATTAAACCATAATTTTAAATAAATTCATTAAGCATCTTGATGGCTCTATTGGAGGAAGGCATTTGGACAAGTCCTGAGCCTAAAGCCCATGAGTTAGAATTTAAAAAAAAAAATCTTTAACGATACTCTGACATTCAGCGCTGTATCTTAGGGCAATAGGTGCTGATATCCATAAAAATCTGGGCGGAAGAATGCAGCTTTAACCCACTGGCTCATTACAATACTGTGTTTGTTATTTTGTTCCTATTTCACTGCATTATATTTAATAGTCATGCTCTACGACTCTAGATTGTCCACTTACTGGAGTCACCCTGAGACTTGAATTGTATCTACAGGCAGGCATCTTGACACATGCCACTGAGGAATGCCCATATGGCAGAAAGAGGGCCCTACTATGCGCTCTATCCACGTGAGCCCTGGATCCTTTCGGGGGGTGGGGGCAGGCTCTCCCCGTTCAGGCATCTGCACTGAGGCGGGTGCTGCTGCAGGGAGCCTCTGGGGTTCCCTCCTGATCTCTCTGCCTATTAACGATCCTTGAATTAGCTTGTGAGTGACCAATCTGCATCTCCTTGTCTGGTGCACAGGGCAAGTGAAGAGCCTGTACGCATCCACACTCAGCCTTCATTCTGACCTTTAAAATATGTAAATGTTCCTATCCTGGCGATGGCAGATGGAAGCGGTGATTCCCAGAAGGGAACAGCAGCCCTTCCCTTTCATGGGGCCCATCCGTAGCCTCACATGGGAAGGGGGTGCCGTGGCTGCGTCCCCCTGCTAATCCAGCTCACAGATGTGGCTCGCTGGGATCCTAAATCTGGCGCAGAAGCAAAGAGCTTTAATTGTTCCCTGGGGAATCCGGGCTTCCCTCCCCACCTCTATCCTGTACAGGGCAGAAGAAAAACACAATAAACCTTAGCGAAACATCATCAATCCATCAGCCTACCCGTGAAGCCACCGAAGGAGCTTGGTGCCGGGAAGTTATTAAGTGTGGAATGACGAGTTCAAATTAATTGGTTCAGCCGTGACCTCTGGTCCCTGGGAAAGGTTGGGAGTGCTGACGACCCAAGGTAGAAAAATCCATCCAGGCAGACACGGTAATTGATGGCTAGCAGAGGGGTAGCTGGGTGGTCTGTGAGTAGCACTTTCCTGCCTGGCTCCTATCCTCCGGGGAGTCTGTGCTACTGCCAACAGGGAGGGAGGGGGGAAATCAGTCCAGAAGAAAGGAGCTCTGGGAGGCAGGTGGGAGCTCTGGGAGGCAAGTTGGAACCCACAGGGGACAGGTGGGAGCCATGGGGAACAGGTCAGAGCTACAGGGTGTCAGATGGAAGCCACATAAAGCAGGTGGGAGCCACAGGGGACAGATGGGAGCCACAGGGGACAGGTGGGAGCCACAGGGGACAGGTGGGAGCCATTGAGAAGTGGGCAGGAGGTATGGGAGGCAAGTGGGAGTCACAGAGGATGGGCAGGATCCACTGTGGGTGTGACCCACAGCTACTGGTCACAAGTGCCTGGGACCTGCTGAGGAAAACATGGTGCCTAGCTTAAGGCTCCTTCTCACCCAGACACAGCTACCATTGGTTCCTCGGGTCCTACATAGACGGCCTTGTCCTGATTCTTTCCCTCAGCATAAGTACTGTGGATACAAGCGTCCAGTCTGTCCATCATGGGCCTTACATTTGCTCTTGCTGTGTCCGGCCTCCTGCTTGTCCCGTTCTATTCTGCTCCTCTCTGGTGGCTTTCAGTTCCTTGACATGTTGTTGAAACCTAACGTCATCTCAGCTCCCTCTGGCCTTTACCCTCCATCTCTGGGCACTCAGGAATATGCTCGTGGCTTCAATCCCCATCCATCTGTTTACAGTCCTCAGGCTGGACCACACTTTGACCCACTCTGTCCTCCCCTCCGCTATTTGGAGTGCCACCCTTCATTCACCTCCCGTGGAGACCTTTCTGGAAGCACAAGCTGGACTCCCCTTGGATAGCTGCACACCTGCCTCTGACATCGTCTGGCATTTCTTACTGTGGATGAGAAATCAGAGACCTGTGTTATTTTTGTGCCTCTGTAGTATAATTCTTCTCCCTGACAGAGTGCTGGAGGATGACATATTCCTTCTTGGAATCTCAGAAATAGAGCAGTAACTGGCAGGCCCCTGGCACTCCTCTGATGGCACCGGGGAAAGACAGGTCCTTTGACCTTCCCGCTCTGTTCTCTTTCTGTCCGGTAATGTTACTTCAGCCGTGTTCTTCATAATTGTTCCAGGCTGCCAGGCATCCTCAGAAGCGTTTCCATACACCAAGCTTCGATCTCTGTTCTCCATCCATGCTAGCAAAAAAAAAAAAAAAAAATTGGGGATGATTTTATAATTTTCCATGAGGTGGGAGGATGCAGCTCCAGGTTGTTGCTGACTTGGTTTTCTGGCATTTCCCACTTTCCCTTTCATCCCTGTGTGCATTAACCCACGATCACATTCTGCCTTTGCCCGCAGCCTCTGCCTCTCTCCTGTCAACTATCTTTTTTATCTTGGCTCACTTTCCAAGTGTTCCTGCACCTGCTTTAAAGAATGGGTGGTGGTGTGCATGAGCTAAGGATGCTAGCTTTCTAGAAACTTCTGGTTTGCATGTAATCCTTTCCCAGTGTTCAGGGAAATACTGTTCATTAATCAATGAAACAGTTTTAAATGCATCATATGCCCAGAGCGTGTATGGCACACCCATGTATCCATGGTGACCTGAGTGTCTACTGCATCTCTAGGGGACTAAAAGCATGAGCATTTCTTGAGCCTCAGGCTCACAGAATTCTCTCCCCTGTGACCCTAGCATGAGTTATCATTTTCTTTGCTGTATCCTTTACTTTCTCTGCATATAACTTAGAACGCTGTTGAATCTTGCCTGGTTTTGAGCTTTGTAGGAGTGGAGGCAGCTCTGTATGCCCTTTGGGGAATTTCTTTTGTCCCTCATCATTATATTATGTTGAAGCAATCAGGACACATATCACTACAGCCAAGTTACTACAAATCCAGCTTGGATTCATCGTCAGGGGTCTGATGGATCTGAGGGTGGCTGTGGCACTCTGGCATCTGAATGCAACTTCACAGGTCCACTCATAGGATGTTCTTGTCAAAGGAGGCCACAAAGCCAGTCCACTGCCCCTTGCAGACTCCAGTGCACTGCCCCTTGCAGATTCTGATAGTGTTCTCATTACACCTTCTCGTTACAACTACAATCCTAGCTCCTGGACAGCCCTCTTCACTGGACAGCCCTGTCCCCTAGCCATGGCCTTCGCTGAGTGTCTGCATGACCAACATTCTCTTTTTATTAAAAACACCTTTCTGGAGATTTTATTTATTTTTATTTTATGTGTATGGATGTTTTGCCTACATATATGTCTGTGCACCACATGTATGCATTGCCTGCAGAAGCCAGAAAAGGACATTAGACCCTAAGACAGAGTTGCAGATGGTTGAGAACACAGTGTGGGTGCTGGGAATTAAACTCTGGTCTCCTGGAAGAGAAGGCAGTGCTCTTAACCTCTGAGCCATCTCTGCAACCCCCAAGTTTTTATTTTAATGAATGTTTTTCAAAAACCAGTTTTGGCCTTGTCTCTTATCTGTTGGTCTCCCATTTCATTAATTTATCTTCTCTTTATTATTAATTTTGCAACTCGATTATTCTGTGCAGGGTTTAATTTGGAAGGTTTTCCCTCCGAACTTCCAATGATTGATGTTTTTATCACTAACTACGGTCTGTCTTTTATCCTCATGGTGGAGTCAAGGCCATCCATTTTTTCCAGTCTATTGCTTTGGCTGCAGCAAGCTGGGAGCACGTTCATTTTCAGCCAGTTCTCACTATTCTCTTATTGTCGTTATGGTATTATATTTGACTCCGGCGAAGGTGTGTCCCCCAGAGGGCCATGAACCTGCTCTGTTGGGGTCTCGAGACTCTGTCATTCCCTTCAATTGAGTTACTGCCTCGGCGTGTTCCAGAGCACACACTGAGTATGAATTTGGGCTCCTACATCAGGACTGACTCCTGCCTTAATTTTCTCTGCCGGTGCTGGGGTCTGAGTCAGCTCATTTTCCTCGCACCATGCCAGGGCAGGGCGTGGTTTGGTACCTGGTTGACAGGATATGGCCCGGTACAGGAATGACTTGCTGGGGGAAGAGCCTAGCAGATCCCACCCACTGAGTAAATCTGGGCATCTTCTGTTCCCAGAGACCTTGAGAATTGAGTTTAAGGTCATCCATTTGCAATGTCACATGCGGCTGACTGTCCTTGGTGCTGAAGTTCCTTCCAGCTGTTGGGATGGTGGATGTTGCTGAGAAGATTTTTGTGTGTGAGAGCTGGTACCTGCCCCCCATGAGACCTCAACTAGCAATAGGGTTATGTTTTTTGGATAAAGGCGTTGCCAATTTTCATCTCCGAGCATCACATCACATCACATCACATAGTCACAAAGGTGTCCTGTTGACTCAGCCTCCTTATGGAGGGATCTCTTTTCTGCTGCATCTAAAAGTTGAGATGGCTCAGCAGTTCAGAGCACTTGCTGCTCTTCCATAGGACCCAGGTTCGGTTCCCAGCACCCACTTCAGATGGCTAATACCCACCTCTAACAAAATCCCGAGGGGCATCCACCATCTCTGACCTCCATGGGTACCTGTACTCATTCCCACACATACACACATCATTTAAAAATAAACTATTTTTTAAATGTTTGCTCCCTTTGCTATTCTCCACATCTGTATTTAACAAGCCCAACTCTTCCCCACATAAGGAACAAACCTGGAGCCTTGACTTCAGCTTGCTCCCCTGTGAGCTGTTGTCCTGCTCCTACGGAGCCAGGCCCCTGTACTCTACTGCCCTCTCTCCCTGACCATCTATCTACCTAGAATGCTTCACGGTAAAGCTTCATTTTACGCAGAGCCATGGAAACTTCTGGAGTGGTGGGATGCCAGGTAACTTCCTGCCAGCTCCCACAAACTCCTTGTGGCCTTGCCCTCCCTTCTGGGCAGCACTTGACCCCTTGAAGCATCTTCAAGAGGCATTACGGTGTACCTTTCCCTATGACCTCAGATCCTCCCAGCTCCTCTGCCAGGCTTTGCGTGGGTTCGTTACAGCCCGTTGCTGGTCTCCAGAACTGCTGTTCTTCAAGCCTTGTTTCTACGGCCCCACCCCGCCCCACCTCTGAGCTAGCACTTTCAATTCTCCACTTCACCTAGCCCTTTGTCTGTGCCCCATCCCTAAACAGTCAAGTCCTGGAAATCGGATGCAACATACCTCAGACGGAGTGTCCCACGGGATTGTTATACTCTTGCCCCCACCTGTCCAGCTGGGGCCTGCTCTTGTCCCATGAAGAACCATATGCCATTTTTTTCTGGGTGCCCACTCTACTTTCAACCCTTCATGATGGTCAGGATTGCTCTCTTGAGACACCCTGACCAGCCACAGCTCCCTGTTCATGCCTGATGTAAAGCCCCGGGTTCCTTCGGTACAAACTACATCTCCATGGGCAACTGTCATCGCAGCCCCTCAGGATCATTTGTTCTGGGCTTCCAGATGCCAGGACGTAGCTACCCCTGGGTTGGGTTCCCTGGGACGGGAAAAAAAAAAAGGATGATGCCTGGCTCATCTCCCTCACTCCCAACCCTGCCCTGAGCACCTGACGGGAGCTTCCCCGGTTCTTAGACGTGGCAAGCTTCCTGTCTGCCTGCACTTCCTGCCTTACCCCTCTCTGTTTTCACAGCTTCCTCTTTACAGGATCCTTGGCCACATACCACTGTGAGCAACTCCAAAGATGGCCCTGAGCTCCACATATGTGCTCTCCCCATCTTGCCCCTCCCCCAAGTGGAGTCTAGGTCCTTTCCTTAGCCAGGGCAGCATGGGCCTTGTGGTTTGTCATAGGTGTTTAATAGTTACCACGTGGGTGCTTGGATGACCCAGTAATACTGAGGAACAGGCAGCATCTTCTACTTAACCTCTGACTCCAGAGGCTGGGCTACCCACTTCACCCTTTAGGTTTCACAACTGAATCATTATTTGTCAAAACAACAACAACAACAGAAGAGCTTATTAATCCTAGTTAGCATAAGACTCAATATGAAGACCTTTATACACAGTAACTCAATCATTGAACAGTCCCGAGACCCTCTAATCCTTCACCAAAGGGTCAGATAGCCCATTCCCTGCGGTCTCGGCCGTGATTATCCTTATTCCCTGGGCAGGCAGAGATGGAGCACACCTGACAGCCTCTTCCCAGCTTAGGATTGTCCTTCTGTGTCTATTGAGACTAGTGATTTTGGTTTGCTTGTCTCTGAGCTCCTGGTTTCCAATGCAGAGACGTCCTACCCAGGGGACACTGTTGCATCTGTCTCCCAAGAAGACTCTATTAAGGGGTCTCAAAGATGGAGAGAAAGGGCCAAGGAATAGAAGGAGCATGGCTTGGCAGAATTGCTGCAGATCGAAGTGCCTGTGGCCAAGACTCAGCACCAGCAATTCCTGTGGCATTGGTCCCTAAAGACGGAGGAAAACATTAACCCGGGGACGATCTATTCTTGTCCTCTCCATCAGCCAAGTCGCAGAGATCCAGTGAATCAGGAGAAAAGAAAAGAGAGGAAACCCCTGGGAAAACTAACAAACTGTTTCCCTTCAGGGACCCTGAGATAGTACTAACACATAAGTAATATGTGGGCATTTTACGTGTCTAGAAAGCATGATGCCCTTGGGAGCCGCTACCCACCTTTACCACTCTTAGAGATGTGACCATGTGTAGGAGGGATGCCCCTGAGGATGTGAGCTAACTTGTATGATGCTCTCCTAGGAGGTGAGATGGATGAACCTGAAGGATAAGGATGGGAGGTTCTAGGTCCCTGGAGTCTTTCACTTTCTGGTACTTGATGGGACCTGTGGAGTCTACTAACTCTTATCTCTGGGGATTCTGGCCAACGCAGTGACCATCTGAGTCTAGTGTGGACAGCAGGTTCTGAGGCCAAAGGTGGCAGAAGATGTCTGCAGGCTGTGAACCCATTCTTGTTATAATGTTGTCCCATCCTGGGTGCCCACATCCCTTGAAGAAACTGTGACCTAAGAGTAAAGAGGACACCTCAGCTGTCCCAGCTCCAGTACCAGCGCTCTGAGGTTCTGTGGTACAACAGATGCTGGCCCAGACAGAGAACACTCACTCATATCTAGGGGATTCCCAGAGGAGTTGGGGTGTGGTTGGAGGGATGTCTTGGCTATGACCTAAGTAGGGAGGACTAAGCCATCGAGGAGCATGGGGGCCAGGACGTCCTGCAGGAGGCGCTGACATCCCATCTAGTCTCATGGATATCGCATTGGCTGACAGTCAACAGCGCTTCCTGGCGACTCCACTGGCCTCTATTTCAATTGACCTGTTTCAGGAGAGGGGAAAGCTCTACTTTCTTTCCCTTCCTTCCCCTTCTCCTCACTCCCTGCCTGCCTCGGGCCTCAGCACATCCTCTGCACTGATACCCCTCCCCCACCCCCCACTGAGAAGTGCCCAAGACAAGAAGACTTTCCAGGAAGAGATGCTGAAGGGTAGTGTGACCTTGAGGAACCGGGCTGGCTATCAATTCTTGCATCAGGGATGCCTCTGGCTCAAGCCCTTGGATACAGACAAGACCATTGCCATCCTGGGGCTTCAGAAGAGACACCAAGATGCTGTCCATTGAGGCCTGCCCTCCTAAAGTCTCTGTCCCTAGGGCTATCGACCCGGCTGTGACCTGTCAGTCTTGAGCGTCCCATCTTTTTGGCTCTCATAGTCCTGTGCTGATGTCACCTCACTGGTCCGTCAGCACCAAGCTGAGGTCCTGCAGGCTTCTTCCTGCTTCCTGATGCTGCTTCACCCCAGTGTCCCCAGCACTCTTCCGCCCCGGCATCCCACACTCGGGACTCGGAGTTCTGGGTTTTCTCAC
This sequence comes from Peromyscus leucopus, assembly GCF_004664715.2. Lineage (NCBI taxonomy): Eukaryota > Metazoa > Chordata > Mammalia > Rodentia > Cricetidae > Peromyscus > Peromyscus leucopus. Next base: position 31,323,860 of record NC_051080.1, on the reverse strand, counting down.
TCTGTCCAACACTTCCACTGGCATCCACACTGGCCCTTCCCCTGCTCTGCAAGAAACTCTATTCTGACCCCTCTACTTCTTCCCATCCTTAGCCCATCCTTGAGTCCCTCTATATTGGCTGAGACCGTTCCCAGGGAAGGCACCTTACTAGGATCTAGAGATAAATTGGACTGGAGGGCAGAAGGAGCCACAGCTTTGACCCTCTTCCTCTAACTTGGCTTCCTTTTGTGCATATCTGAGGAGAAAGAGGGTCAAGGCACTCTCAGTGGGGGCCATAAGGTACCCATATCCCTATGCTAGGGCCTCTGCTGAGACACTTTGCTCAGCCTTGGTGAAGGGAGGAGGGGACTGGACCTGCCTCAACTGAATCTACCAAGCTGGGCTGACTCCCCAGGGGAGTCCTTGCCTTGGAGGAGGTGAGAATGAGGGGGTGAATTGGGGGGAAGGTAGGGGTGGGGTGGGAGGAGGGAGGACAGGGGAATCTGTGGCTGATATGTAAAATTAAATTAATTATAAAATTAAAAATAGCCGGGCAGTGGTGGCGCACGCCTTTAATCCCAGCACTTGGGAGGCAGAGCCAGGCGGATCTCTGTGAGTTCGAGGCCAGCCTGGGCTACCAAGTGAGTCCCAGGAAAGGCGCAAAGCTACACAGAGAAACCCTGTCTCGAAAAATCAAAAAAAAAAAAATTAAAAATAAAGGGTACCCATATCCCAGAACAGAGCTATAGCAATGGGGCAGAGGGGAAACCCAGCCTACTCCTGCCTTCTCTACTTTCCGGGTCACCCCGACGTCACTTCCTCCTTCCTGCAGCTTCAGTTCTTTGGAGAAGCCCTATCCATCACCTTACTTCCATCTCCTGTACTCACTGGTCTCTGTACCTGACTCACTTGTAAGCTAGCTCCTGCTGGCATGGCTGGGAGCCAGACTGAACACATCTGACCTTCTTAGTTCCTACCCTAGTAGACAGCCCAGTGTGTCCACACTGGGTGCCTTTTCTTAGTAGCACAGTCCTGTTCCTACCTTCCCAGCACTCCCTCTGCAGTACCCCTGCCCCTCGGCCTGCCCCTCCGTGCCGATGTCTCTCAAGGGTGGTGGGAAGACTCCATCCCTCCACCGTCTCTCCTTGGGAAATCTTCCTGATAACCTGTAGCGCTAATAGTTGTATTTATGTTAATGACTCTCCAATTTATCTCCACTGCGCTTCGCCGCAGACCAGGTTCCACCAGGAAACAGATGGCGTGTTCACGCGGGACGCATGGCAGGGACTGTTTACAAGCATGTGGGCTCTTTTAGGAAAGCCAACAGAATTAGCACCATAGGGAGCCAAGCACATCCCAGAGCTGGAGGTGCAAAGGAAGGAAGGGGTACAGAGTGCCCCAGAGCAGTGAAATTGGAGTCAGCGTGAGATGTCTGGCTCCCTTGTCATGGCAAGTGGGGGCTGGGGTGCCAACACCCCAGTTCACTCTTCTGCCACCCCCAAGGTTCCCAAAAGTCAAGCTCACCAGAAAGGGAGGGGGCTAGCTTCTTGGTTCCTAGCAGGAGGCAGAGTCTGGACCTCTGATCAGACAAGGCGGGGATGGAGCAGAGACCATCTGCCAGGACCGTGGACCTCCCACGTCATCTTCCATTACCTGCCTGATCTTAGATTAAATGACTTGACTGCTCTTTGCCTCAGTCTACTTATAAACTGGGGCGGGAGGTGCGCGGTGAGTATAGGGGAGAATTATATGGGTAACGTGTGTGACTCACCTTGGAAGGTGTCTGGTGAACAATAACATTTAATGAATGATAGGATGACTACTCGATCTCTCTGTCAATTAACTGGGGCATCTTAAACATGGCTTGTCTTGTGGTTATTTCACTCCAGTCCCCAACATCATCAGTGTGTGACACCCACTGGCTTTCCTGGAGAGCATCGCTCCCTCACCTCATGTCAGCCCCAGCGAGTCAATTGTCTGCACAGATCTCGCTTCTTGTTTATGCTTCTCCAACTCACAGCTACAGCTTTTGCAAGCAGACTGATCTCCTCTAAGTGTGAGGAACATTCCCTCATATCCCTTTCAGGCTTCACCACTCTACATGGGGTCACTTGCACAGGCCTGAACAAGCTTGTGGCCCAGGGAAAGAGTCACTCTTATCGATGACCATTGACTTCTTTTATTTGTTCCTGGGACCAGTGCACATCTGTTTGAGCTCAGGCCCACCAAGTCACTAAGCCTGATGCTGGAGGAAGATCATGACATCCATGTCAACTCTACTTAGGACAACACAGACTTTTATTTTATTTTTATTTTAAGTGTGTGTTTCACCTGCATGCATGTCTATGTACCACATGTATGCAATACCTATAGAGGCCAGAAAAGGGCATCGGATCCTCTGTGACTAGAGTTACAGACAATTGTGAGTCACCATGTGGGTGCTGGGAATCAAATCCTGGTCATTTAGAAGAGCAGCCAGTGCTCTGAACTGCTGAGCCATCTCTCCAGCCTCCAGAACACAGTTTTTTGTTTTTAGATTTTTTTAGAGAAGGGAGGTGTTTTAGTGACTAAATATTTGGCAGAGAAACCTAGAACAGGAAGGGTTTATATTGGCCCACAGTTCAAGGATATAGTCCATCATGTTATGGCAGCAGGAACATGAGGTAGCAGGAACATGTTGCACCCACAGTCAGGCAACAGAGGGAGATGAGTGCCGTGCTCGGCCAGATTTCTCCTTTCTGTTCAAGCCAAGACCACAGCTCGTGGAACGGTACCACTCACCATTGAGGCGGTTCTCCATGCCTCCATCTACTCCAGACAATTCCTTACAGATATGTCCAGAGGCCTGTCTCCTGAGTGATGCTTGATCCTATCGAGTTGACAATAGTAGCCACCCCAGATTGCAAGTGACAGGAAAACCAGACAGTCACAAGGCTGGGGCAACTCCAGTGCACTGTGCAGAGCACACCCTGCCTGTCCCCACTGCCGACGAGGCAGAGACAGCCCAACTGGGGTGTCTGGAGGGTGTGTCATTTAACAAGTGTCATAAATCGAGGTACAGTAGACAACAAAGGAAGCCACCAGCTTGCAATGAAAATAGCTACACTTTACTGCCCCCCACTCCACCCGTTCCTCATCCGGCCTCCACCCCTTTGAACCTGTGTTCTCTGAATCTTCCAGTGACAGTCTCCATAGTCGAAGTGGCATTGCCACCGCTGTCATTTGTGTTTGCATCTCAAGTGACAGATGGACGTGGGCCACTTCACCTCATCAGCCAACAACCACCACCGGGTCCCCCAAACAGTCCCCAAGGCTGATCTTCTATGTTTTCTCAGCTTCAGGGGTGTCCACTGACTCCTGCGTCATCGAAGGGTGACAGTGATACCCAGTTCTAGTCCTCTCTACAGATAACTTCCTGCTAAGATTAACAGTCACGTCTGTCTTAAACCCCACATGCTGACGTCTTCATCCTCAGGTGATGGTTCTAGAAGGCAGAACTTTTGGGGGATGCAGGGGGGTACAGGGGGGGGGGAGTGACTAGACTTGGAGGATGGAGCCTCATGGTGGGATCAGTGCCCTTCTAAGATGAGGCCTGTGTGACAGCCATTCTCTCGGTCTGAGGGCATGTGCCCCAGAGGTGGGGGGGTGGCCCTCACCAGACACAGAGCCTGACTGGCTCTGGGATTCAGCTTCGGGAACTGGGAGTAAGCACTGGGCTCTTAGATGGCTCCAGTCTCTGCTGTTCTGTTATGGCAGCCGGGCTGGTGGAGGCAGCCCTCCCTGGGAGCCCTGGCCCATCATCTCTCAAGATGCAGGAAACCCGCCTGGATGTCCGAGACAGGATCTTCCTCAGCCAGTGTCTACCCACTGCTTCTCCGTTCCTTTGTCCTTTTGTGTCCCGCAGAGTGAGCACAAAGGTGAGTGACAGCATTTTGCTCTTCATTTCCAGGAACTGGTGGGAAATGAATAAGCAGGCTGCAAAACTGACAAGGCGACTGTCCCCGGCAGGTTCGTCTGTAATTAAAAATCACCCAATTTGAATTTTGCCCATTGCAGCTGCCTCCTCCCTGAAACTTTTACAAAGCTCGGTGTGCTAATGAGGATGCCGGCTAATTACTTGCGAGATGATTAAGAAATCACACTGGGACAATTGATGGTTCTCTGCAGGGGGCCGTCAGGCATTGCTCAGGCCTCCTATCCTGTGAGGATCCTTTCAGCAGCTTGGCTGCTTGGCTGCACAAGAAGCCCCAAGGTCAGGATGGAGGAGGGCTCCCTGACAGCAAGGGCGACGAAACCCCTGTGGGTCTGTTTATCGCCCCACCCTATAGAAACTCCCGATCCCCCTAGAGCATCCCTGGTCCCTTAGCCTGTAAGATGACCTCTGCTTATCTCATTTTCTAGCAAGTTCCCTCCCTAGCTGGCCCAGAACCCTGCCAGTCAGCAGGCTCACAGAAAGAGGATGGCTGGATGGTATTCTCCTACAGGCTGGCCTGTGGTGCAGCGGGCAGGTGAAGGGTGACAGAAAAGCAGGTTCAAACACAGGGGCAGTGGCCCTGTGGGCAGGAGGCCCTGGACAGGAGATCGGTCCAAGATCTGAACAGCACAAAGCAAAGAGAGAACGAGAAAGGAACTCTGGGGGTCATCTGTCAGGACCTGCTAGGTTCACAGTGGGTGAGGACAACTGCATTTGAGCTGCCTGAGGCAGGGTGGGAGGACAAAGGAGGGTCTCTGGGGCGACAGCAGGCAGATGTAGACTAAAGATGGTTGCTTTCCACATGGTTCTGAGAGTTTGCTTGGGTTAGTCTGGGTTACAGTGAAGGGACTCAAGACCTTCCTTCCCTCTCACCTTCTGGGTGCTCTCCACCTCTGTCTGAGAGTTGGCTCTTGTGTCCAAGCTCCGCAACCATCTAGATGCTTCTCTACCTTCTGGAAGGGCCCGCATTCCTCAGAGCCACTGGACAACTTGGACTTCCATGGACTTCCCCTTTGGGAGGATGGGCAAAGGTTTAACCCTGACCTGGCTCAATCAGCCATGACGGAAGGGGTCAGAGGTCACTTTCTCCAGGGAGAACACCCTACGTACGAATGGCTATGATGCTGCGAGATGTTTTCGGGAGAGTCTACAGAAGCCAGAAAGATGCTGAGCTCAGGGATGGCGAGGAATCTTTACAGGAAAATTAAAAGCATGCAGAGGTGCATGCGTGTGAACACTCACACTCACACCCCCTCCAAGCCCCATACACGCGCACGCGCGCACACATGCACACATACACACATACACACACACACACACACACACACACACACACAGCCTGGTTAATCATGATCTCCAGACAAGGCCTGGCATTAGATGATGTAAAAATAGGCCTGTTTGAAGCCATCATTGAGCTGGGCCTTTCTTTGATTTTGCTTCTAATTATGAAAGCTCTCAGGGGGAGGCCTCCAGCTGTCCGGCTCGCCCTCTCCGCTCTTTGGAAGGCTGTGGCTGTCACCGGCCTCCCACTCACGACTGCTGTTTCCGAGGCCCTGGGAACAGAGGTGGGGTGCCTCACCTCCTTGCCGCAGACCCCCTGCGATCGCAGAGAGGAGAAATGACATCGCCCACGTGTCCTCCCATCTGAGAACTGATGCAGCTACACTTTCCGCTCTCTGCAGGGGCCGAGGCAGCACCCAGGATCCAAGAGAATACAGCACAGTCCCGGGATGCCCTTGGGAGCTCAGCAGCCAGTGAGAAGGGCCTGCTCTCCCAGTATTCCAGGTATGTGAGTTTCTTTTTGTTCATTGCCCTGACTAAACGCCTGACAAGAAGCAATGGAAGGGAGGAACGTCTGTTTTGGCTCATAGTTCAGGGGATACAGTGGACCATGGTGGGGAGGGGATGGATCTTACCTATGGCTGCGGGGGTGAAGGCAGCTGCCTGCTTCACATCTTGGTGGATCAGGAAGTGGAATGTGGCATTCAACAGCTTTCTCCTTTTCTCTTGTTGATTTAAGCCAAGACTATAGCCCATGAGATGGTGTCACGCATTCAAGGTGAATGTTCCCTGCAGGTTACTCCCCTCTGAAATGTCTTCATAGACACATCAGAAATGCGCTGCATTAATGCCCTGAACATTTCTTAATCCAATCAAGCCGAGAGTAGGAATTAACCGTCATAACACCTTTTCAATTTGCAGAGTGTCTGACGCCTGTCACCAGCCTTGTTCCTAATCATCTTCTTCCCACTCCATAGACAGGACCCAGGAGGCACACTGAGAAATCACTAGATTGTTAGTGACCCCAAGTTTCTAGCTGTAGCATGGAGTTCCTCCTCATCCTCTGGCAAACTGCATAAAGAAGACCCCGATCTCTCAACTCCTGCCCAGAGCCTTGATGGTTGTGGAGAAGGTATATGTAAAGCCACATGTTGGGACATTTTTTGGGTCTGCTTTTAGAGTATCCTTTAACTTCTGTAATCATCACTTCTAAAGTTTTTTTATTTTGAAATAACTGAAGATTCACAGGAAGTTGCAGATATGGCACCGAGGTCCACTGTCCCCTTTATTCAGATCCCCAGCAGTCACACCGGACACCACTCTGCGCAGTTGAACAAAGTCAATAACTCACTGCTGTGATTGGGAGTCTAACACTGGAACAAGATGTGTTGAGTTCTCTGATACCTGATGGCACATAACCTTCAGAGTGACAGAACCAGAGCCACTTCATCCCAATGAAGACCTTCCCATGACCCTTCATGGTACCTCTGCCCTGGCAACTGCTCATTTTCCACCACTGATTTTTGCCATGTCAAGAATGTTCTGTTCATGAGTTCCTACAGCGAAAGACCTTTGGGGCTTGGCTGGATCTTGCTCAGTGCACCCCTGAGATCCAGCTGAGTTGTTGCATGTATTGGTGTTTCGCTCTTGAGTGCTCCTGGGTAGTGCTCCTGGGTGGCCTTCTTGGCCAATGCTTCTGGGTGGTCCTCCTGAGCAGTCCTCCTGAGTAATACTCAGGTCGTATTCCACAGTGTGGAAGGTCCTTTGGATTGTTTGTGTTTCTGACTGCTGGAAGCTAAACCGCTATGGGCATTCTTGTGCAAACGCTTTCATTTTTCTGGGAGGGATGCCCAAGAGTGTAGTTGCTGGGCCATATGGTAAATATTTAATTGTTTTTTTTTTTTTTTAAAGAAACTGCCTGACCATATTCTGAAATACCTTTACTATTTTATCTTCCTACTAAAAATCCACAGACACTCTGGTTTCCCCACACGTCCACCTGTTTCTCACCTGATTTACACACATAACAATTTTAGCTCTTCTATTCACTGCCTCCCCGTTTGTCATGAGCTCCAGCATGGGCCTTCCTGTCTCCAGGGGTCACCAGCATCTTTCCAGAGCTTCTGTGTCCGTGTGTCCTCCGCAGTGAAAGGCCCCCAGTCCTCTGCCCACTTTCTAACTTAATTTTTGTTTTCATAGTAATTAAAATTTGATAACTTTTCATATATCTTAGATATGAGTCCTTTATTACATGTGTGGGTTTCAAATAGTTTTCCCAGCCCATGGGCTTTATTTTTATCTCTTAACAGACACTTTTATACAATAAAGCCTTTTAATTTTGCTGAGATCCAATTTATCTTTTTTTTTCTTTTATGGATCTTCCTTTTGATGTCAGATCTAAGAACCATGCATCAAGATTTTCTCCTGTGTTGTATTTTTAAAAACTTTATAGCTACATTTAAATCTGCGGCCCATTCTGAGTTAATTTTTCTATAAAGTTTAATCTTCAAACTGGGTTTCCTATCTTTCTCTTTTCCCTTTCTGCCCATCTCCTCTTTCCTCTTTCTCCTCCTCCTCTTCCTCCTTCTTTCTCCTTCCTCTTCTCTGTTTAAGCTATTATAATTTACTTGGCTTGCCATGTGAACTTTAAAATAATCTTAACTACATCTATGAAAACATCACACTAGATTCTCAGCTGGAATCCATTTAAGTCTGAGCACCAATTTGGAAAAATAAACGATATCATCGTTTTGCTGAGTCTTGTGATCTAAGAACGTGGTACATGTCTCTCTGTGGGTCCAGGGCTTCTTTGTTTTCTTTCATTGGTAGTATATATTTCCCCAGACTGTAAAATAGTGTATTTTGGTATAGCTATATGGTTCATTTGGTGGGTTGATTAAAATGGTGTCTAAGATTTTGGTTTCTCAATATTCTTTGCATGTATTTAGAAGGACAGTCCATCTTTGAGTGTTGGTCTTATGCCCTGAAGCCTTGATCAACACACTTTCCATTTCTAGGAGCTGTGTGTCTGTTTTGTAGAGTCCCGGACACTTTCTGTGTAGATTATGTTCCTAGTTGATATGGCTTCACATCTTCCTTTACAGCTCGTCTGCCTCTTACTTCCTCTTCTTGTCCTGTTCCACTGTGTAGAGCCTCTAGCTAAGCTGCTGCAGTGGAAATGGGTGTCCTTACCTGCCATGGGGCAGTAGCAGCCATTTCCATGCTCTCAGCATTATTTACAGTTCTGGCTGATGTTAGTATGTAGTTGGAGTTTTCTCTGGGCCGCCAGCCCACAAATAACACCACAAAGACTTATTATTAATTATGAAAGCTTATATATAAGCTTATAGGCCTATAGCTTCGGCTTGTCTCAATTACCTCTTAGAATTTTAATTCACCCATTCATATTAATCTACATTCTGCCACACGGCATTACCTCTCTTCCATCTTGTACCTCCTGTTTCCTCTCCATCTGGCAGGTCATTCCACCTTTCTTTTTCCCAGAGTCCTCTCTGTTCCTGGAAGTTCTGTCTAACCTCTTTCTGCCTAGCTATTGGCCATTCAGCTCTTTATTAAACCAATCACAGTGACACATCTTCACACAGTGTACAAATATCCCACAACATTTTTGTAGAGTATAAATTTTGTAGACTTTTTTATTAAACCACGGCCATCCCCCCTCCACCCCCGCTTTGTTCTCTAAGTGTTTCTAACCATACGTTCATACTGGAGCTGTTAAAATGACACACTCAGGTTGTCCTGTCAGAGAAGACATGGTGGCTGATAAGAAGGTAAATGAGTGACCCTGCTGGGCCTGGAAATGAAGAAGATGTCTGAGTTGGACTCAGGGAAGGAGAGGGAAAAGTAGGCAGAATTTCAGTGGTGCAGTGTGTTGACTCTCAGATGCTGCAAATACCTGGTGACGGATATGGCACAGGGCAGACCGGGAATGGGATGGAGCCCATGGGACCCAATGCAGAGCAAGAAGCCAGACCAGATTCTGCCACCGCTGGAAACTGCCAGAGCTTCAGTCTTTGTCCAGTGGCGGAAGATGGGGAGGACAGAGGGGAGAGATGAGGACAGAAGTCATTGCCACTGATCACAGCAATGACAGCCGTGAAGGCAGGAGGCAGAAAGAAGGTAAAACTCACAGGGGTTATTGATGGCCTGGACATCAGGGTGACAGACAGCTAAGGTGAGTCCCTGTTCCCAGGAAGTCAGCATCTATGAGCTCACGCAAGTATACCAGGACTGTTCGTTGTTCCATTCCCTTGGCATCAGATGCCTCATGGGCGTGGCTTGGAGGATGCTCCCCACCCCTGCCACCTCAGGCTGCTCCGATCAGAGCTCCTTGGTGACCAGCAGCATTGGCATTGGCATTCCAGCAGTGTGGGCTCTGTGGCCAGCTACCCACGTTGCCCTCACTCTGTTCTCTGAGTGGCTTCTGTTATGTGGGGTCTTCAGGGTCTTCCTGTGTTTTCTTGCTTCTCTCACTTTGACCTACATACATGCCCTTCTCCATTGTCCTTCTGCAGGATTTGGCCTCTGCTTCATAGGCCCAGAAAAAAATAAAATAAAAAAATAAACTCTTGGGTCTTCCATTTGAAGGTGGTAGAACGGGTCACCGAGCTTCAGGTCACACTGCAACCTCTCTTTACCGTATACTGTTGATGGCTTCTGGTGGCCACTGCTCACTTTCATGTCCTGCCCATTATAGCTTCAGCTTCTCTGTGTGCTCGCATCGACCTTGTTCCATGGCTTTTCCAGGGAAGGTGTGTTTTCATTAAAGTGGACCCTACAGACTCTGGAGCACAGCTCCGTGGAGCCTAAATTTATCTGGTATGGGGTGTCATCGGAGCCCAGGGAAAAGTGAGTCAGCTGTGGACTTTGACTAGACATGAGCCTAGAGTTACCCACCTGACGATCCCCCTTGGCTACTGGTTGTTGGAGGCTGAGGTGTACAAAGGTAACAGGTACTAGGGTTTCTAGACTCGCTGTACAGGAGGCCAGGGGACCCCACAGGGTGCATACCTAGAGGGCATTCACTCTGATACCTGCCTGGAGCCAGGCGGCTGGAGGCAGATGTGGACCCTTGAGTGAGTGCAAGAGAGGCACTCGGTGGGTTCTGGAACTCGGCAATGAGGATCTTCCTTCCTGACCTCTGCTGACCTATCCTCCAGCAGAAGAAACTGGTGATGGTGGCTTGCCAAGCCCCAGCCCTGGACCCACACATCAGGGCATAGAAGAGCAGGCTCCGGGCTGAGACAGGGGAAGCCAGCTGTGTTCACAGGAGAGGGATACAGCATCTTTTAAAAAGGACCCAGAGTAGATTAAAAACATATGCCCATATCCATCGACTACAAGCATCTATCCATCCAAATAAACATAATGTCTGTTCTTCTTGTTTTTTTAATTTTTAAAAAGTATTTATTTTTATTTTATGTGCTCAGGTGTTTTGCCTGCATGTGAATATGTATGAAGGTGTTGGAACTCCTGGAGCTTGAGTTACAGACAGTGGTGAGCCACCATGTGGGTGCTGGGAATTGAACCCAGGACCTCTGGAAGAGCAGCCAGTGCTCTTAACCACTGAGCCATCTATCTAGCCCCATTATGTCTGTTTTTGCTTCAGAGTTTTGCAACATAAAGAAATGAACAATCCTCCACTCAAAAGTTGAAGTTGCCTCTGTTTTCCTGGAGTCCAGTAAAATTAATTTCTTACCTGTGGAGACCGGCTTTCTGGAGCTTGCCTTTTTATTGCCACGATGTGTCCGTCAGTGACCCGCATGTGTACTGGCCTTGGGGAATTTCAAGGAGTCCCCTATGGTTGATATAGAAATCAACGCTTGTGATGAAGCAATAGCCAGGTGCCCTTGTGCTGTGTGCTCTCCATGTCCCACTGCCTTCACTTGGAGTTGCTTTTTGGTCCACAGCGTCCACTACACCTGAGACATCAGCATCCCTAACTTGCATCAGAATGTGCGCAAATGAATGCACCTGACTTGTACATACCTAACATTTGCAATGCTAAAAGCTGAAATAAACACCCTCCAGTGGTGACTTTTGCACCACCATTGTTAGACACTAATTAGACCTTGTAGCTCTCTAGATCCGAGCTGTAGGCCATGACTGCTTGGGGTGCATAACTGAACGTGGGGTCATGAAAATACCACAACAGCTCAGGATTTCTGACTGTGCGACACCCAAAGATTAATCCAAAAATGACTATGTAATGAATCTGAGGTGTTTCTGGAAGGGATAGCCTGGGTCATCGCTCAGGGCCTCATTGCAGCCTTGGTTCTGGGCTCACACTGTGTGCACTCTGCACTGCATATACATGTCACATGTCACTCCATACAATACCACTGGTAGCCACCTGAAACGCCTTGGAAACGCCTCAGCTCAGATGCAGCCTCTGTTATGACTGCGGTGTTTTTTACTGTACAAACTATTCTGCTCACACAGAAATATAACAACTATGGAAAACAAAGACTTGATATTTTCATACTGTCATTCCTCAGAGTATAAGTATCAAATTAGTGTTTTTTTGAACTGTGTTAGGTTAGAATGTCTGGTTTTAAAAATTACTGTTTGATCTGGAAACCTACTATTTTGTAAGCCAATTAAAACTATGAATATTAAAAAATAAGGGTTGGGAGGGAGATATTCTGCATGGCTGGGTGCCGCTGTTCCTAGAAGCCATGGTTGCTAAATAGAAATCTATCTGCTGGATGTGGGCTGCCTACTTATGATTGGTCAGACAGACCTCAGAGGCCCCCAAATAGTACACATGAATGCCCTTTCTCTTGGTTGTTCTCATGTATTAAAAACCCGCCGGGCGGTGGTGGCGCACGCCTTTAATCCCAGCACTTGGGAGGCAGAGCCAGGCGGATCTCTGTGAGTTCGAGGCCAGCCTGGTCTACAAAGTGAGTTCCAGGAAAGGTGCAAAACTACACAGAGAAACCCTGTCTCAAAAAAAAAAAAAAACCCTATTGATGAAGACACCACATTGTTGCAAGATATAGAGAAACCAAGCTGGAACTGAATAGGAAGCTTCCTCCCTACTGGCTAACTTTGGTTTTTCCAGAAGGTGCTATGGAGGTTACTGGGGAGAAAAGGCATCAGTGTTCTTACCCAGCTATGAACCCAATGAATGACTTACCATGGCAATAGTGATACAAGTGTTATGGGACAACCATCCCATGGTGTGGCTGAGCATCCCTCAGTATGGTTCAGTTTCCATTAGCATGGCCCTGCAGCCTATGGTAGATGAGCATCCTATGATATGACTGAGCATCTAACTATGTGGCCCAGCATTCCATGGTAAGGCTGAGTATCTTGTGGTGTCGTCCAGAATTCTACAGTGAGCTTGACTTATTCTTATCCTGATGGAAGGTATTTGGACAGTTTTCAGAACAGGGTGATTTCAATAAGCATTCAGATTTTCATGGGATAATAAGTTCTTCTATCTCCCAGAAGTACCTAGGGGTGGCTTTGCTGAACCATATGGTAAATGCACTGTGTGTTTCCTCAGACTGCTCTATGGTGCATCCCACCAGCAAAGTTGGAGACTCCAGTTGCTGTGCTAAGGAGTATGTGTGCATGAGAGAGAGAGAGAGAGAGAGAGAGAGAGAGAGAGAGAGAGAGAGGAGAAATTTGGGTGTTTTCAGAGGAAACGTCTGCTCCAGCTTCTTGACCCTTGCCCTATTGGCTTACTAGCTTTCCTTTTAATAAGTTGCAGTGATTCCAAGTGTACGTCCCAGACAAAGCTCTCCATCAGGCATGTGGTGCTTTCCAAACACATTCTCTCAAATATAATGAAATCACCTATATTCTCTCAGTTGTATCTGTCACCCAGCAAGAGCATTGGTTTTGGTAGACTCCAACTCCACCCGGGTTTTACTTTGACTTGTCGTTATATCACAGGGAACACCGAACAAAAGGAGAGTCGGCAAAACATTTCCAAGAGGATCACAAAGGCAATGTACTGCCTGTGCAGGCTGTTTCACCTGTTTCCGTGGCCTAGTCTTCAGTTTGGGTCTGTTTTCTTGAGGAGTGGTGTGTGTGTGTGTGTGTGTGTATGTGTGTGTGTGTGTGTGTGTGCGTGTGCGCGTGCGCGTGCGTGTGTGCGTGTGTGCGTGTGCGTGTGCGTGTGTGTGTGCGTGCGCGCGCGCGTAGGTACTTAAAAATGTAAAAACTTAGCTGGGCGGTGGTGGCGCACGCCTTTAATCCCAGCACTCGGGAGGCAGAGGCAGGCGGATCTCTGTGAGTTCGAGGCCAGCCTGGACTACCAAGTGCGTTCCAGGAAAGGCACAAAGCTACACAGAGAAACCCTGTCTCGAAAAAACCAAAAAAAAAAAAAAAATGTAAAAAACGATAACAACAACAAACAGCTCACTTAAAAACTGTCTGGATTTGGATCATAGGCCATAGCCTATTCCTACTATTTCTCAAGGTCACAAAATACGTTCTCTTCTGCTTCCTTCCAGAAGCTCTAGCCTCTCCCACTCCACTCCTAGGACTGGGTCCCTCTCTGCGTTCAATTCTGTGCATCGTGGAGATTAGGCATTAAGATGCAAGAGTGCACACAAGCACCCATTGTTTCAGCACCACTTGTTGAAAAGCTGGTCCCTCCTTCGTCACAGAAGCACCTGCTATGACATCTTAATTGAAGTCCCTTGACTAGATTTGCGTGTCTCCGCTACAGATCCTCTTCTGCTCCATTGCTCAATGCTTTTAGAGTCTGTTTAGCGATTGCAAGCAGGTTTAGAAAAAAACCTGACACAGTCACTGATCCCTAGCCCCACCACCTCATCACCACCCACAATTACAAGAAGCAAAAATGTCCAGAGTTTATTTTAATGGCTGTTTGACATTCTGGCACACGTGATGACTCTATACATGTTTCCCATCACAAGTGCCACTCTAGACAACTTCATACATAGCACCCTGTGTGTACCTGAGAAGTCTGCAGGGCACTGGCACATGGTGGACATTACTGTCCATTGTCAAGCTGCCAGAACCTGTTTATAGGAGTGTTCATACTCCTGGTGTACAGAGGCGAGAGGCTAGACATCGTGATAGATGGTTATGCTTAGGAAGAATTAACCTGTGTCATGTACAATACTGAGGGCCCTATCTGAGCATCCACGTAGGTATAAATTTCTACCCAATCTAACGTACTGTGAGGGTGTGGATGTGGTTTGTGAAAGAAAATGGCCCTCAGAGGGAGTGGCACTATTAGTGGGCGTGGCCTTGTTGGAGGAAATGTGTCACTGTGGTGGTGGGCTTTGAGGTCTCCTTTGATTAAGATCCACTCAGTGTGACCCACAGTGGCTTCTGCTGCCTACGGATCAAGATGCAGAACCCTCAGCTCCTTCTCTGCATGCCACCATCCGTGACAATAATGAACTAAACTTCTGGAACTATAAGCTAGCCCTATTAAATGATTTCCTTTATAAGAGTTGTGGTGGTCATGGTGTCTTTTCACAGCAATAGAAACCCTGACTAAGACAGACCTCAAGAAGTTCAAGTTCTGGAAGCGTGGTCCTCAACATGGCGGTGGAGACACTATGGGGTGGGACCTAGTGGACAGAGTTACATCGTGGTATCTTCACCACTGTCAGTGAGTTAGTGTCATCCTGCGTGTCGTGTCTCAGGGACTGGGTGGGTTTTCACAAGATTGGGTCACTCTAAAGCCAAGCCATGACACCTGCCCTCTTCTGAATGGATATGATGCCCTTTCCTCTTCCCCGTTATGTTGTGGTGAGCCAGGGGCCCCTCAGCAAGTGCCAGTGCCATGCTGTTTGGACCTCCCAGCCATCTGGATCCTGAGCCAAATAACAATTTCTTTATCAAGAACTCAGTGTCCAATGTTCAATAGCCAACACAAAATGGGTCAAGACTCTTATATGTAAATAGATACATTCTGCACCTTCTCCACAGAGGTCAGATTGAACCTCACTTAGCTTAGAACTTTATAAGGGAGGTTTTCTGTCCAGGGAGTCATGTCACGGATGGGTATGGCTCTCGGGGTTGGGGCAGTGACCATGTATCAGACCATGTGATTCCCACTCCTTGATGTCAATGCCACCAGTCAGAATAGCTCCCAGCTTAACATTCACCCTGGCTGGGCAGACACTATCTGTGGTGTTGAAGCAGTGGGTGCTTCTGGCTGTGGGGAGGCTGCCTCTTGCATGGTGGCTGCCTCTCCTGAGTCCTCACCAGCTGTTGGCATCCTGGCACACTTTGGTTTTGCTCCTGTGGTGGCATGAAGTGGTGCATGCTACTAACCTCACGTTGACCTGGAGGCTGCTGATTCTACATAGATTTCTCTTCCTGCCATCAGACAGATACCTGGGAACCCTCTTGGGTGGCTTGAAATCCATAGCCTTTGCCCATTTGTTTGGATATACCATTTAGTTTTTCTTATTGGTTGCTAAAACATCACTAGTATACCTTGGTCTCTCACCTGCATGTGACTTGTCTCCTGTGGTTGCATTTCTTGAGCTTATGGGACTTTTCTGCAGGGGCTGGATGGGTGGTGAAGGTTCTCATTTGTTGTTTTTACTTTGTTTCTAGTTAGACACTGCTCTTTGTCATTTTTTATTTTTAGACCATCATGAAGATATCCTATAATTCTGAGAAGTTCTAAAGCTTCTTTAAAATCCTCAGGTCTTTTTTTTTTTTTGTCTTTAGTCATGTGGAATTCATTATACTGAACATAGTAAAAGAAAAATCTAATTACTTTTTTTCTAGTGGAAGGTCCCCATATGAAGTCATCCATCTCCTCTTCACTGACTCCCTGTGCCACCTCTGTAATCCATCAGATGCCCATGCACGTCATCCTGGTGCAGGCTGCTCTGTGTTTGGTTTTGTACCATCGATCCATCTGTAATTCCTGTACCAGCGCAGCTCAGGGTGTTTACTCCGTCTCCATAATGCTTCCTGGCTTCTGTGCACATGCCTTCTCCTGAAACCTATTCTCCTCAAAATCATTCTATTCATTTGCCTTTCCACATACATTTTGGAATAGATTTGTCAAGTTTTACTAACCAGACTGTTGAGATTTTGATTGAGGTTCCGCCGGGCTTGTTAATTAGTTTGGGGGCGGGTGTCACATTTGTGATGTAGTGTCTACTCATCCATGAAATGTGTTCCATTTATTAAGATCTTTGTATCCATTAATAAATTTCATATTTTCCCCTTCCTTCTTCTTCTTTTCATTCTTTATGGACTAGGGATTGAACCCAGGGTCCTGCACATGGGAGACAAGTGTTTTTGTTGCATTTGTTGCTATGATAAAAACACTCTGAAAAAAAAAGCAATGTAGGGAAGGAAAAGAATTATTTGGCTTACACTTTCACGTCACAATCCTTCCCTGAGGAGGGTCAAAGCAGGAACTCAGTATTGGAGCTTGAAGTAGAAACCATGGAGGAAATGTTGCTTGCTGCCTTGTTCCCAGTCTCATGATCAGTTAGCTTTCTTTACATCCTGGGCCCACTTGCCTAGGGATAGTGCTACCCACAGTGGGCAGGGACCTCCTGCACCAATTGTCAGCCAAGACAATCTGTCACAGGTGTGACCATAGGCCAATCTGGTCTGGGACATCTGTCAACTGAGACCTCCTCAGATGATTCTAGGCTGTGTCAAGTTGTTAACAGATCTAGGTAGTGGCAGGAAGCATACCATCACTGAGCCATTTCCCTGGCCCTCTTTTTTTGTGATCTCATGAGACAGTGTGATGGTTACTCTTAACTGTCAGCTTGACACAATCTAGAATCATGTGGGACAAGAGTCTCCATGAGAGCCTGTCTAAATTAAGTTGGCCTGTGGGCGTATCTGGAGGAACTATCTCAATTAGTTGGAAGACCTGTCCACTGCGGGTGTCATCATTCTCTGGGCAAGGGATCCTGGGTTATCTAAGAGTGCAGAAGGCTAGCTAAGTATGGACATGAGGGTGTTAATTCACTGCTTTCTGCTCTCCACCGTGGATATGGTGTGATTTGTTCTTTCAGGTTCCTGCTGCCTAGACTTCCCTGACATAACCTGGAATTGTAAGCTGAAAACCCCCCTTTCCTCCAAGCTTCTAGTATCAAGTATTTTATCACAGCAACAGGAAATGAAATTAAGGCAGACAGGGTTTCACTGAGTTACCCAGGCAAGCCTTGAATCTGCGGTCATTTTTCCTCAGCCTCCCGAGTAACTGGACTTGCAGGCTGCACCACTAGACCCAGTTGGCAATTTTCTTCATAAAAATTCACATCCTCTCCACTACATCTATTTCTCGGCAGTATGTAATTGGTGTTGCCCATGAGAGCCGGAGGTTTTTTTTCTTTTTCCCTCTATTACGCTTCTTATTTGCTCCTTGATGGTGCATGGGAACACCATTGATTTTTTTAAAGTGATAGGTCTATCATCAGCTCCATTTTTCTGTGTTGGTCACCGTACCAGGAATGCTGCCAGATCCTCTCCACAGCTTTAATAACTTGCCCACATGTTCCAGGATTTTCTAAGCAGATAATCCAGTAATTTGCAAATAGTCACATGAAGCTCCCCGTCTATACAACACCCCCCTCCAGCTTATTGCACACAAGAGCCTCCGCTGAAGAGCCCGAGAAGAGCACCTTACCACCTTCAGCCTTTTCCTGACTCAAGTGGGGCTTCTCAGCCAAGCGTCCTAGAATCAGTCTCGGCTGCCATTGATACTGCTAGAATCGCTGTACTATAATTAGCAATCTCTGCTTTTGTTTTAACCTTTCCATCTACACACAGATGAATTTCACTTAGATTCCCATTTCGTAATCTGTTTTTAGCACTTCTGCACTTATTGAAATTCATTGCTGTTATACTGAACTTGCATTCTTCGTCTTTCTTTTTCTCTCCCCTTTTCCTTTCCATCCCCTGTCTCAGTCTAGTTGAGATAGCATTCCAAATGCCCTGGGTATGTGGCTCAAAATAAGCCTTTATCCCTCATGGCTGGGGTACCTGAGGTCAAGGCTCGGCAGATCTGGTTTGGGGTGAAGCTGTCTTGCCAGTCTCCAGATGACCACTTCCTTGTGCCTTCATGGAGTGGAGTTGATGAAGAACACGTACTCTGATCTGCCTTTGCTTATAACCGTGCTAACTGAGTTGGAAAGGCTTCATCCTCATGACCCCATTTCCTGCCACAGACCCCCTCCCACTCCCATCTTATGGAGATAAAGCTTTCTCCATATCAAGATGGAGAACATGCGTCCAGACACCCCCCCTCCACTCCTAGCTCCTGGGTAGTGGTACCTTGCAGCAGGTTTTGAGGAAGAGAATCATCCTGCAAGCATGTTGGTGATTACTTAAAATTACAGTGCACATAGTTACTCCAGTATCTCAAGAAGAATGGAATTGTTCAGAATTCCCATTTTTTTTTCTGACCAAGGTCAGGAGCCACCACCCTTCCCTTTTTCACAAACCCACCCTCCCATCATTAATTACTGTCTCTTTGGTTATGTTGCTGTTTTGCACAAAGTCTTGTGTAGCCCTAGATGAACCTTGAAGGTGCTGTGTAGTCAACAATGGCTTTGAGGGTCTGCTCCTCATGTGTCCAACTCCTAAGGGCTGATATGACAGGCATACTCCACCACATGCTGCTGATGGTGCTGGGGGGAGGAACCCAAGGCTTCGGACATGCTAGGCAAAGCGCCATACCAACTCAGCTGTAAGCCTAGGCCATTCCTAGCTGGGCCTAGAATCCCAAGCTAGACAGCATTTAGCGATTTGATCTTATTATCTCGCTTTCTTGTGTCTAGCATCCCTGTGCGGGTCAGAAGTAACCTCTCCTGCCTGGACTTTGCATCTTGCTTTGGCTCAGGCTGCTCTTAGCCATGTTCTTCATGAGTCTCTCCTCTTTCCAGCTCACTCTGTCCCTCTGAAGGCGTATTAGCCAAAGTCCCTTCCCAGTTCATCCTCCAGGCCTCTACCTCGCTTATGTATTTTTGTGCATCTCTTTCTTTCTCATTTTAAAATATTTATTTTATTTATCGGTGTGTGTGTGTGTGTGTGTGTGTGCGTGCACACACACACACACACACACACGCGCGCGCGCGCGCGTGTGCATGCGTGTGCATGATGTGTTTTTGGAGGACATGCATGTGGATGTCGAGGGTAGACTTTATGGAGTCAAATCTCTCCTTTCACTGTTGTGTGGGCCGTAGGGGTCAAACTCAGCTAACCAGACTTTCCCAGCAAGCACAATTACCCACTGAGCCATCTTCCGGGCCCTCTGGGCCTCTCTTTAAAGTGCTTGTGGGTTGCAAGCTTTTCCACTTGTTTTTGACCAGCGAGGCCTGAAGTCCCAGTCAGCATGGCGTGCATTTCCCCATCAGGCCCAGGCCACGCTCTCCGCTCTTGTACCTGCGTTCTCCCTTTGTGCGTTCAATGCCTGCAATCCAGCTGCTCTGCCACAGCCACGGTGCCTTTCGTTGTGAATGGTGGGTCCGCATTCCAGAAGGCGCCAATCCAAGTCTTCCTCCACTAAGGAGGTCTTCACTGCCATAGGAGCCATAGCTGTAGTAACAGTGGGCGGGGTGGCGGCCGTGCTGGGGATGGTGTGCAGCAGTGATGTTGGTGCCGCAGCAGGGACAGCCACAGTGGTGGTGGGGGGTGATAGCAGCTGCAGTGGTGGCAGCGATGGGGCAGACACCAGCAGCAAAGCCAGCAGAAGCAACCATGGCAGTCACGGTGGCCATGCCAGCCAGGTTGGTGGTGGCAGTGGTCGAGCTAGGTTAGGGACAGTGGAGGTCGCAGGAGTATCACTAATGGGAGGTCCTAGAGCGTCCACCGTGGCAGCAGCCCCAGCTCACCTAGAAGGGCTAGTACCAAAGGCCGCAGGGCAGTGTGGGATCTCTACGTCTGCCCTTGTCCATCCCGGTCAAATGCATCACCTGCGCAGTTCTCACAGTGGCCCCAAGTGGGTGGCAATGCCAAGCCTCCCCTTCTAACAGTGACAGTCGGAACTCAGAGTGGCTGAGTGACCACAGTCCTACACAGAATCCCAGCCCAAGGATAAAGGGCCTTGACTCTGGTGCCTGTGGGGGCATCCCGGGAGGAGCAGAGAGCTGGCGTCCCGTGCTAACCTAAGCAGCAACTGATATAGAGCTCTGAGTGCTCATCAGGGAGTCATCAGTGAGAGTCCCTGGTGCTGAGTCCTAGACAGTAATCACCAACCTAAAGAGAGGGGGGCTTAGATGCCCAGCAGAACTCTCCACGATTGTGGGCAGTGGGAGGTGTCATCTTACGATGGACCATCACAAGCTGGTATACAGCTTGAGGGCACAGAGTGAGAGCCGTGGCTAAGATCTCAGAAAGAGCGGGGAGGGAAGCTTCCAGAGACACAGGGAAGCTGCACAATGGGGCAGGCCTCTAGCCCCAGGCAGAAAGCTTTCAGGTACAGGAGACCTTCGTGTTAGCGGGTGACCAGGGACGCTTTGCAGATGTCAGGCCATTGAAAGCCCTCAGACAAAGACTTCAGGTTCGGAAGGGCCGTTCACAACTCACACAGTTTTCACATCTGAACTTGCTCCTTCTGCACTGGTGTGTCTCCTGGGGTCACGGCGGGTCAGTTGTGGGTTTTGGTCGCATCCTGGTTCACACAGAGGGGAGATAAAGAAACGCCAGCGGCTGCAGCTCCTGCCGTGTGAACGAAAGACTTAATTAACAGTGATGTGGCTGCGATTTAATTTCAGCCACCAGATTAATGCGTTCCCCCCTAATTTCAACCTTGGGCGCACCGCTTCATCTGCTCTGGCATTGGTGGGTCTGTCGATGCCCGCCAATCACTTCATTCATAATGACATTTATCCCCAAGTAGTTAGGGACCGTGGAAGGCCAGCCTGCACCCTTCCTTTAGTCCAGCAACTGCCAGGCAGGACCATTCCTCCTGACGGGATGCTGCATTGACCTGTTTCTCTCACGAGGTTCCACTCAGGATCGGCTCTAAGTTCATTGCAAACCTCTGGTCTGACTTCTGTGGTGTACGAAGAAGGGTCAGACATATTCTGGTTATTGGACCCCCATCAAATAAATGGGGGGACCACAGGCCTATGCAGATAAGTGACACACCATAAGTTAAAGGTTTCCCACTTGAAGACACAAGCCTGGGTCCCCCATAAAAGGCTAAGGGCATCCCAGGGAAGAATCAGGGAGTCCCAGACTGATATACGTGCTATGTGGCTTGGAGGAGGCAACGTCATGTCTTGGTGCCTTTAAACTAAAGTTCAAAGCCGTGACTTCCAAGGAGGGGGTTTCAGGAAGATGTAATGAGGCCATCACGCTCTGCAGGGTACTATTCTAACTGCTTAACGATGCACAGCTTTGTAATGAAGAGAGAGTCTACCAGACCCAATATAATCTGAAATTAAAGAAAAATGGAATGTATTAAAAAATGTATTGTAGCACTAATGGAAGATGTCAGCCCGACAGCCCCGAATTCCACTTGTCACCTCAGACTGCAGCAAGCATGCTCTGTGCTATCAGCTTGAACCCTGGGCTTTGCCCTGGTTTGCCCAATGGGTTCTAAATGCCAAGAGGACAAGAATCAAAAAGGCCAGGGTACCAGCCACTTATACATCACCAGGCTCAATGGCCTACCTTCTGCTTTTTTTTTTTTTACTATGCTTGGGTAGCTCCTGTGCCTCCCACCCCCTGAGAGCTATTCCCTGGCTTGCCCAGGGTTTGGCCCTCTGCTGTGTTCTTCTGGGCACATGTGGCCACATCCTAGGAGCTGCTTCTAGACTCGTTTCCAAGCAGCACAGATTGAGATTGCTCTTGTCTGTAGAGGTGAGTTTACGCCCAGGGACGCTGTACTCTAGACTCCGCCACTGAGCCACACCTCAGCGCCTCACACTCCTGTTTCTTCCTTGTTTTGTTGAGACAAGGTCTTCCTGTGTAGCCTTGCCTGACTTTGAAGTCATCACAATCCCTCTGCCTCAGCCTCCCGAATGCCCACATTACGCATGTGATCACCGCTCCTGGCTTCACATCCGTTTCTTGAAGGACCTCCGTTTGAACTTTCAGAGAGAAACGCCAGGTTCACAGGATAGATATTATGGCCTGGATAAACCTTCCTAGGCTGAGTCCCTTGGGTAGCATGTGAGCGTTCCTCTCTAGCTGGACGAGGCCCAGTCATTAGCGATGTACGGCAGTTCTGCCTGCAGAGGCTGAAGGCCAGCAGTAGATACCTGACCTCTCCCTGGACCTTCCTATTTCATGATTGTTGCACACCATCACACACACACACACACACACACACACACACACACACACACACACACACACCACATTATTTCTTCCTTTTCTTAAAAAGCTGCTTTGAATCATGCACCTACCCACTCCTGGCACTCTTCCAAAAGCGAGGTTCCTGCTAATGAATGAGACCAAAAGGGTTTCACTCACCCCACCCAACACAGACCGGATACTCAGGTCTGGGTGGCTCCACCACACAGTGGCCGGAGGAGGGGCAGTGGGAGCCATCCTGTCACTCAGGTGGAGAGAGAGAAAAAGCAGAGGAAGCAGAACATAAGGCCCCGGGGCGGCGGTGGGGGGCGCTTGTTGCAATCCACAACAGGTAGAGCAGGGACAGTGGCGGCAATGAAGGATGATGGTGGAGCAGGTGTGTTCCCTAGGGAAGAGGAGAGCACCCACAGGGAGGCCAAAGCCTCGTTCTGCCCTCAGCACAAGTCCTCAATGCCTACACACTCTTTGGTACCCCACCCCAAAGAGTGGACCATGTTCCCTTCAACCTCGGTGCGTATACACTCTTTGACAGTCCACATCCAAAGAATGGACTGTGTTCCCATCAACCTGGCATGAGCTGGAGGGAACCCTTAATTCTAACAGGTGGAAGGAAGCAGAAGTGAGAGGTAGCTTGTCAAGCCGGAACACCAGATGGAGGCTCCTCTTCTTCTCCACTTCCTGCCCACTCTCTTTACTGCTCCAGGGTAACCAGCCAGGAGTGAGAAAACTCAAGTGCTCAGTGGTGAGGAGAGGAAGCCTCACAACCAGAAGGAGGGTGAATCATCTGCCCCTGCATCTTTCCTGTGCTGTGCTGGCCACATTGTGCTGTCATGGCCTCCATGTTCCATCATGGCTTCCATGTGCTGTCATGGCCTCCTTGTGTTGTCCTGGTTGCATCCTCTCTCTGGATGGCTTAGACTCATGAGCATGGCCTTTCTGAATTCTTAGGCTCAACCAGTGAGAGCTCAGTGATTCTCTTTGCAAAAGCCTTGGCGGTCAGGAGAACGAGGCACAGAGCTTGGAGCTGGACCACCACTAGCCAGCTGGCTGACTCGCCCAGATTTACTCTCTGAGCATGTGTGTAAGCGTTGAAAACATCAGCTTTGCAGCACTGCCAACTGGGCAAAGGGAAAGAAGCCCTAGGAGAGGCTCCACAAGGTCCCCATGGCAGTGACAGTCAGTGTCTGGTTAGTGCCAAGAGCTCAGAAGCCTCCCAGTGTGCCTGCAACCACAGCAAAGACAACCACTCTTGAGTCTGCTGGGAGGGACCAGAGGGCAGTTCCCAACAACCCAGCAGCACAGGGGGCTACATGGATGCCAGACTCAGATGCTGGAAGGCCTTGAGCAAGACCCCAACCACCTCCTCATTTTACAGCTGGCACAAGAGACTACGGATCCTTATGAGGAACGAATGGCTTAATGTGTCTCTGCAGTACCTGTCAAGGAACAGGCGAGTGTATGGCATGGGTAACACTGGGAACCTCGTGGATACCATGGAAGTGAGGCTAAGCACTGTCAGGTGCAGTGTGGGGAACAGCAGGGTCGGGCTTGCTGTGGGAGTGCAGCGCCCACCCCAGGGAGGCTGACTCAGAGGCAGGGTAGGGGAGGTGGAGGCAGGCTTCAGGCCAGGAGTATACAACAGGAGCCTACAATGCAGGGCTGCTTGCTCTGTTCCCAGTCCTCCAGCAGCAGGTGCTGCTTCCCTTGACCAAACCGAGACAGCCTTTTCTTTCTTCTCCTCATTCGATCTTCTGGCCAATTAGTGTATTTCAGGCCGGAAAACAGTCAGGAGGGCACCGGGAAGACTCCAGGTGGGGACTTCAATGCAAGCAGGCATTTTGCCAAACACGCTTCTTATCTGTTTTTCTGGGCTCATTACCTGCTCTTTCTCCTGTGCCACTGTAATTCTAGTCACCAGAACCTTCTCGCTAGTTGGGAGGGAGGCCACTACAGAGCCAACGGGAGCCACGGAACACCTGATATCACATCTGCTGTTCATGCAGCTACCCAGTAAGGGCGTCTTGTTCTTAGTCCCAGGAGGGTCCAGGAGCCATGCTGGGTTCTGAGAGCCCAGATATGATCCAGACCAGATCTAAAGAGGGGAGGATACTCTCTGTAGCCATGTTGGGGTGGGAGGAGAGTTAGACTCTCTGTCTTTGTCCCTGTCCATCTGATGATGGCCAGCAGATGCCATTGAAAACTATCCTAAGAGGTGAGAGACTAATGGGAAAGGAAAGGGAGCCCGAGAAGCAGTATCTTAGGACACAGCAGCAAGTGTGCAATTTAAAGGGAGCTTTTGATGGTTGCCATGTTTGTGTCCCATCCCTTGTCCTGGAGGTCCATGGTACAGGATTAGAGGGTGGCAAAGGAACTATGTCCTGCACAGGAAGGGAGAAGTGATGGCAGCCCTGAGTAGAGAAAAAAAGTGGGAACGAGATGGGGGTGATGATGAGCTGGACTTGAGCAGCAGCCAGCACTTGGGGAGCAGGAGGGTCTTCCTGGCCATAGAGGGGCTAAGGAGTACAGGATACTGGAGCTGAGTTTCTAAGAGAAGCTGACCTGTTTCTTTGGAGCATCAGGACTTGGTGAGGACTATGGCTCATCTCTCTGGCTACCCTCCAACAGTCAGCTTCCCCAGCCAGTCCATCTGTCCTGCCACAGACCCTGGACCACACCGATGGCCAGTGAGCAGCGGGACAGAGACTACATGAGTGTCATCACACCGGTCTCCTCCGGGGGCCTGGGATTCACTCACGATGTCTTGCAGCCTCCTCATTTAAAATTTTGTTTTTCATACAATAAGTTTTGATCTTGTTTTCCCCTTACCCAGCTCCTCCCAGATCCTTCCCACCTTCCTAAACAACATTCATGCCCCCCTCTCAAAAACAAACAACAAAAAAGAAAACCAAAACCAAACAAAGCCCCAGAACAATAAAAAAAAAAAAGGCTAAAACAAAATAAGACAAAACAAAAAGCCCACAAACAAAACTATAGAGTGTTTTTCTGCTGGCCAATTACTCTTGGGCATGGGGTCAGCCCTGAGTGGGGTTGATATAACAAATTAACACTCTGTTAGAGAAAACTGATCTTCCCATATGCAGATTGGTTAGAGTGGGACCCCATGTCCACTTCGTCTCTGTCCTGGGACCCCACCATCTGGCTTGAACTTGTGCAGGCCTTGTGCCTGCTGCCACAGTCTCTGTGAGTTTATATGGTCATCAGTCCTTTTGTGACTGGAAGACACTATTTCCTTGGTGTCCTCCATCACCTCTGGCTCTTAACAATCTTTCCACTTCCTCCTTTACATAGCTCCCTGAGCCTTGAGAGAAAGGGTTTGATGAAGACCTCCCTTTTAGGGCTGAGTGCTCCAAAATCTCTCTCTCTCTCTCCACACATTGTCCAGTTGTGAGTCTCTGTGTTAATTCCCATCTGTTGGAAGAAGAGGCTTCTCTAATAAGGGTTGATCTATGAATATAGCAATGTGTCATTAGGAGTTGTTTTATTGCTATTTATTTATTATTATTTATTCCTTTAATAGAACAATAGTAGTAGATTTTCCCTAGGCCTATGAGCTATATAATCTCACATTCTTGGCCAGGTACTTGGAGACCCCAACCACAGTAAACTGGGAGCCCAGAGCCACCGGGAGCTCACAGACTGCTAATCCAGGATACCTGGACCAGCCTACCATTCTCAGCCTGGAAAAGTACAGCCAGCTAAGAGCTACCTGACCCTGATGGCAGACTGGATGACTCTCCTAGCCCAGGCAAGCCCTTCTCAAGGTCACCCCTCTGCACTCTCAGCTGGAGGGCACACCCATGATTGCCCCTCTATCCCAGACTAGGTCACACACTCAAAAGAGTCATTAATGTTGGCTGTCTGCACGCCTCTCGCCCTCCATGGCTGTCTTTTGTCCTCTGTGACAGCTCTTCTCTTTCAGACTCAGGGCTGCATGTGGGTCATGCTGTGAGAACCTGCAGGAGATGCCACAGGTCCCTGCTCAGCTGTAGCCTTGGGCGTTTCTTTCCCTGGGTGGAGAGTCAAAGGAGGCTCGCCCAAGGCTCTTGCCAGCTGCGTTTGAAGACAAAGTTCTTTCTGGAAGGAGCCACGTACTCACCGGCAACCTGCGTTCGGGAGCAGCCCTGCAGCGCCTCTGGGCTTGTCTTCCCAAAACCACTACATGGTATTCCTTTTGTCGCAACGTGAGATGAGCCAGGGCTGTGTGGGGTCTGCTTTCCCTGCTCAGTCCCTGCAGCTTGTTGAGGTCCACGGCTGTCAGCCACACGTGGAAGGCTGAGAAGCTTCCATCCACCACAGCCTGTGATTGACAGCACAGGATGCTACATGCACTTCTGTTGCAGGAGGCCAATGTGGGCGCCAATGTGGGCATCGCGCTGGCAGCCTCCTGGTTGCACCCGTGCTAAGATACTTTCAGGTAGCAACCTGACCTAGTACTTCCTTTTTTTTTTCTGGAATGTCATAGTAGAAGCAGCTTCAGTCTCCACATCGTCTCCCCATTTTAACCCAGAATTCCACTTTCATGAAAATGACTAGGGGTGGGGATAGGGGAGGGGAATGCAAATGTGACTTTTAGATGAATAGACCAAATCTCCCTGCCCCGTTGGGGATACCATGCTCCAGAGAAGGAAATAGAAAGATTCGACAAATGTGGTCTTGGTCGTTAGTTTGGGGAGCTAGAGAGTACTTCCTGCAGAAGTGCTCCCTACAGAAGTGCTCCCCCACAAAGACACCCTCATCAAATCCCCGAAGCATATGAGTGTGACCTCACTTGGAAATGGAACTTTGTAGATGTGACTGATCTCAGGCTTTGGGGGTAAAGAAATCAAGGGGGCCTCATGCTGTGACAAATGTGTATACAGAAGGGAGGCAGAGGTTGCTTCTCCAGGCAGCAAGGAAGGGAGCCTGATTCCTTGGAATAGGGCAGTGCAGTCATGAACACCTGAAGACCCTAACGCTGGAAGAGACAGGAAGAAGCCTCGCCTACAGTGCCGGGGGCTCGGTGGCCTGCTGACATCTTGGTATGTAAGTCATTGAGGCTGCAGCATTTTGAGCTGGCAGCTGTAAGTCACTAACCCAGAGAGAGGGACAGCCAGAGGCCTTAAAGCCAGAAATTCTAATCTGGGCTCATTTCTGGTGCAGACCTTGTTCGGTCTCTGGTGACCCCTCTGTCCACATCACCCTCTGAGCACGAGCAGGCTCCCTGAGAAGCACTTCCAACTCTACCTCAGGGTATTCTGGCATGGGCTGCATCCAGCGGCTAATCCTTCCTGGGGAAACTGAGTCACACTACGGGAGTCCTCTTGCATTACTATGCAGCTGGCTTCCCTCCTGGTTTTTGTTTGTTTGCTAGAAAAGGTGTGCGTGATGCTGGTGACATGGAGCAATGGAGGCAGAGGGTGTGTGGGAAACATCCCCACTGAGAAGCTCTCTGCTGCTGTCCCGGGAGCCCCGCCCCCTCACTCCTCTCTGGGCTCCTCCCACCCCCAGTCTTTCCTCATACACAAGCCCACCAAAATTGGTGCACATGGTAGTGCAGCTTCTGCAATTCTTTCCTAAAATGTGACTGAGTTTGGGAGCTGGTGCCCTGTCAGGAAATGGGTTTACCTCCTGGTCCCACTGCCCATGGCCCCAAGGTGTGGACCAGGGTCACGATACCCTTTACTAAGGAGCACAGAGACAGGTTTTTTGATTTTCACAAGTAGTGCTGTTGCAAGAATATATGTACACACACACACACGCGCACACACACACACACACACACACACACACACACACACACACACACACCTTCATGACAGGAGCTGCTGGCCAGTTTCATCTGAAAAGTTCAACATACTCTCTCTCAAGAGTCACGCTGAAGTGCATTTCTCACATAGACGTGGTGCCCTCCCATGGCGCATCCTGCCTGGCAGTTGGTAACATCTGGCGTTCGTGTGTCCCTGACTGTTGGGTTGATCTGTTTGTCTGTTGCTGATGGCCCACACCTCTCTAATTTCATATGAGAGTTTGAGCCCTTCTGCCCAGAACTGACTCTACCTTTCTGTAACCCTCCCTCCTTTTCCACAATGCATGGATGTTCTTTATGTATTATGGTTACTAGTCCTTCCTGTTTAAATACTCAAAAATACACTTCTTATGTATTATTATTCACTTTTGAAAAAAAGATGTATTTTACTCGGTGTATAGGAGTGTTTAGCCTGCATGTATGCATAGGTACCATATGCATGTCTGATGCCTGCAGAGCCCAGAAGAGGGCATTGGATGCCCCTGGAGCTGGAGTTCCAGATGGTTGTAAACCACCAGGTGGGCTCTGGGAACTAAAGCAGGGTCCTCTGCAAGAGCAGCAAGGGCTCCTGACCACTGAGCTATCTCTGCAGCCCCATATCGCTGTCTTTCTACTGTGACGTTTGGTGTCTTGTTTTATTCATTTGCTTGCTTTGAGGCAGAGTCTTACTGTGTATGCAGCTCAAGTTGATCTCAAACTCATGATTCTCCTCCTACCTCTACCTCCCAAGTACTGAGATTACAGGCATGTGCCATCACACCTGCCTTGTTTTGGGTATCTTTTAGACATATATAGAAAGTTTTTCTTTCTTTCTTTCTTTCTTTCTTTCTTTCTTTCTTTCTTTCTCTTTCTTTCTTTCTTTTTTTTTTTTGACTTCAAATTATCAAATATTCAATGTTGCAGGGTTTTGTGGATTGCACACCTTAGGGGATTTCTAGACTTGTTTTAAGTCTACAGCCTCATATTTGCTTTTTGTAGCTTTGTATTCTTATTCACCTGGGTGCATCTTTCAGGCTGATGCAATGCTTGTGGTTCAATGCTTGCCTTAGTTTATTTTCCTGTTGCGGTGATGAAACACCCCAAGAAAAGCAACTTGATGGAGAGGGGGGAATCATTTGGCTCACAGTTCCAGGCTGCAGTCCTTCCTCATGGGAAAGTCAATGCAGCAGTAATTTACATGGCCACAGCCAGGAGCAGAGAGCCACGTGCACTAGTGCTAGGCTCAGTCTCTCCTTTTCAGTCGATCTGGTGGGGGGGGATAGGGCAGGGCGAGGCGGGGCAGACATGAAATGCCCCATCCATGCTCAGGTTGAGTCTTCCCACGTCAGTGAACCCAATCCAGTGAATTCCTCAGATATTCCCAGAACCCCTTCCCAGTGGCAGTCAGCACTGGCCACTGAGCTCCTTCCTCCTCGCGTTGCTGATAAACCTAACAAAAATAGCTGCCCGGTATCGTCTGTCCTCTGCAGCTGAGATGTCACCCCTAGCTATGCAGAAGCAGCTGTATGCGTCTAGATTTGGGCTCTGTGTCGCCTCCATTGATGACTTCTGCATTGAAACCCGCTCGGGAGCTGAACTTCCTCAGCAGTGAGACTCCTCCTCCACTCCTCTTTGCCCAGAGCTAGGTTCATCACATGTTTCTTGGGAGGTGGGGTCTATGTGAGGCCCTCAGGTCATCGTCCCCTGCAGCACCTGAAGATTCTGGATGAAGATTCTTAGGCAAGAAGTACCTCTTCCCTGCTTGAAGGAATGGTTGTCTGGGTTGATTTCCCTCTCTTGGTTCTATAACTAGGGCTCCTGGAGAGTGAATTAAATGTCCTGTTACGTAACACATGACACATGGTATTGGAGCCAAGATTCAAGTATCCCCTTAAGAAGGGGTCCAGTGGTATTTCCAGCCCAGGCTCATGCTCTTGAGGGACCTGCAGCCACCCTGCCCAAAAGTTTGCTATAGCTCAGTTAGCTCTTTGATAGCATCTCTTTTCCAGATGAGAAAACCAAGGGTCAGAACTGTTTAGAGGCTGTTCTATGGGCTGGGGGTTCCAACTAGAGCAGTGGTCCTCAACCTGTGGGTCCTGACACCTTAGGGGGGGTGTCAAAAGACCTTTTCTCGGAGGTTGAAAATCAGATATCCTGCATATCAGATGTTTACATTATGATTCATAACATTATAGTTATGAAGTAGCAATGAAAATAATTTTATGGTTGAGGAAACACCACAACATGAGGAACTGTATTAAAGGGCCTCAGCATTAGGAAGGTTGAAAACCACTTGGTCTGGAACATGACATGCTCTGATTCAAATGGATATCTCAGACATTTGAGGCTGACTCTCATAACGCAAGCTACCCACCAGCAACAGATCATGGCATGGGAAGGCTAGGGTCCATCTGTGTGGAAAGAAATGCCCACCCAGGTCCAGAGCAGGTCTGGGGAGTTGTCAGGGGCTTTGCAAAGGATCGGAGCCTCTTCTCCACCTGGGGGTCTTCAACGTTGGTCATAGCCTTTGGGCAGTCTTGGGCCAGCAGCACAATCTGCTCTCCAAGTTGGAAGGGCCCACCCAGTGTTAGCTAAAGTTGTCCTCAAACCAAGACATGCACTAGGCTCTGGACAGGTCAGGGAATACTTGAGAATGGTGACCAGAGAGCACTGTAGGTGGACAGAGAGAGTCCACACCCTTCATCTCACACCTGGTGGCAGCCTAGCACACCACATGGGGCCGGAAGACAGACCTTCCAGGAGGCCCCTCCCTCTCCTGCACAGGCTCATTGAAGCTCAGGGATGACAGTGTGCAGGACGCCTCCAGGCAAAATCCAATGCAAAGCCCATTTTCTCCCTGCCAGAGACGATGCCTCACTCCTGCCCGAGTGAGGTGTCTGCTCACGGAATCAATTTCTCGGCTCCTGCACAGCCCCAAGCAGAAGCGACAGGAGTTCTATTGATCCACGCCCTCAGCATCATGCTTGCTGGGTAAATAGGAGCCAGGCAGTTTCCCTGTCTTCCTGCTCCTCCTGTCCTGAAAGTACCCATGTCCGCACACCCAGCCAGCTTGTCCCAGGAGGCAGGGGGTACAAGCCATAGTCCCTGAGAACCCCAGGATATCAGGCCCCTACTGCTGACCATGAAGGACCGACCACGAGGACTATCCAGCTTTATTTATTTATTTATTTATTTATTTATTTATTTATTTATTTATTTAAAGACAGGTTGGCCTTGAACTATGTAAGCAAGGATGACTTTGAACATCTGTTCTTTTGTCCTTGCTTCCCAGAATGCTAGGATTAGAAGCACACACCTCCACACTCTGTTTATGTGATGCTGGGGATCAAACCCAGGACTTTGTGCATGCTAGTCCAGTACTCTACCAACTGAGCTACTCCCAACCCCGTGGTGCTCAAGTTTGCACTAATGCCAGCATGCCCTGCATCCGCACTGTGAGCCTCACCCCACCTCACCTGTTACTGTGCCTGCCGTGACCTGTGTGTGACCTTGGAGTACTTTAACTCTTCTTTTACATTTAGTTCAGCTCTAACCTCTCCCACTTTATCCAACTATTGTGATGTGATCTGGCATTGTTTTATTATGCTCATTACCCTGAGAATAGGTAAACAAATGCACATTGTATTCAAACAATGGCTTGACTCAAAAGAAAAATAAACCAGGTATCTTCGACAATTATGAACCCCCAAATGAGGTGAAAGGAAAGATCAGACTCAAAGGGACCCTTTTGTGCAACTCCCTTCACTCTAGTTCTAGAACAGTCATAACTAACCAATATATGACGTCAGAGCCATCGGAGCAGGTGCTTCTGGGTGGGAGGGGCATGCTAAATAGTGTAGGAGGAGTTCAGGTGCTGAGAATCGTGGATACAGCAGTCACACCTCATAGAATTAGACTCTCAAACTCTTACATTTTATTCGGCATATGCTGTGTCTCAGGGGCTCATGCGTCTAACACAAAGCAGCCTCAAACGGACACAAGCAGAGGAAGTCAGGCTTTCCCACAGTGGGCGATGGACAGCAGATCTAACACAGGGAAGGAGGACTGCAAACACTCAACAGGCCCTGTGGGGACAGTTTCCCAAGCAAGCATTGAGAACTGGTTCTGGGCAGAACACTGTGGCCCCCTCTAAGCTGAGGTGGACACTGGTCTTTGGGGCTCTGGGGACAGCTGGCACCAGGTACTGCAGCTCAGACAAAGGCCAGTCCAGAGTAGGGCTCACTGCAGCTAGAAAGTGGACACCGAGCTCCAGATGAGGGTGACAGGTGGCAGGCAGCAACTGTACACCTCGGGGTGGAGGGACCAGTGGATAGCCAAAAGCTCTTCCAAATCACCGACACCAGGAAGCACAGGACCAGATGACCTACCTGGAACTCCTTGCCAACCACAGGAGAAGCAGAAGGCATCAGAGAAAAGCAGAATCCAGAGCCTGCTGGTCCAGCCAGGAGTCCACCCCACAGAACAGAGGAACCCCTCAAATGAGATTCCCAGCCTAGAAAAAGAAAAGCATCGATGGGGCACAGACCTGACATGGCCCTCTGCCTACAGGTAAGGGGGTCCCATCGGTGGTCACAAGTTCCCCAGGGAAGGTATTTTCAGTGAGTGAAGGGAAATGAGATCTGAGGAGTGACCAGAAACACAATCTCTTCAGGGAAGTGGCTATCCTGAGGAGAAGCAGATTCTCTCTTTGTGCTGACGTGTTTGGCTGTATGTGCCTGAAGGTGCCCCGTTAGCAGTAGGTAACGCATTAGTCACATAACTGTATGTGCTTGGGAGCACAGATGCTGTGCTGATATAAGCCCACAGGTGGGGGGATCACATGGCAATCACTGTCTCTGTCCATTGTTTCTTTATTTTTGGAGCTCCCAAAGACCTCCCCTCCACCTATTTTGAGGTATAAAGTAGGTTACCATTAGCTACAGCTTCCCAGCTAGAACTCTGTCCTCGAGTCCATCTACATCTGGGTACACCCTGTCTATCTTCCCAGTACCTCCCATCCCCCTCCTCCCTCCTTCTCTTTCTACTCCTTCTACAAAGCGAAGCGAGCTTTCAGCTTCCACTTCAGAGGGAACACACCGTGCTTGTCTTTGTGTGCCTGATGGATTTCACTCACGCAGTGTCCTCCAGGCCCATCCACTTTGCTACGGATGATGGGATTTTGCTCTTTTCTATGGCTAGGTAATATTCCATTGTGCATCTAGTACACATTTCCCTCCTCCGTGCATCCGGCTCTGTGGATCCCCTATCTCGAGTCTGTGAAGAGCAGTACAAGTAAACACATAGGCTGTCTTCAGAGGAAAGATACAACAGTGGAAATGAGGGATTCACTGAAAGAGCTTGTCGAAGATTGGGGCTGGCAGAAGAGTAAGTGAACTTGAGGACTGATCAATAGAAATTATCCAATCTGGGGAACGGAGGGAAAAAGACTGAAGAAAAATGAACACAGCCCCGGGGACACGCACAATAATATCAAATGGAAATAAGTATTTGAAGAAACAACGGCTGTAAACTTCCAAAATCTGATGAAACTATCATGATCCTTACACACACACACACACACACACACACACACACACACACACACACACACACGCAGCACACATGCAGTGGAGACATAAAAACCACTGGGAAGGCCAGGATAAAAGCACACTGCTGCTCGCTGCCAACTTTTAGCTTCTGATGCATTTAGCAGGCAATTGGATATCATAAAAATGGTTAATTTCTTAGTTCAAGGGACTAAAAAAAGAACAATCACAAAACAACATCAATCGCTGGAATGGGGAAAAAAGAGAGAATAATAAAGGATGGGAGCAGACATTCAAAAATAGAGCACACGGCAACGCATCAGTCTTAATTCGGGTTTTGTTTGCAGCTTTTTTTAGTGGAGGATGACAAGATGGACTGACCCCTGACAAGTGGAATAAAGAAAAGAAACTGAGAATGTAGGAATAAGCATTCTAGAATGCTAAGGGGAGATACTGTGAGCAAGTTCACACAAACAAACAGAAACACTGCAGGCATGAGTAAGCCGCTCCGTGCGGGCAGTAGGTTGAAGGCACACAAGCAACACAGTTTAGCAGCCATGATGCACAGACAGGGCAACAGGCAATTTTGAGTGATCCAGAAGCCCCACGGGCATGTTGAACACGCAACCAGCACAGCCCAGAATCCTCTATCTAAGTAAGGCAGAAGCTCACATTTGTGTCCAGTGTTGTCTGCTGCCTCTGAATGTGAGGCGGCAAAGACCTAACACCGGCAGCTGGGGACTGAGCAGAGGGGGACTGAGCAGAGGGGGACTGAGCAGAGGGACAAGCCTGCTCCTCTTCCATTAGACACCATGATGAGGCTGGATGAAGGATGCAGCACAGGAAATTCTCCAAACGGTGGAAAGCAGACGCACACTGGCAAATACAGCATGATGCTATTTTGGTGAGGGTCAATGCCTTCAGGCCAACCATACTCTCAGTTTCTGTCTGTATGCCGGCAGGATGAGGTCATGGGGGCTGTGAGCCGGGAAGGCTGGCTCCGATGATGACTTCTGCAGATGCCAGGAGGAGTATGAGCAGGTGAAGAGCACAGGCCATGAGCAAGGAGCAGTGGCAGCAGAGTGGGGGGGGGGGGAGGATGGGGCAGCGAGTGGGGGGTATGAAAAGTTACTTTGATCTTTGTGCACTTGAAGTATTTCAACTCAGGTTCACTTTGGGGGTCAGCTGTAACACAGAGTGAAAAGTACCAGCCCTGTGGTTCCTGGGGGTGGAGTTTGGAGGCAGTAGAGTCAGTAAGCCTTTTCATACGTAT
The DNA here is from genome assembly GCF_004664715.2 of Peromyscus leucopus. Taxonomy (NCBI): domain Eukaryota; kingdom Metazoa; phylum Chordata; class Mammalia; order Rodentia; family Cricetidae; genus Peromyscus; species Peromyscus leucopus. The sequence goes on along the minus strand of NC_051080.1, from coordinate 31,288,758 downwards.
AGAAGGACTGTCCCAGAGAGGTGCCAGGCACCTTCTGAGATGTGTGAGTTCTCACTCGACCTAGAAATAGGGAGACTACGCACCACGTGGCAACCACAGTGGGTCCTGGAACAGAAGAGAGTATCAGGGAAGGTGGGGAGGGGAAGACCCTGGGCAGAGGATGAACTTCCGTGATTAGGTGTGCATCAACGCTGGTACTTTACAGACGACGAGCCTTTGGAACGTGGCAAACGAATAGTCATGTGCCAGGTGCATGTGTGGAAGTCCCAGCCAATGTCTGTGGACCCCCAAACTAGTCTGAAGTAAAACATTTATTAAGTAAGCAAAAGCATGGATTTTCCTGTGTCCCATGACTCTCCTGCCCACATGCTCATGCACCTGTCTGACCAGATCCAGCATGTGGTAGTTAATCTTGCCTGTCATCACGGCTTGATTGACACCCCTAGGAAGTCACACCTCTGGGGTATCTGTGCGGGTGTTTTCAGAGAGGTTAGATCATGATCTTGTGCCAGGTGAGCTGGTCAGAGGAAGTACGAGCATATATCCTTGGGGGCCGAATCTCTCGATGGCCACCTCCTGCTAATGCCCTAATGTGCTTCCTGTCCTCCGGGATGTGAGCCGCTCTGCCCTCTCTGCTTCCCATGTGCCATGAGGCGAACGGTCTCCCACCGCCATGACATTCTTGCCAAGTTCACAGGGCCAAGAGGCCATGGACTGAATGTTCTAAAACCTTATCTGGATCCATATCCGGATCCCCTGATCCCAGGTCGTGCCTGAACCTTGGCCTGAAGCTTGCCGCTGTCACCAGCTTCCACTTGGCTGTGCATCTCCTGGCTGCCTGGTCTCCCAAGGGCCACTCTCCAAGCATCCTCTCCTCCAAGGTGAGCTGAGCGATGCTGCTTCAGCGCTGCAGTGCACGCTCCCAAGTGCACAGCTCTGTGCTCCCTTGAGGTTATGCTACTCACCACCAGCCATTGTCTCCCGTCATCTGCAGCCTGGGGATTGTGTCTCAGTTCTGAAGAAGCCACTACATCCTCCTAATGGACCCAAGCTTCTGAGAAGGTGGAAGGGGTTCAGAATCCTGCACAGAGGAAGAGGACGTGTCCTCTCTATTCAGTGCAGTCCTGGAAGAAAAGCAGCCCAAGGCAAGCCTCTGCAGGTGATAGGCCAAGAGGGTAGGCCCCCAGCCAATGCTGATATGGTCCTAAATGAGGGAAGGTCGGACTTGCTCCCCAACCTTGCATCCATGCCTGAGCTTAGCCATGTCATCTTTGTGTCTTGAAATTCTTTTCCTCCAGGGATACTGAGGCACCTGAGTCAGGAGTCTTTCTTTGGGTTTTCTGTGTCCTAAGGTCCTCTGAGACTTGAGTCCTCTTGTCTCCCGGGTCTTCTGTCCTTCCATGTCCTCTGTGTCCCAGGTCCTCTGTTCCCTAAAGCCATCTGATGGGTGGTGTCTCTCTCTGGGATGCAGGAGATCATGTGATCTTGGAGACTCTCTCTCAAGGTCTCCAGTGGAGAGCAGGGAGTGGAAGCAGGGACACCCCCCCCCCCCGGTCCTCCCAGCTCCTGTTCAGCTGCCAGCCCAGGGCCTGGAGCTCCTGCCTGTGGCAAGGCACGTGTAAGAGGCTTAATGAACACCAGGTAAGCCATTTGCATTCTCTACAAGACATGGAAAGTTTTTTCTTGGCGTCTTTTTTTCCCCCTCTGGGAAAGACATTTTAACTGGCTAATATTTTTGAGATGGGCCGTGGATGTGTGTTAAAAATCAAGTTCTGTCCCTGGAAACGAGTGTCAGTCAAGGTGAAAAGGGGCTGTGTGACTCAGCACACAAGACACGTGACTGCTCCTGGGGCTAGAAGGGAACCGGAAACCTGGCCCTGTGGGGATGACTTTGGAGGAATACATGCCCAGGCCTACCCCTGGCCACTGCCATTTGGGGGGAGTGGAGAGCTGGGTTAATCAAGATGACAGGTGGGGACAGGGTCTCCCCATTCTCACCACCCCTACCCAGGCCAGACCCCTTCAGCCCTCCCTCCACCTTCCTGTTCAGACTACTTCTCTGCTGTCGTTGCTGCCTAAAAGCCGCCCTCGCCCCGCAGCAGAGATCTCTGGGAGTCAGCTGGCAATGGCTCACACCTCAAGACATATGGATAAACAGAAGCCCCTCACCTCAGCACTGACTCTCCGGGGTCTCCCTTGCCAACAGCTCATGTGCCCCAATACCATGGTCACGTATCTCTGCTTTCAGGAGGCCTCATGGGACAGATCCCAAGACTGTACCCACCATCAACACCAAGAAGATGTCCCTTCCTTGGCTTGTCCCTATATCCTTCTAGGCCTCTATTCCATGAGGCTGAGGCAGGGAACACCAGAGTGAGAGCAACAGCCAGGCTGGGTGGTTCCTGTTGGGCATGTTATGACCTTGATAACTTGTACTTGTGTTCCCTCCTTTGCTGGATACAGAGTCAGAAATGAGGTTCCTGGAAAAGGTGGCTGACAGGACCAATAACATTGCCCTGCTTGGCAATTGTTCTGTGCTAGCCTTCATGGGAGGCTAGTGTAGGTGGAGGACATTGCATTCCTGCAGGTTCTCAGCGTCCTTGGCCTTAATGGCTCAACACTCAGAGCTGCAAACTTTTCAGTGTGCATCCCAGGGGCCACCAGCTACCCAGGCCAGCTGAGGTGATCTCAGACCTGGGGTTCGTTCACTGCAACCTCAGGCAATGTCTCATATTGGTCCCTAATTCTTGTATGTACATGTGCATATGCACACATCCACACATGCATATGCACACATCCACACATGCATATGCACACATCCACACATGCATATGCACACATGCACATAATCGGTTTGCAAAATCGCTGCTCTCTGTGGCCCAAGAATGAGTTTGGTACTTCAAGGACAGAAGATAGCTTTCTGGGTAAATTGTACTAGGGGTCTCATCCCCCCTACACACACACACACACACACACACACACACACACACACACACACACACTGTGCCACCTTTATCCTGAAGTGCTATGGTGTCTTAAGTGCCTATGATTTGCTGGAAGTCAGTCTGACATGGCAGATCTTGTGTGGTGCAGACTAGGGGGAGGGGGTGTACCTGCCCTCCCCCAAGAACCTTCGCAGGCTTTGCCTAGCCCCTCATTGGTCCCAAAGAGTGTGGGTTTCTTGCTTCACTCCATCCTTCTCCCCCACTCCCCACCTTGGTTGTTACTTCTTTGCTTATTTTCATTGCTGGGATTAGGCCAGAGCTCTCGGTGGGCTCACCTTACTCCATTTTGAAACCCTGGGGGCCCTGGTGGGTCCCTCTGGCCCTTAGCTCTTCCTCCAATGCCTACCCAAGTGGGGGCCTATATCAGCTATGATGAGGTGATACTAGCTGGGGCTCCCAGTGTGAGATGGGGACATCGTGATGGTAGAAGACACGGTATGGTATGGGGACCCAGAGGGACTGGGGGATCTAATGAGGAGTTGGGGGTCCCTAGAAGGGGGATAGCGGTTAACTGCTTGGTTAACCAAAGGTTAACCCTTGGATAGCGGTTAACTGCTCCTCGGGCTTCACCCTTTCCCGTGCCTTCAGGTTTCAGCTGTGTTAATAGAGCAGGCCCTTTCTGGGGTCTGACTTCTGGGGACGTAGGTTGGGGGCTCACAGAGAGCAATATAAGCCGGGGCATTACTGAGGATGATGAGGGGCTGTGGTCTACCTTGCGTAGACTGTGCGGGCAGGAGCCATTCACAGGGCTACCCCCACTGACTGCCCTTGTGGCTGTTACACAATATGATGCCATCAACCAAAGGTCACCTGGAGGTCACCACAGGGAAAGGACCTGAAGAAGGTCACAGTGGGGACTTGTGACACCCACCTCTTCAGAGTCCATTTGGAGTGGAGACATGACTCTTTCAGATAGGCCCATTTTCCTCCCCTCCCCCTCCACAGCATCATGGAAATATGGCCATTCCTCAGCCTCAGCGCAAGCGGGTCACTACAGCAACCGCTGCTATCTGCTCTGTCTGTTCAGAGGCCTAAATTACCAGCAAAGGGAGATAGATGGCCAGCCCTTCCCGGCTCAAATTGATTCTCACCCGGGGCTCCCGGCCCCTCTCCCCGCTGATCGCTGGAAAAGCTTCCTCCTCCTCCACATAATGGCCCCTCATGAGCGCCTGATAGGAACAAAGATGAATACCCAATTGCACCCTGATGGGGTGAGCCAGGTGCAGATGCAGAGGTGGGGTGCATTTCAGGGCTGTCCTACCCCACAACCCTAGTGGCTTTCCAGGAAGATACTGGATCATCAGAGCTCAATTTGCCTGGAGTGGTGGTGAGGATAGATTCCAGGCTCTCTCTGCTTCCTTCAGAAGGAAGGGGTGCAGAGGAGGTCAGCAGCATATATTGAAGCCTGTCCTATCCCACACTGGCTCTGCGTAAAGTGGGGTTGTGGAGGCACAGAAGACTATGAACTTTCCCCAGGCCACCCAGCTAGTGAGTTAGAGGATGACTTGGCCTCACCTTGACCCCACACCCTCTCCCTAACCCCACTCTCCCTTTTCTCATCCCTGTACCCCAACCCTGCTCTAACCCTATCCCTTGCCGTGACCTCACCCTCCCTTCCACTCTAAAGCCCTGGGACTTCCTGAGGCCTGAGCTTGGGAATTGCCTGGGGAACACAATACACTCTGCAGCAGGGCTTCTGTCTCCCTCCTGACTTCACTTATTGGAGAGAGAGAGATGCAAATATTAGCATGTGGTAAGTGGCCATGACAGGTGCAGTGCCTGGGGCCCACATTTGGTGTCCACAACTAATGCCATACTAATGTTCTGTGGCACTGGACAAGTCATGCGGCCCTCCTCCCTTTTCTTGGGACAATCTGAGCGCAGCAAGACTCTGTGTCCAGATGTTCCTAGAAGACTTGAGGGTCCCTTCACTCCTTGTCTGGGAACAACAGTGTTAATAATAATATTGATGGTGACTGCGAAGACAGTGATAAGCATGATGATTGGGTTGGCAGGGATATGTAGTCATCCTCTATGCCATCACGGTGACAGTAATGGCATTACAGTAGTAGCAGTGATGACAGCTATGATGAAAGCAAGGGTATATTAGTCATGGTGATATGACGTCAATGGTGGTCCTGTCAACAGTAATAGTGGTGGGGATAGTGAGGGTGATACTGTTGGCCTTGATGATGGTGATAGTGATGATGAAGTTGGTGATGATGATGGTTATGGTAGCAATAGTGGTGATGCTGATGTGATGGGCTTGGTGATAGTGATCATGAGAGTGATGATGATGATGATGACAATGATGTTGATTGTGCTGATAACAGTGATGATGGTAGTGATTATGGCATCAATAGTGTACTGGTGATTTTGATGGTGTTGAGAGGGATGAGGACAATTACAGATTTGGCAGGAGTACTAGTACCTGGTGGTGATGTTGAAGGGATGGTGACGGTAGGTATGGTACTGACGGGGGTGATGGTGATGATGATAATGGTGTTCAGAGTGTGAATGAGAGAGACGATGATGATGGTTATGGTGTCAACAGTATGATTGTGATGTCGATAGTAATGATGTTCATATTAACAGTGATAGTGTTGATGTTGGTGCCCATGAAAGTGATGGTAATGCAGGTGGTTGATGATGCAATAATGATGTGCAATGATGATGGTTATGGTGTCAGCAGTGTGATGGTGATAGTGATGGTGTTCATGTTAACAGTGATGGTGTTGATGTTGGTACCCATGAAAGTGATGGTAATGCAGGTGGAAGAGCTGGCCCTGAGACCATAGGAGCGGAGAGCTGCCCCTGCCCACCACCAGCTGCAACATTAGGGAGAGCAGGTCCTGCAGCTTGCCTGGGCAGCACAATAGAGCCAACCCCATTGGTGGAGGTGTGGGTGAGGCAGCCCCAAAGTTAAGAGCATGGAAGAGCTGTCCCCATTACTCATCTGTCATATGGCAGCATGGGCAGGGGAGAGATCTGCCCCCCCACCGACGCCTAAGGAAAGGTGGGAGAGTTGCCCCTGAGGTCATAAGAGCAGAACTGCTCCTGCCCCTCATCAGCTGCAGCACTCAGCAGAGTGGCCCCTATACCATGCCTGAGCAACACAGTAGAGCTGGCCCTGAAGGTGTCGGAGTGGGAGAACTGACCCTGAGGACATGAAAGCAGAACTGGCTTCACCCCTTGCTCAATGTTGCAAGGGGTGAACTCTCCAGGGCAATACAAGAGGGCTCTCCCTTGAGGACAAGGGAGAGCTGGTGGTTGATCAACCTTGCAACTACCCAGGCCCAGAACTAGGGTTATGAGTTGGCCCACCCCAACATCCACCCCAGCTGTGATCTGTTGGAGCACATGAAGGGACCAATCCTGCAGACCCAAAGCTGCAGGATCTCCACGACACAGGACAACAACAGGATATCCAAGAGGAGCCCCTGTGAGGGCCCAGCATCGATAGTGTGGCAGAAACCAGAGGCCTCGAACCAGACCTGTGACTTGTTGCAACAAACGCTTGCACGATATATGGATGAAAGGGTTTACTGAGTGACTCATGAGGTCACACTACAGCTTCCCCAAGATTGTTTTTCCCTTTTCGTTTTGTTTTCCTCTTTTCTTACTTTTTTTTCTCTTAAATTTTTTATTTTATTTTATTTTATTTTGCAGGGGAGGTTGCAAGGGTGGAGGGAGGATACGAAGGGACCGGAAATGAATGGGATGGAGATGCGTGAAGTGAAAGACACAAAGAATAAATAAAAATAAAGAGGTAATGGGGTTGGCAGTAAGGATGCTGAAAACAATGAGCTGTATTAAGATAATAGCAGGCCGAGCGTTGGTGGCGCACGCCTTTAATCCCAGCACTCGGGAGGCAGAGCCAGGCGGATCTCTGTGAGTTCGAGGCCAACCTGGGCTACCAAGTGAGTTCCAGGAAAGGCGCAAAGCTACACAGAGAAACCCTGTCTTGAAAAACCAAAAAAAAAAAAAAAAAAAAAAAAAAAAGATAATAGTATCCACTGCACCTTAGACCAGGCAGTCTGCTGAGTGCTCACCAGTCTCCACTCCACTGGGTCTTCACGGTCCCTGCCACTGGGAGCCCGATAGCGTGATAAAAATACAAGCACACAGAATGTTATGCCTGTGGCCATGAGCAGGGCGCAGGATTCACACCCCTTCCTTCCAACCCGAGCCTCACTCGTAAGCCCCCGCCCGCCATTTCCTCCCCCAGAACCCACCTGCCTCTCGCTAGCTCCTTTGCGAGCTGACGACTCATCTACTAATCTCCATTGGGTTTGGCGCCTCCCACCGTCACCCTGGCAGCCAGTGTCGCACATCTGCTAATTACATGTTTTATTGTCTCATTTGCTGTTAAATATTGCCTGCGCCTATCGTTAAGCAAGCCTACCTCCTCTGTGGATTTATCCTCTTCTGAACTCCCGCATACAACCCTCTGGGGCTCACAGGGGACGTGCCCCTGGATGATGATGCTCTTTTCTGTCCTCCTGACATGCATGACCTTTGACAGTGCTATCGTCTCCAAGTTACCATCAGCACGTCCTTCCTCCCGCTCACCGACAGTGATGTCTCAAAGCAAAAGGCTATGCATGACCCATCTGTGTGTGGATTCTTTGGGGTTTCTTCAGGCGGGGGTGGGGGGGATGTGGCTGCCCTCCTGTCGTGGCTTTCCGCCCTTTTTCTGCAGGTTGACCCAACACAGTGTTTCCATCTGTGTGGCCTCTTCCCCTTCTCGGACAGCAGCTGACTTGCTGATCTCTCCATTCTTACCCCGGAGCTCCTGGGCTCCCCATTACCTGTGGGGCCACCCTAGGTCAACTCCTTCCTCCAAGACACTTCTCATTAAGCCACGTCCATCTCCTCTCCTGCTTGTACCTGTCCACAGGGCTTTCTACCTGGGCCCCAGAACTTTCACACAGTGTGGAAATCATCCAGGTCTCCAAACATTGCCTTCTGACCTCAGCCCAACTTCTGGTTCCCCATTACTGAGTGTAACTTCAGGACTCACCCAGGATAGGTTTCATCCCCCTCACCTTTTCTAGTCCAGGCATCCTTAACCATTGCCCTTGCTGTCACTGTTGGCCACCATCTTCTGCTGTGGATGTCTCTGCATCTGCTGCAACCCCACCCAGGCTACTTGTGCCTGCCTTTCCATGCAGTGGGCTGTGCCAGGAGGACAGAACAAAGGTCAGCTCCAAGGGACGCATCTACAATCCTGCTTGTGCTTCCCCAGGGTGTGGTTCTGATGGCGTGCCTGCTCCTGTTCTCGGGGAGCCTTGGGTGCTCCCTGACCCTCCTCTCATCACCAGCCCCATGTTCCAATCACACGTGATGGCCTCAAGTCCCTGTAAGACGGCAACATTCCAGAAACTTCTGTGTGAGCCTTGCAACCAATACTATTTATTCCTCTTCCTCGAGAAAATGGGATCTGGCCAGATAGGCACCCTTGATCACCCTTCGAAGGCTCACTGTGACTCTGGAGTGGAAAGACCCAGCATAGCAAGTGGTCTCACCCAAGTCTGTGCAGGAGAGATTTCTTATCCAGAAGCAGCAAGAGTGCTGCTCCAGGCTTCTGTCCCAGCCTCATACTCTCTCAGGAAGATGAGACCAGATCCCAGGCATCTGACCTTGACTGGCTTTTCTCACACCACCACCAGGGGCCCGGGGTGCATATCATGGTGCTTTCACTTCCCACCTTCAAGCCCAGGAGTGGCCTGAGTGTCCCTGCCTCTCTGCTGGCATCTGTCCCTTGGGCCTCACTGACAGACTCCAATGTTCTTCCCCTCCTCTGTGAGCTACTGAGGGCCATCTGGGAGATTGTCAGGACCCTTTGAACCCCTCCAGGAAGCCACATATGTATCTCCAAGGCTATTTCGATCATCAAAGTGCTGCTCAACTTAATTCTCAACAAGTCCAACACGGAAAGGTTAAGGAACTTGCCTGAGCTCACACTGCTGGTGTAAGGAGACAGAGGCTCACCATCTCCTACAGATCCTTCGAGGTGGACACAGGCCATGCTTTTCCATGGCCGGACTCTAGAATGGCTGAAGACAGTGCAGCTCTATCATAGTTTGCCTTGTCCTGTCCTGTGTTAGGCGATCCCTTGAGACATCACTTCTTACCTTTCCTCCTTCTAACACCCATGCCCCTCGGGGGTCAGGGGCTAACTAACAGCTTCTCTGGTGAGCATCCCAACTGCCCCAGTGCTCTGCAGGAGGGGCTATGTGTCCCAGAGCACTGGCCATGCCGTGAGGTAGGTCTCCCCTCAGCACCTGCTTCAGCTGTGAACACTGTACTACAGATCCTCCATGTCTGTGATTGTTATGTTCCAGGGCACCTGAGACCTCCTTGACACCTGAATACCACAGCCCCAGGAAACAGGTGCAATGTCCCCCACTGCTGAGAGACACAGAGAGAGAGAGACAGAGACAGAGACAGAGAGACAGAGATAACAGCTTTGGGTCATCCTAAGGTCTGGGTGGTTCAGAATGAGTGGGAGCTGGCTCATCCTCATCATATCTACCTGTCTCACTGCCCACCTCTGCAACTGGTGTGCATGAGGCTAGGCATGCAAGGCTGTGTGTGTGTGTGTGTGTGTGTGTGTGTGTGTGTGTAGTATGCATTGCAAGGCTGCATGATGATGCATAATTCTGTGTGTGTGTGTCTTGTATGTGTGTATAGTTGACTATGTATTGCAAAGCTGTGTGGGAATGCATAATTCTCTCTCTCTCTCTCTCTCTCTCTCTCTCTCTCTGTGTGTGTGTGTGTGTGTGTGTGTGTGTGTGTGTGTGTGTGTGTGTTTGTACACTGCTTGGATGGCACACTGCTTGGCTGGGGTATAACTTGTCAGGCTGGGGTATCCTTGTCAGGATACACACCCTGACAACGTCTCCCTGACACCTCATAGGAAGTAAGGGTGGGCATTCAGACCAGCAGGCTTTGAGGGAAGTCCTGCAGGGCCCACAGAGCTGCTGGACAGCTGGGGCAGAGCTGCCCACCTACAGGAGACCAGGACGGCCAGCTGATTGGATCCAGCAAGACAGAAATGGGGAGGCTTTGTCAGCCACTTTTATCTTCCTCATAATACATTTCTTTAGATTACACGATCAATATTTGCTCAATATAGAACTTGGGAAGCAAACAATGGAAGGAGAAGATTGTCTGTAATTACAGAGACAAACACTGGCACTTTTGGGGTGTGCTGTCTTCTCCCCCCTTCCTCTCGTACGTATCAAAAGCACATGCTGAGGTTGATCTCGGCTTCTGGAGGTCAGACTGAGGACACTTTCTCATCCCACCACTGTTGCTCACCACACTCCTGCTCTGCTGGGCTTCTCCTGCCTCCTCCTCTGGGTCCCTGCTGAAAGCCTACACTGTCTGGCCCTGCTTCCAACAACCCCCTTCCTGTCCAGACCTTGCACAGGATAATGGCTTCATTTCTGCAAGGGCCTCCTGGGGCACAGACGACAAAGACTGGTCCCTGGATGGGTTGAGAGTCTCATGATGTCCCTGGCCATCCCTCAGCTTCCCTCCACCCAGTTCCCTAAGGGTCAGCTTGTTCTCACTCAGATATACCCACCCTCTGCTGTAGGGGCCTCTCTAAAGGGACCCACCTCCATTCCCACGGTCCTCATGCTCCTAGACAGAGTATCTCTATATGCACTCAGAGACAGCTGAGTCCTCCAGAGACTGCAAGAGACGATACTGACTTCCATTTGTCACTTCATCACACGTGTCCACCCTAGTTCATGGCAGAAAATAGGTATGGTGGCAGATGAACAAATAAGGAATGGATTTGTGTCCCTTAAATGTCCATCTCAGTATACACATTTCCACACACAGCCCTGGCTGTCTCTCCAGGACCGTCTTGTCAGAAGAGTGCCACACATCATCTCCTACCCCGTTCTACCTTGTCACAAGGGGCTTGTCACACGGACACCCACATGTTGCATTGAGCCATGGCAATTACCACGTTTGGTGACGTCGAGAATACATCTACTCCTGCCCACATTTGCCGCTATCCCACAGTGAATGGCTGTAAGCAATTCCTCACTGAGGTGCTGACCTCTCGTACAACTTCTCCTGGCCGCTTGCTGCCCTGCGTCTGTGCCCTGAAAGTCTTCCTTTTCAAGATTGTTGTCTTTTGCTCATTAGCCCTCTGTCAAAACACATCATGAAATATCCCCCCCAGCACCGTGTTCGGGTGGCATTTGGGCAGGGAAATGCAAACGTTGATGCTGCCACGTCTTCTACAGGTGCGAGTCTTGGTGAATTTCACCTTCTGCCTCCTAACTCGGGCTCCGTGACAGAGCTGCCAGGACATGAGCGTTGTCCCAGGGGCTGGTCCATTCCCAACCCAGCCAACCTGGGGGGAACTGAGTTTAGCATCCTGCTTTATAATGCTTCCCAAATAGTACAAACACTTTCCCTTCTAATTTTAGTTTGGTTGTTTCCCTCCCCACCCTTGGAACCGCCATGAGGCAGATATTTCCAATTCATTAAACCTCCCACATGTGTTTTAAATTTCATTTCCAAGATAAAAATCCCAAAGACAACACAGAAGATGAGAACACACATTCATTAAAATGCGGTTGCCTCCCACGCCCTTCTCCAGCTCCCTAGATGGCTTCTTCCCCACCCAGAGCCTTCCTGGAACAGCGCTCTCTCTCTCTCTCTCTCTCTCTCTCTCTCTCTCTCTCTCTCTCTCTCTCTCTCTCTCTCTCTCTCTCTAAGCCGTATGTAGTTTGGGCCACAGGTTCACAGGTTAAACACCAGAAATACACTGCCTCCCATTCTGGAGGATGGATGTCAAGGTCAAGGGCCGGCCCTCCCAAGGCCGCTCCTTGAGGCCTGTAGGTGGCTGCCATCTCCCTGTGTCCCGACATGGTTGTCTTGTGCTTGTCCACAGACAGGTCCTCTTTGGAGGACACAGTCAGACTGGACTAGGCCTTGCTCCAGTGACCTCATGTGACCCGTCACCCTTTTTTTGAAAGGCCCCATTTCCAAATCCATCCCCACTGTGGGGTGTTGGGGGAGAGTAAGAACTTCAAGGGATGAATCTAGGGAGACAGTTCTGTCAGACGCCCCACATAGCAGACACTCAGACTGGAGGGTCACCCAGACACTCCTCTTTTTTATTTCCATAAGACAAAAGAACCCCAAAAGACACAAGCTTTTGTGGTTTGTTTTTCAAGCCACTGGGTGTCCTCCAGAGCACTACGGCATGGACATGGGGAATTCCAGCCAGGGCTGGTGGGATCTGTGGGTAGCTCGAGGAATGTCGCCTCCCCTTTTTGTGTCTGTAGAGTGGGATTGAGGGTAATTGGGGAAGGTTAGCCCGGGACTCTCTCCCACAAAGTGACAAGGACATGATGGGATTTCCTTTCCCGGAGAGATTCTTTTCATTTTTCCTATCTTGGATTCTAATATCCATGTTCATTCATAGGGAACAGAACAGAATATGGCACAAAGCTGTCCCAGACTTACAGCAGCCCCAAGGGTTATAACTCTGAGGAGACCCACCCCACCTGCTCTGTGTGTGTGTATGTGTGTGTGTGTGTATGTGTGTGTGTGCGCGCTGCACACACTGAGAAGAGCTCATCCTGCCTCCCCTTCTCTTCTTCCTGAGACACACCCTCTGTGTATGATGACAAAGATTTGCCTGGCCAAGCTTTAGTCAGTTCCAGAACCTTCTCCTGGCTTCACCTCTCAACTTCCTGGAGCTCCACTGAATCAGATTAGCACAGAAGGACCGTAGCTGAGCACCCTCGGTGTCTGCAATGGTTAATTAGGATAGCCAACTTGATTGACACAAGCTTAGGGTGTTAATGAGGCGTGCTGCTGAGTGTTTCTGTAGGAGCAGCTCAGGAAGGATGAACTTAGAAGAGCCACTATGAACGTGACTCCAGAGCCTTAGACATTCCTCTTGCTGCCTGAATTCCCTAGTGCAATACACTTAGGAAGGACCCACAGGCCCAGCGGCTAGCAGGGACACAGGGGAGATGGACCTCAAGCCCTAGGGAGTCATGTTCTCCACCCTACCCACACGGGTCCCACAGTGACCTGAGCGCTTTCTCTGGCTCATGTATAACTGGTTGTCTCAGCTGGTGCCAACTCTAAGGGACACGGATGCCAGCCAGCTGTTTCCAGAGCAATAAGCACATGGGTTCTCACTCACTATTATGGACTGTCACCTCCCCTGTTACTTCTTGAGTTCCTCAAACAGTGTGTCATCAAAACTCTTTAGTGCATCCGGCTTATCCCAGGGCTATGTCTAGACTCTATGTCTTGAGGTTGCAGCTAGTGACCCTTCGCTAATGAGACAATAGACATCTCCATTTCTTACCTGTGGGCCTTGGGCAATATTCCGCTGCCCTTATTAAAACCAAGTCACGATATATTTTTAATCCAACCAATAAAACACGAGGGGGAGTTTCAACCTGCTTTTTTCTTTCTCTGTACCCCAAGTCCTGGGCACTCCCATTGGGCTATCCGGTACTTTCAGCTGGTGTATCTGCTGTGTAAGCCCCCCTTCCTTCGCCACCCACTGCCCATCATCCTTGGCCTCCACACCGCTAAGAAAGACAGCTCCTCCCTGTTTGGCTCTGCTTCCTGCTTCTGCTCACTGATACCCTACAGCCCCTTCTCCGACATCCTCCGGGTTTTAACATTCACATTGCCTCTTGCCACCAGACCAGGTGCCCCAAGCAATGCTCTGCTTAGAAGGGGGAAATGAAAACTCCAGCTGGACCCCACCGTGGTGGCTGATTTCTCTTGTCAACTTGGTTGGGTTGAGAAATGGCTCAGAGGTTAAGAGTGCTTGCTGTTCTTCCAGAGATCATGGGTTCAATTCCTATGCCCTGCAGTCCACACCCATCTGTAACTCTAGATCTGGGGAGATCAGATGTCATCTTTCGTCCCCCACAGGCACACACATGATGTACATGGCACCCATAGACACATAAATAAAAATGAAATTAAAAGAAGAAACACCTAGCAGACATGTTCAGCCTATGCTGCATGCAGCGGGGGGGGTGGGGGGGTGGGGGGGTGGTAGTTTTCCGTTTTGCCCAACATGCGATCACAAGCTTAATTAAAACATTATGGGAGACTTTTAGCTTTTTCCCCCTACATCAGTTGTTCTCAATCATGAAATTTGTAAATAACAGTATGCCCATTCCAATATGAAGAGGCTGAACATACCTGTGCTGGCTAGTCTTACGTCAACTGGACACACAAGCTAGAGTTATCTAAAAAAGAAGGAGCCTCAGTTGAGAAATATGCTGCCATATGATCCAGCTGTAAGGCATTTTCTTAATTAGTGATTTATTGAGGCGGGACCAGCCCTTTGTTCATGATTCTATGACTGAACTGGTAGTCCTGGGTTCTGTAAGAAATCAGGCTGAGTAAGCCATAGGGAAGCAAGCCAGTAAGCAGCACCCCTCTATGACCTCTGCATCAGCTCCTGCCTCCAGGATCCTGCCATGTTTGAGTTCCTGGCCTGACTTCCTTCAATGATGAACAATGATACGGAAGTGTAAGCTAAATAAACCTTTTCCTCCCCCAACTTGCTTTTTGGTCATGGTATTTTGTCACAGTGATAGAAACCCTAATTAAGACAACACCTGAAGAGAATTAATGAGGCATTTTTGCTGTGTCTGAGAGGGCATTTCCAGAGATGATTATATACAGATTATATACCTTGAATGTGGAGGCACCATTGACGGGCTGGGATCTCGGATGGAATAAGAAGGAAAAGGAGAGAGCTGGCTCCATGCAGTATCCCCCCTTCTCTGCTTCCTGCTGCACCCAGATGTGACTCAAGCATCCTCCCACAGCAGCAGGCAGGAGCTGGACTGGATACCTTACCTTTCCCACCAAGGTGGACTGCACCCTCACGTTGGAAGCCAAAATCAAAACTTCCTCTTTGAAGTTGCGTCTTGTCAGATCTTGGGTCACAGCGATGATAGAAGTGACAGAGATGTGGTCCTAAGGGAGGAGGTGGAGGCTGTCTTCTTGGTAGCACACAAGGGCTCCCTTCTCTATGGCCACCACCCCATCACCACAGAGCAGCTGCAAACAAACCCAGTCCATCTGGGCTCTATTTTCTCCGTCTTACTGGCCTGTTGTCTGAGGCCTATGGCCGTCCCTCCTCCCCCTCCTCTTCCTCCCCTTCCTCTCCTCCTCCTCTCCCTCCTCCTCCCCCTCCTCCTCTCCCTCCTTCTCCTTCTCCTCCTCCCCCTCCTCTCCCTTCTACTCCCTTCCTCCTCCTCCTTTTAAACAATTGTTCTCATGTGTGATGGGTCTGTGCCATGGCTTGCATGTGGAAGTGAGCAGACAATAATGTGGAGCGGTTCTCTCCTTCCACCTATATATGGGTTCTGAAGGTTGCACTCATGTTTTCAGGCTTCCAGGAAGAGTTTTTACCTGCTAAGCTATCTGGGTGCCCAGCCCTTGGGTTTGTTCCAAAGGTTTGGTGGACTCCTGCCTCCTTTGGGCCATCTGTCCCCCTTGCCTTTCACAGCCCAGGTGCTTTCTCCCAACACACCATTGTTGTATGCATGACATGGGGTTCCCTCCATCCAGGAGCCCCCCAACTCCCACAGGAAAGCACTCCTGCCTCCCGTGTTCTTCCCTAAGCTTCCACCCTGCCCTCTGCTCTTCTGGCCAATCCTGTACCCTCCTCTTTAGATTGTGTTCTCCATTGTTTTCCCTGAAGGACATTCTCAAGTCGCTTCCTAAAGGGCATCAAACAAAATGGTTCTCATCCACTGCCCCCCTGTGAACAGGGACACAAGGGGCCTGGACGAGTCTATGCTTCACATTGGCTGGGAATGGAATCCACCAAGGTGCAGCTGCTTAGAAGAAAACAGCCACTGGTGTGCTTCAGTTCCTTGCAGACAACCCTTCCCTCTCTTGGAAATCCCTAGCACTGCTGCTGCTGTTTTCTGTCCTGGTGTGGGACAACTTGGTGACACTCGTCCTTGCTATGAGTCTGGATCTGTCCCACCTGGCACGTTGCAGGCTCTTCCTTTCCAAGGCCGTTTCTCTCCCCTTTGGAAAACAACAAGGTTCATACATTCTGTATCAACCCATCTCCCCCCCACACACACACTCCCGCCCTGGGCTTGGTTGGCTCTTGGACTCCTGGAGGCTCCATAGTGTCCCTTATCTATTTGCTCACAATGCTATCCCTGCATCTCTGAGCGCTGTGTTCTTAAGGGTTCTGAACCTGTCTCCTACCCTGCAGCCTTATGACAGGGCCACAGGCTGTTCCAGAGCCCCGGTGCTGAACTGGGAGGCTCGCTGGGTTTTTCTGGCTGTCCTAGTCTCTGGCTTCTCTGGAGCTGGCTTCCTCTGGCCTTAGGAGCTTCTGGGGCAATTGCCTATTTTGCACTGCTGGTCCCCCAGGTGCCCTGGTAATCTATTTGCATAGGAAATTCAAGGATAAGGGCTATCGCATGCGTCTCCTGCTTATGGCTTCTCAAAACTGGCTTTTGACTCGGCTGAATCTCATGCTGATTCGGCGAGGTCATGAAGACGGGTGGGTGTTGTGAGGGTCTCTATGGAGTTAGGGTCTTGCGCTCCCCGGCAATGTACTTCTCTCTCGGATCTGCCTAGCTTTGGTTGCTGGGAGGGGTGGCTGCCTGAGTCAGGGCCACTGTGCTGGCTGTGTGTACCTGCAGGATGCTTGGCTTCTGTGGCAAGCATTCCAGATTGTGTGCACACCTAGGATCTGGTGGCAGGACCCTGGAGAACTGTCCCCCAGGGAGGTTGTCCCATGTGTAGTTCAGTGGTGACCCTTTTGTCTGTCTTGGCCCATCATTCCTGCTTCCTGTGGGCCTCTTGCCCCCCTTGGACTCCAGGACATCTGTCACCACAGGTCCTGGCCTGGACTACAGCTTCCTCCTGGTTTTGTTTTTTTTTTTTTAGGTCAGCATCCCATTCCCTCTGCTCTCTGCCTCCCAGAAATTCATTTAAACCTCTTAGTCATTGCTGTTCGGATTAAAATGTAATTGCGTATGCAAAACACGGGAAAGCCTACCTGCCACAGAGACGTAAATGCTGGCGATTATCACCAGACTAAGCGATGGCCTCAAAGACCCAGCCCTTCTTCCAGAAGGCTGTGTTTAGGAAGGCAGCTGCTGGTCCCAGAAGCAAGGACCAGTCTCCAGCCCTCTGTGAGATAGATGCCACACATCACATGTGGGGGAATGGTCCCACCCAGGGCACCAACCTCTCCAACTCCTGGGCACTGGCATATTGGTAGAAGGCTTCTGGACACATCTGCTTGGCTTTTCATCATTCAACTCTCTTTCCTTCTCATTGCCGGGACACACCACTTAACCATGCTTCCAAAAGGGAGCAATGGGAAGGCAGGCCAGCTACAGACATCCTTGGAGGGCATTGCTCATTCCCATTTATGGCACTCATGGAGGGCTCCTGCAGGGCAAGTGGATGAGGAAGGAGCTTGTGTGGGGACAGTCCAGCAAGAGGTTCTCAGCTAGGGCTCCTTTTGGTTGTCTTGGGAGCTGAAGCATGCTGGCATTAGGGGATGTTTCTAATTCTGAGGGGTCCTCATGCTGCCTGAACCATGATTCTCTGCCCTCCCCAACAGTGTGTGGCGTGATGACTAGCTTTTAGTCATCTAATACAGCTAAGGTGACAGATGCCTCTCTGTAGTGATGCCACACTGAATGTGACTGCCTGCTGCCCCTCACTGGTCCACTAAGGTCACAGTTGTATGGACTGTCACAGTCTTCCAGATGCTACAGGTGACCCTTAGGCACCATGATAGGCTCAAGGCAACAGCCAACAGGAAGCCAGGACCACACAAATAAGGCAGTGCATTCTGACAACCTCTTGAGGGGGTTAGGGGAGGCCTCTTCTGCCATAGAGCTCTCTCTCCATAAGAGCTCAGACCAGACCCATGCTTGACTGCAGCCTAGAGGCCCCAGCAGAGGCCACAGCAATGTTGTTCATCCCTGTGCACCTTCCCGGCCCCTGTGCAACCATGCCTGTGTGGGTGGTTTTCGGTTGCTTGGGTCATGGCCATGACCCCACTGTGGACACCAGCCGTGATGGCGACGTACAAGGCTAGAGTGGGTGCTGGCACTGTCACCCGGCTCTGCTCTATTTAAATCTCTTAGTCAGCTTGGCAGTGGTCCAGACAGGGACCAAACACTCACTGAATTCCTCAGAGCGCTGTCCACCCTCTAGTCCCAGAGGACCCTGTTTTCCACCCACGTAGAAAAGACCTGAGGGCTCTTGGAGCTGGCACAGACAAGCACGGAGATAAACGACTTTGTTCTGCCCCATTGTTCTTCTGGCACAGGTGGTGGGGTTTGTTCCCACTGACCGCTCGCCCCCTTGGCTGGCTGGAAGAACCGTGAAGGCTGACATTTACGGAGGCCCAGGCTGCGTATTCATCACAGGGGAATCGCATGGGTGAGGAACCTGTCTAGAGCTCGCCGCAGCCGTAGGTGGGAAGGACTCTTGGCAGCTGTGTCCCTGGTGGGGAGACAAAGCGTGTGTTGGGGGGGGAGTTCAGTAGACGCCTCAAGGCTGCGCAGCTGGAAACATTGGAGCCAGGGCAGACGCCTCTGTGATGCTTAATCTTAATTGTCAGTTTGCCTGGATTTCAAATCACCATGGAAACATACTCCAGGGTATCTTCTGTGAGGGTATTTTCAGAACAGTTCAACTGAAGAGAGGAGACCCATTTGGAGTGTGGATGGCACCATCCCATGGGCTGGGGTCCCTTACTGCATAAAAAGAAAAGAGAAAGGGACCTGAGCACCAGCATATTCATCTCTTTCTGCTTCCCGGCGGTGGACACAATGTGACCAGTAGCCAAGTGCTTCTACCTTCCTGCCTTCCCAGCCACGAGATAGACCATACCCCTTCTCAAACTGTGAGCCAGAATAAACCCTTTCTCCCTTAAGTTGCTCTGGCAGGTATTTTGTTAGAGCAGGGAGAAAAGTCACCAATTCACGTGCACACTGAGCTGTGCCTGCCTCCAGCCAGGGACCACCAGAACTGGGTCAATACCAGCAATGTGACCATAAGTGCACTTCTACCCACACGGAACCCATTTTCATCTCAGACTCGGGCTCTGCACCCAGGATCCCCATCTCATGTGGTTATTAAAGGGAATGCTACGGCACCTGTTTGGCCTCTGCTGGGGCCACAAGTTACTGGAGGGGCTTCCCCATGTGCCTTGAGGATGTGTCCTGTCCCCAGGGTGGAGAATAACCCCTCCTGCGAAGGAATCTAGTAGTATGCAGCATAAGAAAAAAGCCAATCGGAGTTAGGCAGCCAGCTTGGTGCCCACGCCTCTGTGATCTAGGAAAAGTAGCCTGCACTCTCAGATTCCACTGGGTCATCCCTCAAATGTATTGCCACCATTGACAACTTCTGACTAGGTCACTTACACAAGATGCATAGAGCAATCTTTATTCAAGACACTCTGTTCTTGGGGGTGGTACCCAAGGCCCTGTGTCTGAAGAGGGAATATGGGCATCAGGGACCCTGGGTGACCCTCAGTGACCCTGGAATCACCTCTCAGTTCAGCAACGTGGAACTGTCTAGCTACTCTAGCACTTTCTGGGAAAGCAGGCACCCGATGTTATCCCTGTGCTGAAAGGGTCAGCCATCCACTCACACCTGCCACATGCTGGAGGTCACCAGCCTGTAGTCGCGAAGGTAAAGGCATCCCCCAGCACCAGCCCTCTGTCCTCACTGTACCATGCTACTGTGTGCAGGGCCACTGCTTTGCAGTGGAGGAAATAAGCTAGACCAACCCATGGAATTACCCAAGGTCACACTGGAGAAGGACTGTCTCTGCACGGATTCAAAGAGCCATAAATCAGGGAGAGATGATAAGGATCAAAGCTCCATAAATGAGATGAGTCATGGCCTTTTATCTTTATCGACTACTCGCCTGGAGTAAAACCTGCTTCTCAGAGTTTCTGTGGAAATTCTATGATCCATCAAATAAGAATGTGCCTAACACACGTAGGGCCACGCAGGAGAGACTTCGCTGATGTTTAGGGACCAAAGTCTAATGAGGACTGATTTAAGGCAATTTTAGGGCAATAAAAAGGAATATGGCCGTTTTAGCTGAGGAGCGGGGATCAAGAGTTTATGGAGCAGAGAACTGAAATGGGACTAAGTGGAGGAGGAGAGTGGAGTGGCCCGAAGGCTTGGAGCACAGTGTTTTCTAGAATAATGAGAGCCACTGGACTGAAGAGCACTTTGAAGATAGAGGGCTGAATACCTTGGACTCCCTGCTGCAGGAAGGCAGAAAGTCACAGTGAGAAATCCAAAGAGGGAGTCCAGAGTGGCAATGTGGCCATTTTGGGGTATTTCCCATATGGATCAGGACTGCCATTTTCATCAATGGATCTAGCAATTTTCTCAAAATTGTGAATGACTGACGTACCTATCTCTTGCACACCACCACAGCTGGCCTCTTGGGCATCAGAATGTATTCTGACTGATGCCAACAGACCAGGGCTGACGATGCCTCATGTCAGCACCTCTCCCTGCAAAGATCTCAGAGCTCACTGAGGACCAAAAGAAGGCTCTGTGATCAGGAGGCAAAGTCTCATCCCACTTCTACTTACGAGGGAGTGACAAGGCCTGGGATTACTCGCCTAACACTAAAAGCAAACCCCGGAAGTCTGCAAAAAGAAGAGAAGCAGATACTTGTAGACAGTGACAGTTGGTCAGGCAGCGAAGACTGATCCTAGAAGAAATATAGACAGACAGACCTGCCTTACTCTCCCCACCCAACTGAAGAACATTCTGGGTGCAGCACAGAGAGGGGACCCAATACAACCCAGAAGTTTTGCTACATTGAGTTGACAGTGTGCGTTTGTAGGGTGGAGGCACAGAGAGCAGGAAGTCATTTACAGAGAGGTTCTATTCCCTGTGAACAGGTGCGGGCCATAGAGCCGGAGCTCCACAATGCCAGGGTTTCCGGAGCAAGTAGTTCTCCCCGCTAGCTGGGAACACAGCACACTTGGTAAGTGTCCCAAAGGCCCTGAAAGAAACCTTGGTGAGCCAAAGACTAAGAAGGAAGAAGATGTAGACAGTTCCCATGTAGGCAACATCCTAGGCTGTCAGAGGTAGACTCTTTAAAGGTATGTAACAAAACCCAGCACTCAAGAAAATCGAGTGCACCAGTTTACCTGTGAACAGCTGCTGGAAGGAGCTGGAAGCTTTGGTCCTCCTCCAGGAGGAAGACAATTCAACGACACCTGTTTGGAGGTGGAGGACATGGAATCATGGAAAAGCAGGGAGACCATCACAGAATGGGACTCACAGGCTCATGGATGGGAGTGAAATGCAGAAACCACAAGGGAGGGGATGAATGGCAGAAGATGTCATGCAGAACACTTAGGTCTCAACAATATAGTCAAGAGGTGACACAGAATTCACCAGGTAGAACTCACAACAGGCGAGACACAAGAAAAAGACTGGTAAGCCTGCAGACGCAGCAAGCTGTACGAAGCAAAACATAGTAAAACATCAAACCCGAAGGCAGGTTTTTTGTGACCTGTGGGATCATATCAGCTATCTGGTAGCTGACAATTGTGATTATAGAAGATGAGTGTGTTGGGGAGAAGCATGGGGAGCATGCTTGAGGGAATGATGGTAAGCTTTGTCACTTAAAGAGAGTCCCACAAACCCAAACATCTTTTAAAAATCAAGTAGAAAATACATGCATTGCATCATCACCATCATCATCACCATCATCACCATCACAATCACCACCACCACCATTTTTACCATCACCTTTAGGACTACGATCACCATCACTAAGACACAAAGGGAAATTTCAGAAATTAGTTTCGAGAAAGAGTGTAACGAAAATCAGAGATAAGAATAATCACGAATCCTTGTCATGATTTATGCAAACGAGAAGACAACAGAATGGTTCTTTCAAGTGTGAAAAAAAAACCCTGTCAATCTAGAAATCTATATGCAGTGAAAAACCTTTCAGAAACGAAATCACCATGCAATTCTGTAGACAAACAAAAGCCGAGAGGAGATATCGCCAGCACAATGACACTTCAGAAATTGCTACAGGAAGTCCCGCGGATAGAAGGAAGCTGACACCAGATGGAAACTTAAGTCTGAACAGAGAGAGGAGTGCTGCAAACTGAAAATGGGGCCATGAAGAATTCTCTCAAACTGTTTCACAGCTAACTCACTAGGTAAAGTGGAAGTCGTGATGGGAGGCCGGGCCGTGACCCGGAGATGTCAAGTGTGTGGCTAGAAGAAGAGAGAAGCCGAGGGAGAAGGGCTGGCGGGGGCATTTATAGTACAGGCGACATGATGCTGCCTGAAGGTGAGTTTTAGGAAATGAGACACAAGCATGGCAAACACTGAGTCACCAGAGAGCAAAAGACCAAGAGTTAGAGCCAAGAAGCTCATTGGAGGGCGACAATGACATCCTAAAAATATTCAACAGAAAGAGAGGCAGATGAGCCAAACACACAGCAAGGTCACAGATTTAAACCCAGCCCCGCGGAGGAAAGCATTCTCTGTAAGGCACGCGGGATGACCTCTGCAGTTCGGCAACTTGCATGGGAACTGCATTGCACCTAAAAGACGAAAGGCAGACATCGTCAAGCCAGGCAAGAAAGAGCACACTGCGGCTATCTGCTACTTACGAGAATCCAACTTTAAATGTAAAGTCACGTGTAATTATGAATTAAAAATCCCTGTGTCACTCAGACTCTGATTTAAAAAAAAAAAAAAAAAAAGATGCTGTAATGGCCACAGTAATACCAGAATAGTAGACACCAGACACATATTAGTGAAAAAGAGGGTAAGGTAACATAATAAGCAAGATCGCTGTAACACCACAGAGGGGAGGGTTGTCAGGATGACAAGATGATCTTAAATGTGTAGACACCAAACAAGAGGAAGAAAAAGGTGTGTTGAGTTTTAAGGAAAAAACGGGAAAATCCACAGATGCTTTGAAAGGTTTCAACACCCAGCCTCACTAATTGACAGGGCAGATGGGAAGTTACCGCCACCGCCACCGCCACCACCACCGCCGCCACCGCCGTTGTAGAAACTCAGTGATAACATCTAATGGAATTGACCAGCAGACCTTCAGGAAGGCACCAGGAGAGTGGATGAGGGTCCACAGGTCACCATACAGGGCTGCAGAGATGGCTCAGTAAAGTGCTTGCCATACAAAAATGAGGACCTGAGTTCTAACCCACAGCACAGGTGTAAAAAGTCAGGCATGGGGTCATGTGTTTGTAATCCCCATGCTGAGGAAGAAGGGACAGAAGGGTCCTTGGAGCTTATTGGCCAGTCAGTGTAATGCAATGAGTGAGCAGCTGGGGAGCCTGACATTGACCTCTGGCCTCCACAAGCGTATAGGCACACCCACATGAACACATACACACCACACACAGGTGTGTACACACAGAGATTCATCAAGCACTGGTTATAAACAGGAAAATGGTTTTTCGAGACAGGGTTTCTCTGTGTAGCTTTGTGCCTTTCCTGGAACTCGCTTTGGAGACCAGGATGGCCTTGAACTCACAGAGATCTGCCTGCCTCTGCCTCCCAAGTTCTGGGATTAAAGGCGTGGGCCGCCGCCGCTGCCGCCCGGCCAGAAAAAACATCTTTAGAACCTGAAATCAGAGTGTGTTCTCTGACCAATAAAAGGGTTAAGCCAGAATCAAAGTAACAATCCTATCTAAAAAAGGCCCAGATAGCCAGCTGGTGGTGGTGCACGCCTTTAATCCCAGCACTCAGGAGGCAGAGGCAGGCGAATATCTGTGAGTTTGAGGCCAGCCTGGTCTCCAAAGCGAGTTCCAGGAAAGGCACAAAGCTACACAGAGAAACCCTGTCTCGGGGGGTGGGGGGGGCCGGGGGGAGGCCCAGATATTTGGAATTTGAAGTACACTTCACAATAGAGCTGGAAAGGCCATACAAATGGGTGGGGATTTAAACAGTCACGGTCCCAAGTGTGGGGATGCAGTGTGATCGGTGAGTAATCAGCGCCCAGAGGAAAGCATGAGTGTCAGGTGCTTGCTTTAGTAAAGACACAAGCCAATGAGCTGAGCTCCTCCACTCAGACCCTGGAGAGAGCAAGTTAAGCCCAAGGTGGGCACACTGAGTTGCTGTAAAGACAAAGTAGGATGGCAAGGCAATTTATGCACGCATGAAACAGAAACCGTTTAGAGAGATCAATGGCATTTGAATGCACCAAGCCAGGGTGTTGTGAATGGAGGGAAGCCATACGATTCCAAAACAAAGAAAAGGGCACCTGTTCAGACTCCACAAACATGGACAAGGGAGGGGGTGAATGACCAGACACAAGTGCTCCTGATGGTCTGGGGTGAGAGAGACAATTCCCTGGAAAGAAAATAATGAATGAAAAGGATACAAGAAACACTGGCGTATCTGGGTCACCCTGTGTCTGTGAGAGGATCTGAGTTGGGAGGGAAAGTCTCTGGGTGGAAAATCCCAGGAGAGGTGGCTTCCTTGGAGAGTCTACTGAATACTTAGGATGTCTGTCTTGGATGGGGTCCATAGGAAACAGAGAAGGGGCAAATGTGGACAGCGTTGTTGGTGAGAGCAGTGTCTCCCCCAACACTGTAAGCAAGGCAACCAAGTCCCTCAAGAATTCAGATACAAATCTTTATAGGATCTTTGGTGCTGGGGAACATATGTCTGTAATCCCAGCACTCTGGATAGGAGGCAGAAGGATCAGGAAGTTCAGGGCAGCCTCCATTCCATGCTGAGTTTCAGGTGAGCTTGGGTTACATGAGACCCTGCCTTAAAAGAAAGAAAGAAAGTCTCATCAAATTGTAGCACACACAAAGGAAGCTAACATGCCATCACCAAGTTCCAAGGTTCTAGGTGTGAGCTAGCACGTGTGCAGACACACACACACACACACACACACACACACACACACACACACACACCACAACAAATGTAATTTTTAAAACTTGAAAAGAGCCAGAAGAATCCATCAGAAAGCTTTGGGAACCTATGAATGACCAGCGAAACATGAGATACAAGGTCACTACACAAAAATCCCATTTCATTTCTGTGTTTCAACCACTATTCTGAACTTTACACAATGCTCAAAGTACACTGGCCACTCAAAGCAACCAGAGAGAACAAAGCTGGAGAGGAACATTGTCTGATTTGCATAAAGTCTAATCAAGAGAAGGTGACATCCCTGTGACAATCGACATTTATACGAAGCAAAATGGAAGGTCTAAAAATATCTTTTACACTGATACCCAGTTAATTCAATGAAACAGAACATCTTTTTCTTCAAGAGATAATATTGGAACATGTGGATATATATGGAAAAATGAACCTTGATCCCAACTTCAAGCTATTAGCAAATATTGAAATAGATGACACAATTAAATGTAAACCCCCAAACCTGAAAAGTTCTAGATAAAAATCAAAGGGCACCACCTTGACCATCTGCCTAGGACTCTACTAGAAGAAGCAAGGATTTCAGTGGTAGCTTCCAAGGAGGCAAAAAAAAAATATTAGCAAATTAGACTTCAATTTATGCAGAAATGAAGACCTTCTGTACTGCAGGGACACCATTAAGAAAATAAAAAGGAAAGACACAAAGCACAGGAGTTGTTTTTAGCACACATACCTGGGAAAGGGCTTATAATCAGGGCATACGGTGCTCCTCAAGCTTTAGAGGGAAACCGTGCAATAAGAAATAACCTAAACATCCGGACGTTTCAGAATAGGAAAAGACAGACTAATGGCCAGCAGGGACACAAAGAGAGGCTCTTTACTACCACACACCAGGAAAACACACACTGAAAACTTCATTGAGGTCCCGCCTCCCGGAGGTGGTCGAACAGGCCTCTGTGAGCAGTCCCAGCCATCATTGCAGAAGCGAGGGCAGAGAGTGTGTAAGAGCCAGAAGGAGTTGCCGAGACACGGGAGTCAGGGGGAGGGGGTGGGTGTGCAGTTCTCATATGAACCCACAGAGATGGTGACAGCATGCACATGACCTGTACAAGATCAAGCCAGACCTATTCCCAGCACAGAGAGGGGAGAGGAACACAAAGTCCCACCCCTAATCAAGGAGCTATTGACAACAGATAGCTCTGGGAGAGGGAGCGTCAGTTTTCTCTAAGAGTACAGCCAGCCCCCGGTAGGTTGACCATGCTCCAGTGGAAGGTACACATCCAATAGTATATGGGCAGCACACATTGGACTTGATGAGTTAAAAAAAAAAACAAAACAGAAAAGAGTAGACTTGAGTGGGTGGGAAGGTAGAGTGTGGATCTGGGAGGAGTTTGGGGAGTGAATATGATCAAAACACTTTGCTTGAAATTTTCAACGGACTAATAGAGGAAAAAACTAAAAGAGCAAACAGCCAAACCAACCTGGAACCCTTTTGGGGAAAAGCTGGCAGTTTCTTGCTTAAATATTCACTTACTGGGCAATCCAGAAATCTCAGTCTTAGATATTTAGCAGGCACAAATGCACATGCACACACACACACACACACACACACACACACACACACACACACACACACACACAGGGAAATGCATCCTTAACGTTCATCGCGGCTTCACTCAAAATAGCCCCAAACTGGAACGGACCCAAATGCTCATCAGGAGGTGAATGAAATAGCAACCAAAGAAAATATTAGCTAAATTGGGATTCATCAAAATTTTAAATGCTTGTGCTTCAAAGGACACCATCAAAACATTGGGGGGAAAATACAGAAAGTGAGACAATTTTTGCAAATCATGTATCTGATAGGATCAAGTTTTCAGAATATATTAAAAGCTTTCACAAGTCAATGGGAAAGGCAAACAAACCAATTTAAACGTGGACAAAGGACTCAACTAGACATTTATCCTGGGAGCTGACAAATGGCCACTAAGTGCATGAAAAGATACCCAGACGAGTTAGCAGGGAAATGTAAAACTATGAGCTACTCTCCCCCCATCCCTCCCTCTCTCCCTCTCCCCCCCCCTCTCTCTCTCTCTCTCTCTCTCACACACACACACACACACACACACACACACACACACACAGAGTGGTGATGTCTGCAGAGATGGTGAATGGCAATGTTTCATGTGGGGAAAGCGTCCCTGGTACATTTTTGGTTCTACAAACTGAGTCAGCTGGTTTCTCATCACTGTGTCAAAATACCAGACATAAACAGCTCAAAAAATCCAGGCATGGTATCTGCCACCAGCCAGACAGTCTTGCCATGGAGTGACCTCCAGGCTCAATGAGAGACCCTGTCTCAAAAAATAAGTTTGAGAGAAACTGAAGAAGACACTTGATGTCAACCTTTGTCCTCTACATGCAGGGAGATGAACACACATGAATATGTCACATGTATGTGCCATAAACACAGCAAAAAAAAAATAAAGAAAAACAAGCTGAGAGGTGGAAGGTTTGTTCAGCCTCATGGATTCAGAAGTTATGCTCAGAAGTTATCTGACTCTATTGTTTCCGGGCTGAAGTTGTCTGACTCTATTGTTTCCAGGCCACCGTGAGATAGAGCATCCTGGTACAGAGTGTCTGGTGGTGCCAAGAAGTGCATCTCATGGCAGACAGGAAGCAAAGAGAGACAGACAGGAAGGCGCCAGGACAAGATGTCTTTCAGAGACATGGCCCACAGTGACCTGCCTCCTCCAAGCAGGCACACCTTTCGAAGTTCCCCCATCTCTCATGGCCTATTGATTTGGACCCATCAGTGGGTTGATACGTGGATGAAGGAAGGCAGAGCTTGATCCAGTTTCCAAAGCTCCAGTTCCAAACACCGCTCACACTGAGAACCAAGCCTTAAAGATATGAGCCTTTTGGGGAGATATTTCATGTTTAAACCATACCACAGGCACTTTGGAAAACAAGAAGCAGTTCATAGAAAAGTTCAAAGGGGACATTTGACTGCAGAATTCCAATCCTTGGGTTTATACCCAAGAGGATCTTGCACGTGTGTGTGGTGTTCACACAAAACCTACACGCTGTCTTTATAGTAGCATTATTCATAAAAACCTCAAAGTGAGAAATAACCCAAACATCAATTTAAAATGTGACAACTCCATGCAATAGAATATTACTACCTCATGACAAGAAATGAAGTCTTGGCACATGCTACATTATGGATGACCTAGAAATACCATACCAAAAAAAAAAATGAGTCAATCATAAGAGACCAATTATTGTGTGATCTTATTCACATGAAAGTCTCTCAAATGGGCCAATTTTGAGCCAGCATGTAGGTTAGGGAATGTCAGAGTGTGGAGAGGAACAGGGGGTGAGTGCTAGTAAGTTCATGCTTTCTTTGGGAACTGATGAAACTGTCTAAGCTTAGATTATGAGGCTGGTGGTCAGACTCTGTGACTACACTAAAACCACCGAACTGCGCATTCTACTTTAGTGGATTCCATGACATGTGAGGTACAGCTCAATAAGGCTGTTATTAAAATGGAAAGGGGGGCTGGAGTGATGGATCAGTGGTTAAGAGCACTTACTGCTTTTGTAAGAGGACCCAAGTTCAGAGTTCAGCTCCCAGCATCCATAGGGGGACGCTCACAACCACCTGTAACTCCAGCTCCAGGAATCTGACACCCTCTTCTGGTCTTCCAATCTCTGTGGAAACTATGTGTGCATGCATGCATGCACGCACGCACGCACATGTGTACACACACACACACACACACACACACACACACACACACACACAACATTGAAAAGGAAAACAATGGAGAATGGATAAATGAGCCATAGGATTCCCACACTGCACACATGTCATGACAAGGAAGAATGTTCCCTATGGGGTCTATTTATGTGACTCTGCAGGACACAGACCTACACTGTGGAGAAGCCAGACACTGTTTGCCTGGGGGCTGGGTGGACCTGACTGATAAAGAGGAGGAGGAGGCTGCCTCACAGTGGATGGAGGTGCTCTTCATGATGATTATGGCCACTGCAGTCTGTGTTCCCTCAAAGGCATTCCACATGCACTTAAAACATCTGCATTTTGCTACCTATCACCCTGTGGAGCCATTGGCTCTACAACCTGTGACTAAATCGTTGCAGTTTATTGAGAGCCCAAGAAGCCTGTAAACTCATAGTGAACACACTTGTGACAATGGCAGGCTGTGTGGCTCTCATTTGAAATCTGCTTTCATCCTCCTAGGGAAGTTGTAATGTTCACGCAGTGAACTTCTTTTCATGTCACATGGCCCAGCTGCCAGACACCAGGAGTGTGAGGCACATCAGACAGAGAACCAGGTATCACTGCGCTGACCTTGTGTGAAGCCAGATAGAGAAATGATGCTTAAATAACGAACTGTACAGGAGTATTGGGAAAGGTCTTCAAGGAAAGTAAACAACCATTGCTTACTTCCCCAAGTGGCAGGCAGAGGCCCCGGGCAGAGCCTCCGAGGAGCTCTGGGATGGCATGGCTTTGAAGGTTCAGTTCAAATGTGGAGTTTTCAGATGGGGGAGGGCGCAGTGAAGGAGTCCATCGGGGTGATAGTGTTGCCTTGACTAGGAGGTTTCTCTGCCCTGGCTGTTTCTTCACCCTGTTCTTGTGCATTAGTCAAGAACAGCTGGACTGCTCTGCATTGACAAACAAACCCTGCGTGGTTCACACAGCAGCCAGCAGTCCTCACATCTGACACAGACAGGATGAATCAACATCCCTGCTCTGCAGCTGTCCCTTTAGACTAGGCCATTTTATCCCTTAACTCTGTTGTCTAGGGCTTCAAGCCCCTGGGTGACCGTGGGCTGTACCACCATGACAGATATGAGTGGTCACATCCAACAATTTTTTCCCATCATATCTACCCACCTCTATTGGCCTGGACTCTGGTCCATGTGCAAACATGATGGGAGGAGAAGGCAGCAGTGGTGTCTATAAAGGGAACCAGGTGATGGGCACAGTCCACACGTTGCCCGTCTGTGTGGCGTGAGCCACTGGAAAATCTTTACCTTCTTTCTACTTCTTCATGGGCTTCCTCCTGACTTTAGCAGTCTTCCCCATGCATGCCACACCCCTCACGGTGTCTCAGCACCTCTCTGAGGTGGCCCTCCGAGGCCTGTTTCACTGAGGATAAAGAGGTGATGGGCATTTTCAGACACAAAGCTTTGTGATCTGGGCTGTTTGAACCCCTCAGCCTGTCCCAAGGAGCCTGCCTGGCCAAGGGGCCACAGTGAAGGATGTGTCAGAGCCAGTGGAGCATCCATGGGCTGGTGCCAATGGCACACAAGGGTAGCAACAGTTTTTTACTCCATGCCTACCCCTCCTCCCACTGTGGTGTACCTCAAAATCAGTGGAGGTGTTGAAGTGGCAGGCGTTTGGGACCTTTGATAATACTGGTACCCTTTTAAATGAGACCAGAGTCCTGCACTGGCTCTCGATCCTTCCAACTAGGGGAAGAGGTGATGAGAGGATGGTCTCCTGCATCCTTATGCACTGTCCCTGATCTCAGCTTCTGGCCCTCAGAGCTGTGAATATACCTGCCCCACTGCAATACAGCTCTCTCTGTCCTGCCTCCCATCACTTGCATGGGCAGGGGAGGCTGAGGTGTTGGATACTGTGTGATACTCCCAGGGCAGTGCCGACATCAACTTGCCATTGTGTGTGTGGTGGTTATCATCACCGTGATCCAGTTCCCTCCCTGGAAAGGTCATGGCCTTCTGCAGCCCCAGCTCGGCTCTTGAATTTCCCCTAGGTCCACTCAGCTAGAACACATGCCTCCTTCCCTCCTCTTAATGGGGGGAAATATAAGCTAACGAGCTTGCAAACGAGCATCGGGCAGTTTCTGGGGGAGACCCCAGCACAGTGTGCATGGAGCTGTGAAGCTGCGTGGGTAATGGAGAAGATTAAAGGGAAGTGTGTGAATCTGTGCTTGCCTCTCACGAAAGCTGTAAATGGGATTGTCCTTAAGCCTGAACTTTTCCCCTCTCCAGCAGCTATTAAATGTCTCCCAGAAAATTGCTCTGAAGCAAGGTGTTTAGTTCCACTTCCATGTAGAGCATGCAAGTGGGCTCTTGAGAGGTGGTCCTCTCTACAGAGAGCCTATCCTGGGCCCCAGCATACCTCTTTTTCTTTCCATCATCCTTTCTGGTAAGGTGGCACACAACCCTGGGTCTTTGACACATAGAAAGTAGGTGATGGGGATAAGTAACATTTATTGTGTTCCTTCTATGAACTGAGCCATCCTACAAAATTCCTTCAACCCTCAAATACAATTCATAAGGAGCCATTTCGCCCGCTTTGTAGATGTGAAAAACAGTTTCCACGTGCTAAAAACCAGATCAGGATGAGACTCCAAGTTCATGATCATTCCTATATGTTCTACTACCCCAAAAGCAAGGAGTGGTACATGACATAGGATCCGGGAACCAGAGGACAGAAGGATCTACATTCATTTGCCTCACGATATAGGCTTGATGGTGGGGAGCTTAGGAGACATAATTTAGGCTTCAATTCAATTTAATAAATGTTAATGACATCTTGCCAAGGGCTAAGGGGAAAGAGGAGACCACATGAGAGCTGTGGAATTGACCTTTGAGGAGCTCTTCATTTAATTGGAGAGTGTGGGACAGAGGAGCATCAGCAAACAACATCAGAAGGTCCCAGTGGGACCAGAGAATGTGTCACAGGGACTTTGGCTAAGCTGGTGCATTGAGCACAAGCTTATCTCAAAAGTTTCAGCAAGCCTTGTTACAATGAGAGGAAAGGGAGAAAAAGACACAAAATGATAACCATAGAGAAGCATCCGAAACTGGACAGCCAGATATCAGCACAGTTGCTGGCAGAGCAGAGGCAGGCAGGACAATTGCAGTCCCCAGCCTCAGATGGGCACCCGGAAATGTGCAGCGAGGAGCAGGGATGCAGGTGGCTGAGAAGGGAATATGGTTTTTACAAAAGAGGATAGGCTAAGATCCTCCCTCTGCTTGCCCCTCAATATCCAGCCATGGTGCCGAGACGTTCTGTGGGTAGCTTGATGAGACTTTAAAAATCACGAGTGGGGCAGCCCACTGGGAAAAGAGTCCCACATTCTTCAGACACCCCCCACCCCCAACGAAGCCCAAAGATGTCTGCAAGCCAGGCTTGTACCCACCACGCAGACAGAGGGATGCTTTCCTGAGCACTTGCAGATGTGAACCATGAAAGAACCCCTTTGCCATGACTCAGTGGGCCCCCTCAGATCCAGCACACTGTCTGCTCTGTAACCAGCTCCCAAGACGACTACACTTTCAACCCCACTCAATCCAAGGAAGATGTCTCATGTAGAAAACAGAGATTGACTGGGCCTGGTGTTGCAGATACTCTGGAAGTTGAGGCAGAAGGATTACAAGTTCAAGGCTAGCCTGAGCTAACTTATTAAGACCCTGCCTCAAAATAAAAAGCACAGAGAGAGCCAGAGAGATGACTCAGCAGGTAGGAGCATGATGGCCTGGGTTTGGTTTCTGAAACGCATTGTGGAAGCAGAGAACTGACTCCTGAGAGTTGCCCTCTGACCTCTCCATGTGTGTCACGGCACATGCATGCTCCCGTGTATCATACACATGATAATAACAAGCATAATGATTTTTACATTCATTTATTTTGTGTATATATATATTTCGTATATATACATATATGTGTATATATACATATATATATATACACACATATACAAAATGGGGCAGGGTTAGAGGATAACTTGTGGGAGTCAGTTCTCTCCTTCCACCATCTGGGTTGTTTTGGGGCTCCAACTCAAGTTGTCAGACTTCACAGCAAGCACCCTTACCCACTCAGCCACTTGATGTCCCTAATAAAATATAATTACATCAATTCCACTTTACTTTTCCTCCCTCCAACCCCTCCCATGTCTCTCCTGCTCCCTCTCTAATTGATGGCCTCCTTTTCTTTGATTATTGTTATTACATCTATGCATAAATATGTAAATACTACCTGCTGAATCTGATTTTACTGCTTGTTTGGTTATGGTTTCAGGGCTGACCACTTTGTATTGGATAACCAATTAGGGTGCTCATCCCTGGGAAAGACTAATTCTTTCTCTCTCAGCAGTCATTAGTTGCCTGTAGCTCTTGGTCTAGGGGTAGAGCCCTTGAGATCCCCCGCTTCCAAGTAAGCATGTCTATTGATTGTCAATGTTCAGCTCTTGCTTAAGCAGGTATATTATTGAGGAATCGTGGGTATAGCTTCGCCATCATTTCTAGGAGACACAATCTCACAGCAGACTGTCTGGTCCTCTGGTTCTTGCAATCTTTTCCACTTCCTCTTCCACAGTATTCCCTAAGCCTTAGGTGCAAGACTTATGTTGGAGATGGATCCATTGGGACTGGGATCCCTATAATCCACTGGTTTCTGTATTGTGTTCAGTGTGGTTTTCTGTAATGGTTCCTATTTGCTGTGCTAAGAAGCTTCTTTGATGAGGGCTGAGAGCTTCACTTATCTGTGGTATACGAAGAAGTATTTAGAACGCAGATAGGAATTATACTACAATAATAGATTCTATTCTAAGCCCTGTCTTCACTAGCCCCATGGACTTGGCTAGGTTTCCTGAATCAGGTATGATTTTCCTCTTGTTGACTGACCCTTAAGTCTCATTAGACAGCTGTTGGTAACCACCAAGATGTGGGTGCCACTATTGTACGTTTAAGGATAGCTTGCCATGTTGGTCAGTGTTGTGGTTCACAGGCATCACACCCAGATAGAACTATGATTGCTCCCTCTCTTTGTAGCATGCATAGTACTTTATGGTACTATGAAAGATTGACCCAAGAAAGGAAGTTTTCAGGTTAGATCTAGCTCAAAACTTCTGAGTCCTGTGTCCAAGGTGTGCAATGTCTTCAGCAATAGGGTCTGTCTTACCTTCAGCCTCTAAGCAGTAACCAAGGGCAACAGCAATAGCTATATTGTTTGGGGAGTCACTTGGACCGCCATGGCCAACACGTTAAATAGAAGTTCCCCATGCCTGGTACTGAGGTTTTTGTTAGACAGTCTGTGGCTCTTGTAGGGGCACTGTCAGCTCAAGTGGCATAACTTCATTTAAGATATATATTAATGATATGTATATATCATGCATAATATTAATCATCTGTATCATAATGATATCAAGATATCTTAACTATTAATGGTATAGACATACCTTAATATGTGTATATATGTGGCATATAATTTTAGATAAATATAAAATAATGGGGTTCTTGGAGGCTTTATCGAACATCCTTGGTGTTGTGACTCCTTCCTCCGCCTCCTTCTATACTGACAGCCATCCACCTCCCCATTTAGAGTCCCTCCCTGTTTTTCCAATTTCCCCCTTCGTATCACCTGTATCCTGATATTCCCTTCTCTAGCCTGCCTCCCCTCCACGATCCCATTTTACTTTTCTGGTTTCTACAGTTGACTCAATTGATATGTGCACCTCTAAAGATCTGGAGCGATGAACCACAGATGGGAGAGAATATATGGCATTTCCCCCTCGAGGTCTATGTTCCCTCACTCAATATAATCTTTTCTAGCTCCATCCCTTCACCTTCAAAATCCATGACTTCAGTTTTCTTTACAGCTGGGTAGTATTCATTGCGCATCTGTACCACGTTTCCAGTATCTGTTCCTTGGTTGTGGGACATTTAGGTTGTTTCTGTTCCCTAGCTGTTGTGAATAGAGCAGCAATGAACATGGCTGGGCAAGTGTCTGTGGAGTAGGATGTCAAGTCTTTTCGGCTTATGCCAAGGAGTGGTATAAGCTGGGACACAGAGTAGATTTATTTTTAGCTTTTTGAGAATCCTCCACACTGATTTTCAGAGTGGCTGGACTGGTTTGCATTGTCACCAACAATGAATGAGGGTTTCCCTTTTGCCACAATCTCACCAGCATCCGCTGCAGGTTGTTTTGTTTATCTTAGCTGTTCTGGCCTGGTTGAGATGAAATTTCAAAATTGGTTTAATTTGAATTTCATTGCTAAGAATGGTGAACATCTTTTGAGATTATTTATTAGTTATTATTTCTTCCATTATGAATTCTCTGTTCCGATCCATAGCCCACTTTTTAATTGAGTCATTTGCTTTCTTGACTCTGTTTTTTGAGTTCTTTCTGTATTCTGAATACTAATCCACTGTCACATGTATATCTGGCAAAGATTATTTCCTGCTCTGTGGGTTTCTTATTCATGGGTTGATTGTTTCTTTAGTTTTTCAGTTTAATTTAAAGGCCACTTGTCAATTGTTGGCCTTAATTCCCAGACAAATTGAGTCCTTCTCAGAAAGTCCTTTCCTACGCCTATAGCTTGGAGGGAACTGCCTAGGTTTTCTTCTAGCAGTTTTGGCATTTTGGGTTTTAAGTTGAGCTATCTGATACCCTTGGAGTTATTTTTTGACCAAACGATAGATATGGATCTTGCCCACTGAGCCATCTCACCAGCCCCTAATAAAATATTTTTAAGTATAAAGAAGGGCTAGTGACGTAGTTAACTCAGTGATAGAGCACTTGCCTTGGATGCATAAGGTGCATCCCCAGCACAGAGAAAGAAACAAACCAACACAAACCATATGGGCTGGAAACAATGCAAAGAGGGAAAAGTCCGTATGCTCAGCAAAGCAGTGATGGTGTGGTCTTCTTCCGACAGCGATGCAATGTGGGCGGGCAAACAAGCCGCACAAAGCGCTCTTATGAACTGAAAACACAGAGACCTTTTTAATCCTGTGGATATTTTGGAGACGAAGTGAAAGGAAATTTCCAGGAAGCAGAACAAAACAGCAAAAAGAAAGACATTAAGACATGGTAATGTCGCTGGTGACTAGCTCTAGGCATTGAAGCCCAATAATGACACTTTCAGAAAAGAGAACAGAAAAGAAAGGGCTGGAAAATGGGCCAAGCAAGCTGGCTCCTAGGTGGTGAACAGGACCTCACTAGTGGGGCAGTGTGGGTAGCACGAAGGTCAAGAGGACCATGAGGGGTTTAGGCAAGAAACATCTTTTTAAAAATATAATTAAAAAAAAAATCTTGAAAAATAGGCAGAACCAGTATCTAGAAAACACCATTTCTAAAAACAAATTTGTTTTGTGACAGGATCTCACTCTGTAGCACTGGCTAGCCTAGAACTCACTATGTAGACCAGGCTGGCCTCAAACCCAGAGACATCTGTCTACCTGAGTGTATGAATGTCCACATGTGTGCAGTACCCTGGGAGGTCAGAAGAGTGTGTAAGATCCCCCAGGACTGAAATTACAGGTGGTTGCAAGCCACCGTGTGGATGCTTTAACCTTTGTCCTCCAGGTGTACACGTGTGTGCTCACTCATATTTACACACATGTACACATGCAAACGCATGCACATACACATACATGCATGAACATCCCCGCCCTCCCCTCACAGAATAAGTATTAGCGTTGAGAACAACATTCAAATGGAGGAAAACTGAATCTGGTCCTAGGGACAAGAATTCTTCAAGCCTTTGGTTACAGGATTTCAAGTTCCAAGGACCATGGTTAGTTATCCACTGCACATAACGGTGGGCTGAGAGGTCCCTGAGTGGGAACAAGGTAACTTGAGGGGTGCTGGAGGATCTGAAAGAAATCCAGAGTGTATGGTGTCTGCAGGGCAGGCAGGGGAGCATAGGATTTATCCTCTATACTGAGAATGCCTTGGGGGTCACACGGGTCATGGTCAGATTGAGGCTTTAGCATGTTTCGTTTCCCAGCACTGTAGAGGCTCGAAGGTCCACAGGTGGAAGGCAGATGGCAGAGGAGGAGGGTGTGGCACTCCTCCAGGTGTGAGGATAATTCCTTCTCAGCAGCAGCAGCAGGCTCAGTCAATGCTCACAGCTGCCGCAGAGTCTGGGAACAGCAGAATGGGATTGTCCATCCTGAGCAGCATATGCTGAAGGCAGCTTGGTGCCAAACAGTGTCTCTGCCCCCCACCATGCTAGCAAGAACAGGAAATGGCTTTTCATCTGATCAATGCAGTCATATGGGCCCAGAAGTAAGACCCTGAGCACTGGGCAGACAACATCACTGAACGTGTGGCTGTGATGATCCATCTTCTGTCACTGGAGGTTTTTCTCCTGGCAACACACATGTGAAGACCACATCAAGACATTTATTGCCATGAAAATTCCCTTGGAGAAAACTAGGAACTGGGCTGGTGTGTGAAGGCTTTGAAGAAAAGGTGAACCTTGGGTCAACCTTGAAGAATGAACTTGGAGCAGAATAGATGGGACAGTGTGGAAAGCTCGTAGGAAACAAGACAAGCAGCCAGGCCTCTGGAATGTGGTGGAACACGAGGCACACAGTGGAAAAAAGCTGACGATAGACTTGCATTTTATAAAATGTAGCCAGGAAGCAGAGTGGAGGCTGGATGGGAGGTGATGAGTTGGGGCAGAGGGGGCCATTTTGGGGGATACTTCAGTCATCCAGGTGAGCAACTGGCTGCCTTCTGCCAGTAGCCTCGCTGTGAGACAGGGAAATTGGCAGGAGGGGCAGGGAGGTGAGCGTCAGGCCTAAACGGGGCTGTGCTTTGTCAGGATGAAATTTAAGGCAACGTGGTGGGTTTCGGGGTCACTGAGGAATGAGGAGCTGTGAGACACAGGATGATAGAACAGGAAAAAGAAGTGAGGGGCTCAAGGTCAAAGCTAGATTATTGCAGGTTGTATTTTAAAAGGCTTGTCCAGCTGAGGACACGTCAAGAGTTCTTTTGATTTCTCCACTGCTAGGCAGAGCACCAAGGCACCTGCTTCCTTCCCTGTGTTCCAGAGCCTGGCAACAATGATGGTAGGTACGTCCTGGAAACATTGTTTCCTCACCACCCAACACCTGCAATGGACAGAAACTCCAGCCTACACAACAGTCCTGGCTAATAAATTAGTCATCTGAAATCAATTATCGCTTGACAAAGTGGTTTTTTTTTTTTTTTTTTTCCAGCCTCGTGTCTTCTTAAAAGTTGGAGCGGCAAGAACAAACACTCCTCAGCCTGGGAGAAGGCACTAGCAAAAAGGAAAAGAAATTATTGTCAAGTCTTTTGTGCCAGCCATGGCTCTGTGCATAGGCAGGCCACTGGCTTACCCACAGAGTCTTGCTTCTTGCACTTGAATGGGGCACAGATAACCAGGCATTCACTTGAATAAGGTCAGTTCTCCTAGGGAAATATTATTGAACCAGAGAAAATGTGCAGATAAATGCTGATGGAATTAATACAGAGACAGGAATTGCATCATTAACTCACTCATTTGCAAAAGGGAAGCAAGGAAAAATGCCTCCAGAACACCCACTGAAGCTAGGCCCAATAGGTACCATCCACATCCACAGAGGTGTTTTTTTCTGTCCCTATCTTACCAAAAAGGGAGTTGAGACGCGGGATTTTAAGTGCTTTGTTCGAAATTAGAACTACTGATCTGCCAAGTTGGAATTCACCTGAGTGTGTTTTAGGGCTAGAAATCTCAAGGTAGAAATGTCCTAATGGTGCAGAACACAGGGAGGCAAAGGCTGAGCAAAGGAAGACTAGAACAAGAAGTATTTCCAGAATGGAAATATGTTACCCATTGTAATTGGGCTTCGGGAGTAGTTTGGGGGATAGCTGGGGTGCTGCAAAGGGTGGGGCCTATGAAACCAGAGACTCTTCAAGACTAACTTTATAGTTTTCATCTAGTCCTGACTTCATTTAAGTCTGAAACATCGCTGGCAACATAGTCTGATCGAAAGCCAGTGCCCCTCCTTCCTCCTTGTGCACCGGCTCGTAAAGATTCTGGGCAGCAGCTGCAGCCATTGAAACGGTTTTCATTTCCTTCCTTTGTGTGAGCTGCAAGGAAGCACAGAACGAGAGAGTGGGGGTGGGTCTGATAAATGATTCACTGGGAAGGCAACTTCATAAATGGGTTGGAATTAAAATACAAGATGCTCGAAGCCCTCCTACTCGCTCATGGTTAATGCCGGAGTGCGCTGGGGCCTTGGCTTTATTCACTTGACTCTGACGGCTTCGCTTATGAGTTGTAAATCTGCTGGGAGAAAGTGAGTTTGGAGCAACAGACGGCTGCAATGCTTTCTCTAGTTGATGTGCTCAGAAATGGGGTATTTCTGCCAGTTGGGCTCAGCAAATTCTCCTTGAGTGGATATAAGGTTCAGAACCACGGACAGCGCCCAGCCCCGGGAGTCAGTTCTGGCTAACAGGGCTGTTTCAGAACCTTGGACAGGATTTTTCACTCCTCAGGCCATCTAACCTGGAGTCCTAGGGAAGAAGGGGAGGGTTAGCTGGAGAAGGTCTCCAGTTTTGGTTGCTCTTAGACTGAGGGAGCCTGGCACAGATGACAGAATGAGTTAACAACAGATGGTATGAAGGGCTTCATTTCATGAAATAAAAATGGTAACTTCTCACACCTACAAGGCCAAGTGCAACGGGCAATACTGCACACAGCTTGTGCCACCAGCTCCTAACAACACAAGGTAAAGTAGGCCGAGCCATTTCTGAATTTGGAGCTGAACCTGAGCTCACATTCCTGCAAAGGTCACTCAGAGAGTTAGGAACAGGGCCAGAATCACAACACGCCCTCTCAGAAGATAAGGACCAAATGGAGGTGTGGCTGGTAGGGAGTCTGGCTTAAGACATCACTGTCTTCTCTGCTTTTTTTCATCAATACTGAAGGCGCCAGGTTCTTGCTCACAAATTCCATCGTGTCACTTCTCCAGTTTTAAATCCTTTAAGGGTTCCCTGTGGTCACAGGAGAAAGCAAAAACCCTTTAAAAGATATTCAAAGCCTTTCTAAGCCTGACTCCAGCCTGCTTTACTGGCAGCAGCACTTCACATTGGTTACCAAGCACCTCAGCTTCCTGGTAGTAGATGCTAGAGAATCCTGACCAGAGGCAGAGTGCACTCACCGTTCTTCTTGCCTGTGGGGATCTTCCGGTCCTACCCAGCTAAGGGGGGCAGGGTGATGAACAGACTCTGTCTCTTAACCAAAATTCACCACCGACATCTCGGCCTCTGTGAGGCTTCTACCAGCCCAACGGGCACAGCTTAATGTTCTGTTCTGTGTTTGCACACGGCTTTGTTTTTACCTCAATTATCACATTTATCACACTATAGTCTAATTATTTGGGCACATTCCTTTCTTCCCAGCTAAGCTGTGAGCACCTCCAGGGCAGGGGCTCCAGCAGATTTCTCTCTGTTTACCCTGCCAATACTGAGATGCAAAAGCTCACAGGGTGCGCTTGTAAAGAGAACCTGGGACCAGAAGAGAGAGTGCACAAAAGCAAAATGATGGCAGAGGCTGTTGCTCTTTAACAAGGCCCTTCTTGAATTCCCCAGGAGCTTGGAATGAGTGGGACTGAAGGAGCATCCATGTGCCGAGGGATCCAATGGCTACTGCGATGTCCTAAGTCACCCCAGAGCACAGATCATGGGGACCTGGAACCTGTCTGGGGTGGAATGAGTTCTGCAACCTGGAGTGGTGGATCTGGTGACGCAATCCTCTGCCCTGATGCTCTCACTGGTGGTAGGGAGGAAACTCGTGAATCTTCCGTCCTATTGATTCATCTTGCAGTGGACAGAATCAACACTTGCTGTGTGTTTAGACCTCAGGTTATTGTGGTTAAGGTTCATCCTACAATTCAGTAAACCTTTACTGATAATTTGCCAAGATGTATACTCTATGCCAGAAAGCTGAGAAAAACAGATCTCAACACTTTACAAAGAATAACCTGACTATGAGTACTCACAACCCATGGAAAGTCAGGTCTATTATGAGGGGGTAGGGAAATCCCCCATGTAGGAACCATGCATGTACAGCCAGCCTTCCATACTTATGGTCCCATATCTGCAAAGTTAACCAACCATGGTTGGATTGGGGCTGTTTTTTAAAATGCATTATGCTGAACATGTATGGATTTTTTTCTTCTGATAATCCCCTAAACAATACCACATAACTATTATGGAGGCAGAATTTACATGGTATTAGCTGTTGTAAGTCATCCAGGGCTGATTTAAAGTACACAGGGGGGTGTTCATAGCTTAGATGCAGATGTGATGGCATTTTATACAAGAATATGTGCATGCACAGGTTTTAGTATTCATAGAAGGTCCTGAGACCATTCCCTGGGGGATACTAAAGGACATCTGTGCATACTGAGGCTCAAGTGGGGCTGGAGCAGGGAGTGATAGATGCAGGCTCCACATGGCAGCTCTCATTTGAAGGCTTTGGGCTTTTAGAAGATTCCCTAGCTCCTGCTGAGACACAGCCTTTGGACCAGCTCTCCTAATCTGTAGCTCTACGCAGCCACAAAGCCAACTGAAGTTGCCTCTCATTTTAAAGGCAACCCTTGGATGAGGTTGGGGACAAAGGGAGGGTTAAGTTCCCTCCATCTCATTAAAGCAGCCCCCACTGCCCCAGGGGCCCACTCCAGCAACACCACTTCAAGGATGTTACGCCTTAACGCCTCCATCATGGCTAGACTCAGCTGCTAATGGGTGTATAATTTGGGGGATATTGCAAAATCTGTTAACAATTAGTGCTCGGGGTGTGCTACTAGATGAAAGAGTG
This sequence comes from Peromyscus leucopus, assembly GCF_004664715.2. Lineage (NCBI taxonomy): Eukaryota > Metazoa > Chordata > Mammalia > Rodentia > Cricetidae > Peromyscus > Peromyscus leucopus. The sequence continues at coordinate 31,247,189 of NC_051080.1, read as the reverse complement.
CGTTGGGACTGGGGTGCAAGGCTGCTGCATTGCATCCCTCCTACCCCTGAAAAGGATAAAAGTCACTTCAGTCTGTGGGTTGGTCCCATGGCTTTGTGGGGGGGTTGTTTAGCTCTTCAAAAATACTCTTTGTTGTGTGCTTTTTCCAGCTCTAACCCTCACAAAGTCCTCTTATGTGGGCAGGGCATGTGTTATTACTTCCAATTCATGAGTGGTGCCATAGAGGGTGAGCTAGAATGAGAAGGTTTGCCTTCTCTCAATTCAAGCCGCTCTCTGTAGGATCAAGTCCTGGACTTCTAGCTTGGTACACTGTACCTCTGTGGAATAACTAACTGGAGGCCTCTTAGGCTTGTATTGATCCCTATGGGCCCAGCAGATGGGCTGGAGCACAGCAAGTTACCCCAAGTATCTGCCAATGAGCGGTGCTCTGTCTGAGGATTGAGGGGATCCTATTACACCCTCAGAGCTCCCCCAATCAGTGTGTAGCTATTACTGAAGCCATTGCTGTGCTTCAGTCCCTCCATCTACAGAACATGGACACTGGGGAAGAAGACCACCGATGCACCTGCCACTTTAGAAAGCCCTGGATTTACCTTCTGTTCTGTGGTGAATGCCGAGAAAGGGCTCCTAACACCATCGAGCTTCAGACGTCATCTGAAGACGGGATGAAGGTGTCCCTCATCAACATCTGAGAGATTTCAACAATGAAAAAGAATCCCTGAAAGTTTCTTAACACAATACCTGGCTAGCTGAAGTGCTGGGCACATTCTAGCTACTGGGAACCCATGGCAACCATACAGGGAAGGGGTTCCAAGGCCTGTCTCAATGAAGCTCCACAATTTCATAATCTGCCATTCAGTTCTCTGTTACCTACTGTGTGCTGGCACCCAGAGGATATGGAGATAAATGAGTCCCCTCCTAGCCTGCCACAGGTCGACCAGGACTGATAAGCGACCGTCACAAACAACCTCATCTTTCTCTCATTTGGCTCCTCAACCGAGCAACTGAACTGCAGAGATTGGAAGAAAAAAAATAGGGATGAAGGAGGAGAGGGAGGGGGGATGCAAGGCCATATCAGCTTTGCAAAAGAGGATGATTCAAGTGGAATGCGGTGCTAATTTAAATCCCAAAATGACTGATGTATTTTCCATGGTGTTTTATTAATCAGCCCCAGACGGAGCACAATTTGCAAATTTCATGTGGCAGCTATTAAACATTTTCTCCTACGTAAGTAAATGAAAGGGATTTACTAATTCCAGCAGACACTTCGTGAATGGCTGATGGGAGCACACGCCTCAACACAGGCGGACCCTGGAGTTGCTGAAGATGGGAAGCAGCACTCGGTTTCCTGCGCTAAATCTTCACACACGCTCTGAGCCCTGAAGACTTGATGAGTGCTGATACAGTTGTCAAGGACAGTGGATGTCAGGATATTCTAAGTGGAGTAAGGACTGTCCTGTAGAGGAACGTGGAGAAATAAAGCTGTTTGGTGATGTCCTGGGACTACTGGCCTCCTTCTGCTACCACAGCCCACTCTGCCTTGGGCATTCTGGGACATTCAAGCAGGCTTCCTGATAGGCAGAGAAAGTACAGATCTCTAGAGCTCCCTCTGCTCTCTCACAAGCTAGCCAGCCAGAAGAATCCTACCCTAGGGGCTACTTTTGGGTGCCAGGAATTATTCTTTACACCTTAGACCTTGCAAAGATTTAATTATTTTACCATTGGACACACTCCATGATATTCCCACCAATGAGTTTATAAACATTTCATTCAGTGTGAGAGAAATTGGAAGCATAAAGAATAAAGTGTGCTGGGTCATAGGGTGTGGTGGATGTGTAGGATAGATGACAAGACCCAAGATACTGGGTGAGATGACCCCACAATCCTGTTGGTGGAACCTGGGAGCCCCAGCATCTTGTAAAACTGGAAAGAGATAACTTGGTGTCCTTCAGGTACAGCTGTATAATCACATCTCTCTCTGGGCCTCAGTTTACTTATATGTAAAGTGAGAGCCTTGGAAATAGGTGCACTCTGTCAGGAAGACCCTAAGTAGTATGCATCTTCTTTCCAGGGAGAATGTCTTCCTAGGGAGGAAAGTCAAGTATCAAGAGGATGGAGCTGGTTAGTGGTACTAGATAAGGCCCTTGACAGTTGTGGGCAGAGAGGCTACCCTCCTATTGAATCATCCTTGTGTCCAGAGACCATGCTGTGGGATGTGATGGCCTCAGCTGTCTCCTGGATCCTTAGACTTGATTTCTTTCATATAATTGAACGAAATCCTCTCTGTGACTTCGCAGGCAGGTATGCTCTGCACATCTGCACTGTGTAGGTCTCTGCCTGGCTCTGAGGATGTGGTAGGAACCAGAAGGACTCTGCTCCACATGGTCAGCAAGGGGCAGATGTGTGTGGTTGGCACAAGGACAGAATCTACCACTCTTCCCACTCAAATCCATCCCAGGTTCAACTCCCTTTCTACTTTGCCCATGTTAACCATGACGTGTAAGGATACGCTCCCCTTCTCATCTCTTCCTCACCATTCCTACACAGTGCCTCACTTGAGGACTTCCTCCCTGCAAAACTGTGCTGTCTCCTTCCATCCATTTGATTGGTTTTCACATTCAGTCACACCCCACCCCTTTCATATGGTTTTAGTGGCACATGTCACACCATCTTGTGCATTGTCCCAGGAACTCCGGGTATACAGAACTTCCTGACCTCAATAAACATGTATTGACTAAATGTTTTTCTTGTGAGATCTCATAGCAGGAGAGGCTAAGAAAAGGAGACAGTACCAAACAGCTTCTGACGCCCACAGTTAGAGTGAACATTAAAAGAAAAAAATGACCTCTGTTGCTGTTACTCAATGTCGTGTGTTAGGCTTTCAACAGTGAACTCCAAAGTGAACCAGGAAGTGACTGTTCACATTTTACCCATTGAAGAGACAAATCGAGAATCGGGAGGTGCTGTAGGTATGACCCAGCTGTTGAAGTCTCTCAGTTAGGGTTACTATTGCTGTGATGGAACACCATGACCACAGGCGACCCTGGGGAGAAAAGGGTTTGTTTGGCTTATGCTCCCATATAACTGTTTATCACTTAAGGAAGTCAGGTCAAGAACTCAAACGCGGCAGGATCCTGGAGGCAGGAGCTGATGCAGAGGCCAGGGAAGAGTGCTGTTTACTGGCTTGCTCACCCTGCCTTGTTCAGTCTGCTTTCTTATAGAACCCAGGACCACCATCGCAGAGGTGGCCCCACTCACAATGGGCTGGGCCTCTCCCATCAATCATTAATTAAGAAATTAATTAATGTGTCCCAGGAGAGATTTGGTGTATGTTTTAGTTATTTTTGCATTTCTATGACAAATTCCTTCACATGAATACCTACTAAAAGGAATTACCTACTTGGCTCACAAAATCAGAGGGTTCAGCCCATAGTCACTTGGCTCCATGCTTCTGAGCCTGTGGTAAAGTACAGCTTTATTATGAGAAGCATGTGGAGGATGAGGCTGGTCACACTGTGTTAGACATTCTGGGAAGAGCTGACATTATGTTTTTGGCTATTTTGAATGGTAAGTAAAATAAAACAATGGAAATGTCTAACTCAAGTGTAACAACCTAACAGTGAAAAACCCATTATTCTTAGCTAAAATACACCCTTTACATACATCATCATTCTTCTTTTGATGTAATTAAATTGATCTCACAAAAGGTAGTCACCTGACAATTCAGAAAGCTAGGAAGTCTTCAAACTGGAATTTCAATAAAGACCAGTTTTCCTGTATATCTTGCTTCTTTTCTATAAAAGAAAAAAAAAAACAGAAAGAAAGAAAATGTTCCACAGGCTTGCCTGCAACCTGATCTTATGAAGATCTTTCCTCAGTTGAGGTTCCCTCCTCTCAGATGACTACAGTTTATGTCAGATTAGCCAGCACACGAAGTGATCAGATGAGAAATTTTAAACCACGTTCAAGGCTGTAATGTAAAAGGAAGACCACATGCAAGAACAGATGATAACCATGAGCTGAAAGAGGAAAACGCTAAGAAAGAACTAAAGTGCTAGAGAGGAAAATACGGACAGAATGAAGGATGTCTTGGGCAGTTTTGTGGTTGACAAATTACTGCCAAGTAAAGGGTTAGAGATCTTGGGTATCAGTCAATAGAAACCCCCCGAATGGAAATAAAAAAGGCAAAAAATAAATAAATTAAAGAAAAAATATAGCATGCACACATGTATACACACACACACACACACACACACAGAGAGAGAGAGAGAGAGAGAGAGAGAGAGAGAGAGAGAGAGAGAGAGAGAGAGAGAATTAGAACCGTATCAGAGACTTAGACAGGAAGGCATGGTGGTGCACACCTAGAATCTCAGAATTTGGAAGGCTGAAGCAGGAGGATCACACATGTAACTCTAACATGTAATTATGGGTGACATAATGAATTTCATGCTAAGCTGAACTACACAGTGAGACTCTGGCGCAACGTATGTGTCATTGGACAAGAAGAAAATGAGAGAACAGAGCAAGAGAAACGTCTGATGTAATAATGATGGCGTTCCCAAAATGACGGAAAAAGACAAAGCGTCAGGTCCCAGCAGCTCAGGTAGGATAAACATCCTCCTGGCACAGTCAGAAGAGACTGAAGAAACCACAGCACCAGTGAGGCCCCCATCCTGAGCTGCTGTCCCAGGGCCATTACCACAGACTGTCTATCACCCCGCCTGAATGGACTTGGCCTGGCAGTGCCCGCTAAGACAGAGCTGTGGAGAACCTTCTCAGGACCACAAAGATGCTTGGTGGCAGTAACAGAAATTTCAGACTGAGAGCTCAGTTTGCAGGCCACAGCTGCTCGTACACCAGAGCAGTTCATCCAGTAGAGTTGGGGCCTCTCAGTGAGCTTCCTGCCTCCGGGAAGGTGAAGAAATAAGCAGGAAATAAGAACTGTGCAGCCAAAACAGGGTTCTAAACTGCACACCATGTCCTTGCAGGAGTTTCCAGATACCCCTGCACTCACCCTAGAGCATACAACATGGGTCCTCTGGGTCACTTGTTCATAACCCATTACCCATGTCAGCATCCAGGTATCATTAGCTTTTTGCAGAACAGTATCTATCCCCAAGACTCATGAAGTGAGACACCCCCCCACCCCCGTTGCCAAATATAAGAAGGTACTTCCATGTTTGGTACCCACCATTATACCTTCCTTGAAGAGCTTGAAGGAAAGAGCCTCACTCTCAACTCACTTTAAAACATCTATGGCCTTGTGTGGAATGAGAATCTATACAAAAAAGAGAGATCTTGGGTCCAACTTTATTTATTTATTTATTATTTGTATTTTTATTTTTATTTTTGGTTTTTCGAGACAGGGTTTCTCTGTGTAGCTTTGCGCCTTTCCTGGAACTCGCTTTGGAGAACAGGCTGGCCTTGAACTCACAGAGATCCGCCTACCTCTGCCTCCTGAGTGCTGGGATTAAAGGCATGCGCCACCACCACCTGGCTTGGGTCCAACTTTAAACCTAAGGCGTACAGCATCCCTTGAAATGCACCCGTTGGAGCTGCTCGCCGCATGGAATCTGTTGCACAATTGCCTTCACTGTCACCCTGGTAAGATGCTGCATGACTGTATCCACCTCACAGAGTTGTCCTTGAAGCATCAGGTAGGTGGATGCAGCCTGGAGAGCCTTGCAGAGCAAGGCGTGTGCTCGGGCGCCTTTATCTCTGCTTGTCCTTGAGGTCCTAGCTTCCTGGTGAGGTTGGTTCTCACTGAGGAAGGATAGCTGTAGACATAGGGCCACTCCTTTGAGATGCAGTTCCTTGTTTATTTTTTTAGCTTTGTTGGGAGTCACGTTTTGCAGAAAGAGCATTCTGTGCCAAACACGATTCGGGTTCATGCATTATTTACCAGCTAATATCACAAATGCTGTGTATACAAACCAACCCTCGTCCACCCCTGCCCTGTCTGCTCAGAAAGAGCCAAGAGAATACCAGCTCCACTTGTTCTACACAATGGGGTCAGGCTCATCACCCCTGCCCCACCCCGCCACCCTTTTGTGGCCAAGCCAGGGTGTCATGGCGGAGGAACATAGCCTGGCTTGTCACCAGCTGGTCCAGTTACGGTGAACGATGGACAGTGGATTCTTGCGACTACTTGCTGGACTGAAAACGCTCCTCCGCCTTTCAAAGCCTCTCTCTCCAAGTCTTGTTCCAAATTCTCTTCCATCTTTCCTGTTAGCTACTTTCTGATTCTGGGAAGCATCAGCAGATCTGCTCAGAGGCCTGGCTCATCCTGTACCCCCTCCCTGCACCCCTCCTTGAACCTTCCTTCATCTCTCCCTTCATCCTTCCTTGCACCCTTCCCTACATCCCCTTACATACCCCTGCAACCCTCCCTGTGTCCCTCCCTGCAGCCTTCCATGCAGCCCTGCATGGGTCTCTCCCTGCAGCCCTCCATGCAGCCCTGCATGTGTCTCCCCCTGCATCCCTCCATGCAGCCCTGCATGGGTCTCTCCTGCAGCCCTCCATACAGCCCTCCCTGCATCTCTCCCTTCATCCTTCCTCGTATCCCTCCCTGTACCCCCTCCCTTCACCTTTCCCTGCATCTCCTCTTCCCTGCCCCTCACTGCTTGTCCTGACTGCTCTTGGCCCTTCCCGCCTGTTAGCACCTGCCATCCTCCATTACGGCTTCTTCTTGGTGCCATCTGACCTTTCTCTACAAATGCCTCTCTGGCTGGAAGCCCTGGAAGGAGCTGAGGAGAGGCCAGGCCTCAGTGTGGCAGGCCGGGAAAGCCGGTCCAGAGGAGCAGTGTGCCGTGGAGTGAGGGAGAGAACAAGTCTCCCGAGCATCACTGTGGGGACAATGTTGTGTGATCCCATTAATTAAAGTAGCAGGCCTGTCACGTGTGAAATCTATTAGATACTGACAGCGTTGGGAAGTCCAAGGGGCATCTTATTTAGGACGCAGTGGGGCTGATGGAAGAACTCAGAGAGGTCAGGGCAGAGGTAGATGAGAAGTGTGTGTATATATGGGATTCTTGTGGGATAAGGTGCTGTAAAATGGGACTCAGAGGGGGAAAGAGAAGTGACAGGACCTCGTCCCTCAACATGTGCTGATCTGATCCAAGAAAGCCAGGAGTCAGAGGGAGTAGAAATGTCCCTGACTGACAAGCTTCCGAGTCACCGGAAGCCACTTTTCTCGTTCCCCAAATGGAAGTCATAAAACCTGCCTGCTGGCGGAGTCTTGGCGGACACACTCTGACAAAGGCCAGGGAGGCACATCATTGCAAGGTTCTGGGGGAGGCAGCCGCATTATTCACAAAAGGCATTTCCATATGCCTCCGTGAGGACTCAATTCCTCTTGCCTCCTCGGGGAATCCGCTTACGGGAACCCATTTGTGCCTGATTGCAGAGGCCGCCGATGACAGTCCCTGGCCTCTGTCTCACAGTTCTTGTCACCTTTCCAAAACTACCAGGATCCAGCTTGTTTACCCAGCTTCCCCATCCTGCGCTTCTATCACAGGCTGGATCAGCACAAAGGCTCCAGCCCTCCAGGGGCCTTTTGGCCTGGCCTGCCTTCCTATCCTGTCTCCCATTTCAGCCTCATTTCTTTTGTCCACTATGACCCCTGGCTCTAGCTGAGATCTGCTCTGAATTTTCAGATCCCCTCCTGGACCCACCACAGCCATCTTTACACCAGTCATGGCCCCCTCAGACCTTCTCATCCACTGGTACTCTGTGTCATGGAAGTCCTATGTACACCACTTCCTCTGTCCTGGCTGCTGGGCTGTGCCCTGCAGTGTGCCAGCTAGAGAGATCATTCTCCAGGACTAGCTGCCTGTGGTAGAGAACAGCATCCTCTCACGGCCTCAACCCTGTATGCCATGGCCTGGAAGATGCTGGACGTGATGCCTTCCAGGAGCTTGCTTGGAAGAGGAAGGATGAGACAAGAGAAACACATCCATCCTGCCTTTTCTACCTCCACGGCCAGCAGCCAGGACTTGGGCTCCTCCAAGTCATCTTTGATTCCCTTTTGCTCAACACCCCTCTTCCCATCTTTGAGCCCTCCTACAGTATTGCCAACCATGGTGACCTCAGCCAGTCACACGGGAAGCAAGTCTGAGCCAGGCTTCCAGCCTCACACGCCAGCTCTGCTCCAGACACTAAGGACCTCCGAGTCCCATTCCTGGCTCAAGGCTCTGTTTCTTCACAGTCTCGCCAGCTGCAGCCTGCTCCTCCACCACAGTGTCACCCAGGCTCACTGGGTGTGATATCGCCACTCTTCACCAGCCCTGGACTTCCCTCTCTGCCACAGCTCTGTCTATGTGGAATCTTCTGCCTCTCTCTCTTCTGTCTCCCAGAGCACCTCCGTCTTTCAAATTTCCCAGAATCCCTGAGGTGAGATACAGCATATCTTGCTCCCCCATCTTGTGGTGGAGTCTTCCAGATGGCGCCAACAGGGCTGTCATAGTGGTGACGACAGGCAGCCACCCGTCTGCTCGAGGTTCTCTGGAAAGTCATATTCCAGAGTCCCTGGAGACCCCTGCAGGAGCGAGGGGGCTTTGGGGAGCGGCACTCTTCTTCCTGCCATGTGAGCCTTCTCCCCCACACCATGAATTTGGCTTCTTGGCTCTCAAAACCCAGATGAAAGAGAATGGCTTGTTGGGAAATCCCATGTCATGGAAGCAGCGCTCCTGAATTAAGGGGAATTAGACAAGGCCCAGCTGGGGGTCTGAGTCGAGACTGAGTCTGAGCAGCTAGCTCCCTTCCCACATCTGTGTGTTAGCTGGAGGGGGCAGAGGAGGCCGGGTTCCCTCTTCCTGTGACAAGCTGGGCATTGATTGGGAGGGGATAGACATCAGAGGCCTGGGGACACTTCAGGAGGCCACCCTGTAATGGCAGCCGAGTAGCTAGCTGTAAAGCTGCATACTGTGACCATGGTCGCCATGCCCTCTGCTTTGCATGACTCTGCAGATGTGGCCTTATGGCCAAGGGGCTCCTCGGACTAGGAAAGGCAGCCTGATGCTGGGTGATGAGGCCTGGCACATGGGTGGCTTTGTAGAGAGTAGGGTGCTGGGGCCAGACCTATGGAAACAGTCTGAGATGCCCCAGGGTATTACCTCTTCCCCCTCTCTCACACTGCTCACTGCATGCAGGGAAGCTGCTTGGCTCCCTGGCGCTGCTGCACAGCACACTCCTGTCCTCTACACTGACTTTAGGAACTGGACTGTGTCTCTCTGAAATTTCCATTATGAAGGTAGAACCCTAGTGCCTCTATGATGGGTATTCTTGGTTGTCAACTTGACTGCATCTGAAATTAACTAAAACTCAAGCATCTGCGTATACCTGTGAGGAAGTTTTTCTTAATTAAATCGTTTGAAGTGGGAAGATCCATCTTTAATCTGGGCCACACCTTCTGCTGAAAGCCTATATATAAAGGGCACGGAAGAAGGAAGCTTTCTCTCTTTGCCTGCTTGCTCTCACTCTCGCTGGCAAGCTTTCCTTCACTGGCATTAGCGCCTACTTCTTCAGGATTCTGGCGTATAGTAAAGACTAGCTGAGACAGTCAGCCTCATAGGCTGAACAACCCCTGGGTTCCTGGACATTCTGCTGGTAGAGAGCCATTGTTGGACTGGCTGAACCACAGCCTGTGAGTCACTCTAATAGATCCCATCCATGTATATTCATTCCAGGCATATTTGGGCTTATGTAAGATCAGCCATTGTCCCGGAAGAGACGGCGCTGCAACACCTGATCACCCCTTCTGGTCTTCAGGGCCAAACACACTAGTTAGCCAGTGCTTGAGCTGTCCAGTGTGTGCCACGTTCTTATGCCAGTTCCAGGACACCTGTACTCCTGGACATGAGCATTATGGAGAGTCCCAGCAAGTCTCTGGAAGGAGCTTCTGGAAAATCAGTTTCCCCCACAGGACAGCCGGAAATAAGAAGAATCGGGCATGTGTAGACATACTCCCTCCTTTCCTATGTGGCCACTCAAATGATCATCCCACTGTTCTTTCCCTGTCCTTGGAGGCCCCGCCACAACCATGATGAGCCACCCCACAATGTCCCAACACTGGTGTGCCCCGCTCCCATGCATCTGGCCCTCTGCTCGCTGCCCTTGCTCCCGAGCATGCCTCAGAAAACTGCACTCTTGCCCTGCGACCAGTGCACTCTGCCAGGGGCCAGGGAGACCCTGGTGGCTATGCCAGCTGAAGGAGATGAGGACCTGGGAACTTTAGTCTAAGGGGCACAGCTGAGTTTTTGTCTGTTGTGGCTAGAGACAGGTCATGACATGTGCTTTCATGTCCTGAGAAAGGGAAGGCTCCCAGGAAACAGGGGCAAATGAGATGCAGGGATGTGGGATAATAGAGCCACATCCATGCTAAGAATATGAAGGAAAACCTTTCTTCCCATCCAAGGTCTGTGTTACACCCTTAGCGTGGATGTGAAGAAGCCAGACAGAATATACTCCCACAGCCTGGGGTCCTTACCAGGGGGCAGGATGAAAGTGGACAGGATATACTTGCACGGTTTGGGCTTACTTGGAGGCTCAAGGGTAGGAGAAGATGGCCTGCATTAATTTTGTGGATGAATTTGATGCATCCTAATATTGTTGAAATGTGTTATTTTGTCTCTTACATAGACAAGGTTATAAGGCACACCATTGATTTAATGAGGCTCATTAAAGGAAAAGGGAGGAAATGGAAGCGGAATACACACCTAAAACATTTGACTGTGGGAGCCCATCTCCACCCTTACTGCTGATTCTGGACAGCAAAGTGGTCAGAGTCCTGGCATCCTCGAAGCCCCATCTGGCCGACGGACACTGCTCCCAGAATCAGATGACAGGTGGCTTCTAACATGCACTCTGCCTTCTGTGGGGCATACAATACAATGAAGGATGACTGGAGTTCTCCTGTACCCCTCATCTGGTTACACTAAGTCTTCTTTCCCCTAAGTAAAGAAGATCTGGGGACCAGGGAGGCGGTTCAGTAGGCAAAGTGCTTGCTACAGTGGCCTGGCAACCTGAGTTCAATCCCAGAACCCACACAGAGGTGGAAGGAGAGAAATGACCCCATAAAGTTCTCCTCTGGCCTCCACACGTGCTGCAGCACCCATTCCCCCCACACACACATTTATGTATCACACACATATCACACACACACACATAATAATAATAATAATAATAATAATAATAATAATAATAAATAAACAACAAGCAAACAAATAAATGAAGGCATATTAAAGAGAAAAGGTAAAATCTCTGGCTCTGTGGTCAGTGACCAAGTGACAGTCCTGGAGAGCAGAGGCTGCTGGGGCCTTGGGCTTGCCTGTCTTGGTTATCTACCACCCATAGCAAAGTGCCCACGACACCGTGGCCTAATTGCCCAGATGTGCTGTCACTGTTCCTGTGGGCAAGAGTCGTGGTGGGGATGGGCAGCTGCTGCACTCGGACTTCACAGGCTGCCCACCTGTGGTCCTGGCTGGACTCTAGGTCCTCGCTCAAGTTCATTCACGTTGAGAGGATTCAGTGCCTTGTGGCTGCAGGGCTGGGGTTCTCTTTGGTATCTCTAGAGGCAGTTCACAGTAGGGCTGGTGCCCTTCCTCTGGCTGACTGGAAAGGCTCTACAATTCCGGTTTACATAGCACCATGTGACCATGTCCATTTGCCACTTGACAAAACCCATGGAGGCGCTTGATGGACAACGGCATTGTATCCTAGGTTCTACTGCCTCCCAAGGCAGATGATACAGCACAGACAAGCCATGGAGGGGCTCAAATGGTCCATGTGGCGATGGAGCAGAGTCACAGACACAGAAACACGCATGGGTGAGTGCACACACACGCACACACTCCTAGATCTGCGGGTTGGAATATCCAATAGCAAGTGGCCAAGCACCTGGAGCTTGGTTTCCAGAACCATCTCCGGTAAGAAGAAACAAGGTTCTTTGGGAGACCGTTGAGACTGGGACTGAGGCAGGAAGTCTGCAAGGCAAGCCTAGGGCACAATGTTTTGAGAACATAGGGATCTGGATGAAGGTATCACATAGAGCCTTCCAACGCAACACAGTCGTGAATGTACCACACAGCGCCAGCGACCGGCTGAGGGAGCTCCCTGTGACAGGGCCACTGCAGCCTGAGTGGCTGTAAATAAGCAGTGTTAGCGGGGCTGTGACCCAAGTCTAAAAGGAGACATTCACGCTCCACTCAACTGTCATAAGCTGTTGAGTAAGAAAACTCAAGGAAAAAAAACGCAATCTCCATGCTAGACAATTCCACACACGCTTCCACACATTTCCGGTAGCCCTTCCCATTCAAGCAGGTGAAATGTGTGACCTGCTCCTCAGGTGGGAACCGCTCTGGGCCTTCTGCCCCAACACTAAAGCATGGGAGGGGGCGTGGCTGTACAATAACAAACACCACCGCAACCCAAGGACGGAGGTAAACTCCACTAGCCCCAGGCTTGTTGAGAGTGTGTGATCTGAACATGGTGTCCCCAAATTCATTTGCTGACTCCCAGGCCCCTGGGGACACAAATAATTTTTCTTCTGATGCTCCTGATTTTGAGAGCTCATAGCTAGCTACTCCACCCACATCCAAGTGCATGAAATCATACTTCAAACCTTTACCTCGGTGCATGTCACAGAAGGCAAAGAATAAATAATCCAAAAGATAAAATTAGATGTCTATCTCATCGCAAACACAGAAATAAATTCCAGATGGATAGAAAACTTGTACGTGAAATGCAAAACTGTAAGGCAGTTTTAAAAAGCATAAGAGAATGTTTTCAACACATCTCAGTAGACAATAGACACAGGGATTTCAAAAGCTAAGTCACGGCCGACCAGGGACAGGAAGGAGTAGGTGGTCCCCAGGTGAGAAATGGAGTGGTCCACACGGGCAGTCAGAGACAGAGGAGGACAAAACTGCAACATCCATCACTTCCATCCTTTGGCAAGTGCTGAGAAAACCGATAATGCTGAGCATTGGCATGGAGAAACAAGACCTCTGCCACAGACGGTAGGCGGTCAGATCTTTGCCACCAGCACAGAGAGCCACTTGGCAATCCCTACACAAGTGGGAATCTCTAACCAAGATCTCTAACCAAGATGGCCATTGACTCTTCCAGGTGAGTCCTTGCAGTCATGACACTCTCCTGTGTTTAAGCTACAGACTGTGACTTGTCATCACAGAAATTCCTATCCAAAAAAGGACACTATCTGGGGGAACAGGTTTGATTCACAATGGGATCCTCTAGCTAAACTAGAAGTAACTTTGGTCTATGTGTGTAGCATGAATCTTAAAAGTGCTGGAAGATCAGAGAAGCAGAACAAGCCACAGCTTCCTCACCTTGCCAGTTCCTCAGCTGATCCTATTTCCTCAGACTGGAAAACCTCTATGTCCTCATCCGAATGGGTCTCAGCTGAACTTCTTCTCTAAAGCCTGAAAGCTTAATCAGCCTCTAGTTCCTGGTTTTCACACCTTATATACCTTTCTGCTTTCTGCCCTCACTTCCTGAGATTAAAGGCTCACTTTCTGGTATTAAAGGTGTGAGTCACCATGCCTGGCTGTTTCCAATGTGGCCTTGAACTCACAGAGATCCAGAGGGATTTCTGCCTCTGGAATGCTAGGATTAAAGGTGTGAGTGCCACCATTTTCTAGCCTCTGTATCTAGTGGCTGTTCTGTTCTCTGACCCCAGATAAGTTTATTAGGGTGCACAATATTTTGGGGAACACAATACCACCATATATGTATATTATCTAGGGTAAGCCTCCAAAACAACAGCAAGAGGGGACACGAGGAACAAAGGTTTGTCAAGATGATTCCAGATGTGTATTCTTTAGATGCACAGAATATTTTTTTACTTCCTTTATTTTTAAAGACCATAATATAGTTATATCATTTCCCCATTCCCTTTCCTCCCTTCAAACCCTCCCATACACCTTTTCTTGCTTTTTTTCAAATTCATGACCTCTTTTTTTATTAATTGTTCTTACATTTATATATGTATACACATATATATTCCTAAATATAACCTGCTCAGCCTTTACAACATGACTTGTATGTGTATTTTCAGAGCTGACCATTTGGTAGTGGATAACAAATGGGTACGCTCTTCCCTAGGGAAGACAATTTCCACCTCTCAGCATCCTTTAGTTGCCTGTGGTTCTTCTTTGGGTAAGACTGAGACCTTGTGGTCCTTTCCTATCCATGTTAGCATGTTTATCATTGTCCTTGCTCAGTTTGTGTTTGGACAGTCATGTTGGTGGGTGTGGCTTCTGACATTACCAGGAGACACAGGCTCACAGCAAACTCTCTGGTCCTCTACTTCTTACAATCTTCCCACCCCATCATCTGCCATATTCCCTCAACCTTAGGAGCAGGAGTTGTTTCGTAGATGTGTCTATTGGGACAGGGCTCCATAATCGTGCATTTGGACTGGTTGCGATTACTCTAATTAACCCAGTGTGTAACACAGAGAAGTTTCCTTGATGAGACGTATTGTTAATTTTTTTTCGTGTATGAACACTGGCTTAGAGGCAGTCTTTACCTGGAGGACCGAGGCAGGCTGGTGGCACGGAGGTCAGAGCCTCCCTCGACACTGGCCTCTCTCTATCACTTTGAGAGACAGCAAGCTAATATAGCTAACTGCTAACACCTGTTTATTTGGGGTGACATTTATGTAAATGTCAATTCTATTATCTTTTATATTTCTCTGTGGGTTAGAAAAAACCACGATGGCTCAATGGCAGGCTTCCCTCCTCTGCCCAGTGGAGTGTCCCACACGGCCAGGACATGGCATTACCAGAGCCCAGGCAGGCTAGGCTGACCAATGAGGACTGGCTTTGGAAGGAGGGCAGCCATGGAGCAGATCCCATTCTGCTGGGGGTCCAGTGAGGGCCCATCTGGCCATTGGCATCACCATCTATCCCAAGCTGGGCCTGGGGCCAGAAAGAAGCATAAAACGGGACCGGCGCCATTTCGCCCGGCTCTCTTGCCAGCTCCTAGATCTCGCTCTGTCTCTGCTGCTGGCCCACATCTTTTGAAGGAATTTCTGTAACCAGATTACAATGAGTGTCCTGAAGGAAACAAAGAAAGCACTATGGGAGTAGCCAGGATTAGTCTCTCTGAAGACCCAACATTTCAGTTGAAACAGGGAAAGTTACAGAAATTTGAGGAATTGTAAAGATCCTTGAGTTTGGAAAAGTTTTGGTATACTTAAGGAATGCAAAGAACTCCACGGGGGCTGGAGCCTGACAAAAGAGGAGGAACTGGAAATCAAGTTAGAAGAGGCTAAACCCTGGTCCAGATCACTGACTGAGCCCCAGTTCTTCACATACTGATCCCTGATCCCAGTCACAGACTGAGCCTTGATCACCCTGACCTTCAGTTTCACATAGAACGATGATACAGCTCTCATTTGTGAACTTTGAACCTGATGTCACATGGAGCCCTAATCCAGATTTCATTTTGAGGCCTGACCATTTATCCTCCAAGTTTTGATCAGAATATAGATTTACCCTTGATCCCTGTAACAAAACAAACTGATCCCTGATCCTGGAGTGGGCCCTGATCTCTGGTCAGACTGCCCCCTTAATCTCCAGGTATAGACTGAACCTTGATTCTTGGCCAAAGATGGAGCCCTGATTTCTGGTCATTTCCCTAGATTCCGGACACTTATCAAGCCTGTTACAAAATACTGCTTTGGGAGATGACAGATCCAAAAGAAGATTCTAGCTTGTTCTGCAGTGGGGAGTTCTGTCTGTGCCCCCAAGCTTTGGCAGCTGCAGGAAGGCCTGCCCTGCCCAGGGCACAGCATGGGCATGAGTCACAGAGGAGAGTCAGGCAACCAACGCAAAGCAGCCGCCTCTGCGTGCCTCCGAGAAACCACCATTTGGTCCAGGAGGCGATGTTAATTGCTCTCCGTGGTGCCTGGTGCTTTGTTAAAAAATTTTTAATGTTGATTTTTATTGAAAAACAGAAATAGTACAGCATATGCTCCAAGCATCTATGGAGCTAAATGGTGCCTTGTCTGGGCCCCCTTTCAGCCCCTCTGGAGAGCCTGCGGGGGCTGTCAACAGGTGGTGTTGCAAGAGAGTCGCTAGCTCTCCTGCTGTGTCCTAAGGGATGCCTGTCAAGTGGCAGGCAGGGGCAGGAGCCTCTGGAGGGTCCACAGTCGTGTTTCTTGGCACTGTGATGGCTCAGGGCAGAAGTGGTCTCTGGGTGATTTCACCTGGAGCCTCGAACACTCATTGTCTATGTCTAGTTGACACACCATGATGGAGGTGACCTGAAAGGATGCGTGGAGGATGGGCAGAGGGTGGTGAGGCAGACGAAAGGGTGGTTGGGTATGGACAGGAGTTGGGCAGACCATGTGAGCCTCACAGGCACAGGCCACAGTGTGGGCAATGGGAGGGTCGCCTGCAGAACTGAGCAGTGGAGACTGTTGGGGACAGTTGCCTCCTGCACTCTGCACTGTTACTTCTCTGAATCTTATCTTTTGCCCCGGACTCCTCTACTCTGTCTCAAGAGCCTTAGTCAGTCCCAAGCTTCATGCTCTGGCCCCCAGGGATCTTTTCCTTGTCTTCAGCCCATGATCTTTAAGAAGCCCTGGGAAGTGGTCCTGGTCTGGCCCCATCTACCCACTCTGCCTGCATCCTTTTTCCCTGCCCCACCCCACCCCTAGGCTCACAGAATGGCTTCTCCCAGGGCCTCACATTGGTACATCAGCCCTGCAGCATCCCATTGTCCGACTCCGGAGCACTCAAGCAACTGCCTGCTTCTCTCCCTTCCCAGTGGTCCTTTTGCCCCTTCCCCTCTCTATTTTCAAAGGTCCCTGGGCAGCCTGAGCTAACCAGGACAGCCAGAAGAAGCCAGGTGATCTTTGTTAGCCAGGCCCCTTCCCGTAGTCACCTGACTGGTGCTCAGAGGCCTTAGGGGAGTCCTGTTTAGTGGAATGAAATCCAAGAATAAAACCAAAGGTCCTCTCTTGAAATTCACAGCCCCTCAAGGATGTTGCTCTGCATTCAAACTAATAGTCACCTGTACTGCCCACAGCCTCAAAGAAACCAAGGCCCCTGCCTCTGTCCCTGTGCCTCTCTCCTGTGTATCTCTAGCTCTTGCAAACACACACACACACACACACACACACACACACACACACACACACCCCTCAAGGCTGATCCTATCACTCAAAGCCTTCAAAGCTGTTCTGCTCTTCAGCTCCCTGCTTGCCCTCTGTGCTGTGGCACACACCTCCCGTGTCCTGCCCCCTCTCTTTCCTCAGCTGCCCAGGGAGGAGGATGCTGTTGCCTAAGTCTGACTTTCCACCTGCTGGGTGCCCACCTCAAAGTTGAGCCAACCTTTGAGGGCCCCCTTAAAAGTTACAAAACCTGGCATGTGGAGGCTCTGTTTCCTCCCATTTCCCTGTCTGGCCTCATCTCCCTGGGCTTTCTATTTGCTCCCAATCCAGACATTTAGATTTTTTAGCTATGACTCCCCACACACATTGCAAATCTGCTCCCAGGCTTTTGGACATGTTGTTCCCATCAGGAATGCCCTTCCCTTCCTTATGGGACCATCCCATCTCTGAGAAGCCCATCTTGCTTTGACCCTTTACCTGGCAGAATGATACCGTGCCTCTGCTAGAACGTTCTCCAGAGCCCACACATGGCTCTCCCCTCCTCCATTTGGGGTGGTGGAACAATGTTCTCTCTCTCTCTCTCTCTCTCTCTCTCTCTCTCTCTCTCTCTCTTTCTCTCTCTCCCTCCCTTCCTCTCTCTCTCTCTCCCTCCCTCCCTCCCTCTCCCTCTCTCAATGGTGCTTGATGCTCAGTTAGGATCAGTCAACCTTCAGGAAGTAAGTGATTAGTTGAATGTGCCGATCGACACTCGTGATGCTCTCGTGGAGGGGTAGGGACGCTCTGTTTGCTGGGTGATGGGCACTTGGCAGGAATCTCCATCTCACATGGCCATATGTGGGCACCCTTTGTGGATGGCTCCCACTCCCCCCTCAACACCCCACCCATCCACGCAGACTCAGCTTTCCAGAGTGCAGGCCATTCAGCCTTGAATGGCCTGAAATTCAGGAATCTGTGTTTCCCGAATACCACCATCCTTCACATATAAATGTCCACCTCAAAATGATACCTGCCTACCAAGGGGATGGAGGGCTTGCCCAGTGCCTGTGTAGTCCACACACAATTATGTTTCAGTAGCTGGCACCCTCAGGCCAGGTGAGCTGTACACGTCACATCACTCCCTGGATGACCTTCCTCCTACTTCTGGAAAAAAAAAAATGGACTCCGGTGCCTCCCCTGAAGGGAACTGCAGCGCTGGCAGGCACCAGGTGAAGCCCTTGGCTCTGTGCACCTTTTCTCCACCTCTCACTCTGGAAGGTACTAATTCTGACGGGCTTGACAGCCGAGCCGGGAAACTAAGCCTGCAAGGGTTGTAAATATGCCAGGCTGCTCCCTGTGCTGTGCAGAACCCTGTACAGCTGCCCCTTCCTCCTCCTTCAAACCCTTTCCTGGGCCAGCCGCAGTCATAAAACAGCAGCCCCCCATGAGAACAAGAGCCAGGCTCATTTGCATCTCAACCCTTTCTTTCGGGGGGGGGTGACTGTGACCTAGGCAGCCCTGGCTGGCCAGACCCACCCAGTGTCCTTGGCATGCAGAAGAGGACCAGCTGGGGACTCGGGGAGAGGAAAGCCCAGGAGTGCCTTGGCAAGATAGGAATCTGCAGCCTCAGCAGCAGAGCCGGCCCTGCCTGGGGATGCCCTGCGTGGAGCGGGTGGAGGAGTGGAGTTCACGGCCAATGAATGAGCCTGCAGAGTCCCACACCGAGTCACAGCCCAGGGAGAGATTGAAGGGCCTCATTTAATTGGAAACACCTGCTCTTCCATCTCAGCCTGCCTCGGAGAGGGAATTAGAGAGCCCAGCGCCAGGGTACGTCTTAAGCAGCGCGCTTCCGGGGAGCTAGAGTCAGCCACCCGACTCCCCAGATAAGACCTGTCACCTGGAGGAGACAAGAGGAAGGGGCAGCCCTTCTGTCCCTGAAGGGCTTTTCTGTTCACAAAGGGCATCCTCCCTGCAGAGTGAGGTCCAGCCTTGGGCAGAATCTGCCTGTAGCAGGATATCTGTAGGCAGGGGGCCCAGGCTGAGGACCAGCCCAGCGGAAAGCTGTGTGCTTCCAGACCCATCCCTAATACTGACTTTCCTATGCCCTGCCCAAGATAGGTGCAAAGTGGTTGCCAAAGCCTCCATCCTTCTCACACTCACCCCAACCAGCAGACCGGAGGCAGCTCCTCTGTCAAAGCCTTTACCCTCAAGCAAGTAAGTCCAGGTTGGACACCGTCCCCCCCCCCCATGCTTACCTCACTCACACACGCTCTGTTTTCCCTTGACCTGGTGTGGCGCTTATAGGAAAGGTCATGACCCTCAGGGGAGGCCTGAGCCTAGGCCTGGTCCTGAGTCTTGGGTCTACTGTTGGCCCCATACCAGGACCCCATAGAATGCACACAGCTTATTCTCATCTCTCTCGAAGGCAGTGTGGGACCAGCGGGTAGCATTAATATCTTTGCCCAGATCTTCCTCTTCTCACCCCTAGGAGGTCCAACACTCCTTCAGTTGAACACCCAGGCTTCAGCTGTGGGTACGAGAGCTGCCTGATAGCCGTCTGCAATCTTCTTTGAGGTCTATGGTCTACCCAGATGGCTTTTACCCCCACCTCTACACCGAGGGCTAAGGGCCAGGAGGCTCCATGCCCAGAAAGTCTCAACATCACTGCCATCCAGGGCAGGTTCCCTGTCCGGTCTGCATCTCGCTCTTCCTGACTGGCTTCACAAATAGAAGGAGCTGAGGTTGGGTACAGCAGGAACAGTGAGTCTGGCTTTGCCTTCCCTTCCCGGAGTAGCTTAAGGCAAGGGTAGGTGTGGTAGGGTGGGAGCGTCCCCGTTTCCACTGCCAGGAGGCACTTGGGACGTGGCCATCCCCATCTGGAAAAAAATCAGTGCCCATGAGGGACATGGAAACACCAGGCCGAGGGATGCCATAAGTAAATAGGCCAGTAGGGTCTGAGCACAAGACAGAGTGTGAATCTTGTCACCAGACACAGGGAGTCTGGGTCAGCAGCGTGGGAGTGGGGCCCTGAGGAGACCTCTTTACATACCAGGCGCCATAATGGCAGGAAGCTCCCAGGACTAAGAGCTGGCAGAGGCTGGGGGCCACAGGCTTCCTGAGAACAAGTACAAATGTCAGTAAACAGTTATAACTTTGGGGGCAACTGACAGAAAAGGGGTTCCACAAGCCATCCAGCAGCTACTAGTGGCCAGGATGAATGCAGATGCTCGAAACACAAGGCCAATAGGACACAAGTTTCAACTCTGAGAAGCTCCCAGACATTTCTGAAGTTTTTGAGTCCTTCCCTGCCAGGCTGGGTTTGGGTTCAGGTCTAGGGTAGAGCTCCAGAGATGTGAGTGAGACCCTCACAAGAAAGCCTAGCCTCCACCCATGGCTTCTCTCCCTCCTAGGGTTAACTGAGGTGAGCTCATAGCGTAACAGTACCACGTGAGGTGAGGAGCCTGGCCTTGACCACCAAACAGAATCACCTCCCCTTGCCACCCACCCCCACCCCAGCTTCACACAGATGGAACTGAATACCAGGAGGATGTTCGGTATCTCAGTGTCTTGGTCCATTCCCTGCCTTGGATTGGTATTAAATGAACGAATATTCAGAAGTGAATGAATGAATGAGTGTTTACCTAAGTAAATGAGTATGTGAATAAATGAGTGCACAAAATGGATGATTGTACGCATGAGTAAATATGTGCACATCCATGAAGGAATTGAGTACATTCATGTATGCATGCATGCATGCATGAATGATTGCAGGAGTTCACAAGTGAATTAATGATGGCATGCATGAATGAAGGAGACATGTGTGAGGTACAGAGAGGTTTAGGCATCCTGCTATCCACCAAGCTCTGATGATCCACTCAAGCATCAGTGTAGAAAACAGGGTTTGCCCCACCTGGAAGCAGTTTCCCCAGCGTGTGCCCCATGTGTTCCCACGACTGCCCTCCTCGGAGAAGGACAAAAGCATGTCTCTACAAGCCCTGGCTAGGACACGGATGACAGGAGAAGTGCTGTGGAAACTACACCACTAAGGCTGCTCTGCCAGCCTAAGACTGTCGTGATGAGACTTGAGGTTTATCCCTGCCGAATGGGTTTCAAGGGAGAGTGGCCTGAAGCACTCGGGGAGACCTAGAAGCGAGCCTGTGTGTAGCCAGGGGCAGAGAGCTGGGCTCTCCAGCCAGGGTGCCTCGTGTTTGTCCACATGCTGTGGCACTCGCTCACACCTCACATTGCGGGCTCCTCGCCTGCCTCCTCCTTCAGATCCTAATCACCCCAGGAGCAGCTGCTACCGGCTCCTCTGAGCCCCAAATCCCCAGTGCTCAGCAAAATTCCCCTCTGATTGAAACAGCTGCACTCACAAGCCCGCCTGCCCAGAGCTCATCAAAGCCCCTCAAAGGAAAGATTAGCTGGCAGCCCATCAGCCAGGGCATTGTCCCTCCCAAGCCTCTTGCTCGCTCGGCTGGCTCCTCCGCCCACCTCACTGAGACACAGAATTAGAGAGCCAGGACTCTAGGAAGCGCTGCCCTCTGTGGAAACATGCTGCCTCCTAGTCTCTCAACTCAGCTTCGGCGGCAGAATTTAGGAAGACACCATCCTCGGAGACACTCTTATTCTGACTAAGCTGGAAGTAAAATACATGCACCTAATCTTTGACACTGTCTTAGGAGTCCGGAACCTCAGATTATCAGCAGCTGAGACTTCCAACATCTGGAGCCACAGAGCTGATTGTGGGACATCAGAGGCAGACAGTCTTCTCCTCCTAGGAAGCAGTCCTCAGACCCTGGTGCCTCTGCCTGATGATGGCACATGGGGTGTCACAAATTCTGCCCTGACTCCCTTGGACTCACAAGGAGTCCAGCTTGAGGAAAGCTATCTACCTGCACTGGCCAACAGTGGCGGGCTCTCAAAAGCCCATCAAATCCCCACATAACTGCTACAGTAGTACCAGAGACTGGGAGGGTTCCAAGCATGCTCACACTGCCTCCTGGGCCGCCCATGAGACCTCACCCTAGCATTCAGATAGGCTTTTATCTAGGAACTGTTGGTCCCAAGGAAGCCCAGAATTCAAGATAGGTCGCATAGAGGCAATGAGATGGAATGCTGGAGTCTCACTGGAATCTACCACCTTATACCCCAACACTATATCTCCCATGGCCTTCACACTGTGCAAGCCACAGCTCCAATATTGTGCATGCCACAGCCTCAACACTGCATGCCACACCCACCTTGGCCTTGACTGTCCGGGTAGCTCAGTAGGAGAACATGGCTGTGTGCTACCTGACCTCAAAACCAGCACTGTCCTGTAAGCACTGTGCATTCCACTGTAGACTGTGGGTCCAGGGAGGGGTGTGTGTGGGGGGGGGGGTTGTTCACTGGAGAACAAGCAACCCTGATTTGCCCCAGTGCCCTCCCTCCTCTTTGAATCTATTTCCTCATCTATATAATGGATCTGCCAGACCCCTCCCCAGAAGCACCACAGGTGGGCAGAGTGCTCATCAAGGAAGTGTTCAGTTCCTTCACGGATGTGCACATATTTACTCATGCATACAATCATCCATTTTGTGCACTCATTTATTCACATACTCATTTACTTAAATAAACACTCATTCATTCATTCGTCCCTGAAATATTCGTTCATTTAATACCAATCCAAGGCAGGGAATGGACCAAGACACTGAGATACCGAACATCCTCCTGGTATTCAGTTCCATCTGTGTGAAGCCGGGGTGGGGGTGGGTGGCAAGGGGAGGTGACTCTGTTTGGTGGTCAAGGCCAGGTGCCAGGCTCCTCACCTCACGTGGCACCATTATGAGCTTGCCTCAGTTAACTTTAGGAGGGAGGGAAGCCGTGGGTGGAGACTAGACTTTCCCGTCAGGGTCTCACTCCTATCTCTGGAGCTCTACCCTAGACCTGAACCCAAGCCCAGCCTGGCAGGGAAAGACTCAAGTATCCAGGCATGGTCTGTGCAGCAGGAAGAAAAGCAGACAGCGCAGTTCTCACCAGGGGATGTTAGAGAACATCATAAAATGGAGTGCCTCTGCTGCACCCCCCATCCAGCTGTGCTCCAGGAAGAGGACCACAGCTGTCACCAGAAAGCAGGAAGTCCTCCTGGCCCATACCCTACCAATCTCCATTGCCATCCCCCACCAAGAGCTCTGCAGAGATTTCATGGGACTGGAATTCAGGCCAGGACAGCTTTTCAGATGAGTGAGGGTATCTAGCACGCAGGTGCCGAGGGAGCGATGGAGCAGGCTGGGCTAGGAACCACAAACTTAGAGCAGGGCTCCTCTGAACCTGCCTGTTCTACACTGGGGTAAAGAAGATGGCCCCTCCTACTCCTGCACTCCCTGCAGTGGTATGCTGTGTGTACAGGGACAGGCTTTCCATCCGCTGATGACACTCCAGCTGCCAATCATTTTTGTCAGTTGACACGGTCTCTAGCTTCCGGAACCACCCTGGGCACATCTGGAATTGCCGTGATTCTGACCACTGCTTCCCTGACCTCGTGGGGATGCTGAAGGCAAGACTTATGAAGCACATCTGCACACAGTGGCACGAGGACCCAGAGAGGAGGATCCGTCTTAGTTCTGTTTCTCTGCAGAGAACTGCACACTCCAGGAGGTGAGTGTTTCCAAGGGTGCTGCTCAGAGCTGGAGGGTCCCCATCTTCAGGACTCACCTACCTCTGTGTCCTTCCTCTTCTGACAGTGGCACCTAGTGCTACCCCAGCAAGCACATCCCACCCACTTCAGCTCCAGGGGTAGCATGAGGAAACTGGTCCAATCAGCAATGTCCATTGCTCTGGCTAGGAATTACCTCCGCTGTGCGATGCTTCAAAGTGTCCAGAAAGAGGAAACCTCGGGTTCTGGGGACCCTCAGAGCTTGGACAGAAGTCTAAAGCTGCTTGGCCTATGAGAGAAAGGCCTACTCCCTAGGAGAGATGAAGAAGAGATTAAGGACAGGATGCTAGTGTCATAGGAATCCCTAATACTCCCTCTTTGGCTTGAACAATGGTGATATCCTGTCCCCTGAGACCACTCACCAAATCCTGTGCTCCCTGCTGGCTCCAGGCACGGAAGTAGGCCAGGAAGCTAGGATAGGAGGAGGCTAGACCCAGGAGGAGCCTGAGCTGGGGTGGGGTGTGGGAGGAGTTGTGAGGTAGATACAGAAGGATGGGCCAGGGGGAACCAGTGAGACAGAGGAAAACAGTTAGGGAACAGGGGGTAGGATATGGATGGTTTCCTGCCTGTATTGCCTGTGGTCCTCATGCTCTGATACTAGAGAAAACCCATAGTGAGCCACACCCCAAACTCTATCCTGCACCTGTCAAAGCCTGGAGCTCACTAGAGCACAGATGTGTCCAGCTGTGCAGATGGGCGGCCTATAGCCCTGCTTCGCTGCTAATGAGAAACAGCTGTTCCCTGGGCAGGAGGCATCTCCATGTCATGCTTAGGAACGTGGGGGCCCGTCTTCCTGCCAAGCCTGTCGTCCATTATCAGCCCATTATGGGCGAGCCAAGTCTAGTGAGTCAGCCTCCCAGGGCTCAGCACCAAAATGAGCTGCTCCGTGCTGGGGAGGGGGTGGCAGGGCAGCTGGGGGTTGAGTCAGCCGCAGTAGGATTTCGGCTGTGTGTCAGGCATCCACTGCAGGGGAGGAGAAGGGAGGCATGAGGAGAGAGGGGCAGCAGGATGCAGCCTCTGTGGGTTAAGACAGTGGAGCCTGTGAACCAGAGTAGGTCTTTACTATGGAGACCTCTTCACTTACCTAGAGGTCATGGACCTTCTGAGTGTCCAAGAAACATCCCCCCCCCAAATGGCCCTCGGGGCAAGCGAGATTGCCATCTCCACAAAACTGTAACATTTAGTCTAAGGACAATGTCAGGCCTGAACCCACAACCTAGGCTGGCCTAGGCTCTAGGGCAAGCTACGCTGGCTGCCTCCCTCCTAAACCAGCTCTCTAGCCAGCATGGGCTCTGAGCTCCATGCTGCCCCCGACCTGTCTTGACCTTGGGCGAGTCTCTCTACCCATCCTACACTTTAGGCTCCCAGCTTCGGAGCGCATGGGTCTAGAGCTGGCGTGGACATGGCGAGCCCTCTCCCTGCTGCCCACTCTCCGTCCTCTTGCAGCCTGGCCCTCTCTGCTCTCTGTCCGCCCATTTGCTGTCACCCAGCCTGTGGAAGTCAGTCTGGAAGCTCAGCAGCCAATGAGAAGGAGTCTGTCCCTGAATCCAAGGCTGTCCCCTCCCCTCCATGAAAGATGACTCAAAACCCTGAACTCCCAGCTGCTGTGGAGAAACAGCAGAGGTGAGGCCAACCATAATGGATGACTCCAAACCCTTTGGGGATCACAGGGCCTGCCGAATACAAACTAGCAAGCCGAGGGCCCATGGTTAGCCACGCTCTGTCTTCTCCTCTGGCTTTGGGGGAGGACCTTGACTGAAAAGCCAGAATATGTGCGTGGGGGAGGGACGGCCACAGAGAAACGCTGGGATCCGATAGCAGAGGCGCTAGCAGAAGCACTCGGAAAGCTGGGCATGATGTCTGCTGCCTTCCTCTAGAGCGTGATCTCCTGCCCCAGGCAATGTCACCCTCCCATGAGAGTTTTTAAAAAACGCACTGATCTGATACATCATAATGTCTTCTGTGGGCATTGTGGTCATAGCCATGTTCCTAGCTGTGACCAGTGACAGGAAAAGGGACAAGAAAAGCCCAGAGCCTCCCACCTCCCACTCTGCACACAGAGTTTCTGTGCCCTATCAGTGATGGCTCAGGCTGTGAGGTCCATCCCTAGAACTACTTCTTCTTGGAGGGTCCACCTATACTGTGATCACCAACCCCTCCTCTCCCGGGGAGGGCCAGAGCCCAGGGCTGAGATCTCAATCCTGTCTCCATGTGTCACAGCTCAGAAAACGAATGTGGAATGGCTTTGGAGGCCAGAGGGCTTTGAGAATGGACAGGCAGCTCGATACCCTGAGAACCCATTTAACCAGTACACTCCTGGCTGTATGGTGCTTCCTGGCAGCCAAGATCTCCCTTCCGGCAGAATCTGCCTCAGAGTCCCCCGCCTGTGGCTCTGCTTCCAATCTCAACCCTGCAGGCAGTTCTGAGGCTCTGTACTGACTCTACCTTGATCATTTACCCCAAAAGAGCTCACATATCCAATAAACAAAAGACAGGGCAACCCACTGAATCAGAAATGCAGCTAAACAATGATTTGGGAGAGGCATAGGTATGTTATGTGTAATGACTGGGGTATATACATATTTATGCCCCCCCCCCCCCACACACACACAGAAAAAAACATGGCTCGATATTTGGGTGCAATTCAAGTTTTCCTGGTGCCCTAAACTCTATGTAGAACCCCTACCTGAGGCTGGTTGCTAGTCTTCTCATCCCTTTATACCATGGGTACCCTGGTAGCTCAGAGTCTAAACTGAAAAGTCTGAGGCCAGCGGTGGTGGCTCATGCCTTTAATCCTAGCATTTGGGAGGCAAAAGAAGGAAGAACCTGCTCAGCCTGAGTTCACAGGACTGGAGACATGGCCCCAGCCTCTCACCAACGATATAATGATATCATGGGCTATGTCTCCAGGTCCTGCGGACTCATGCATGGGCCCCCTGCAGTCCAAAAGCACCCAATGTCTCCCCAGCTTCCTCTGATCAGTGTCTCGTTGACCTGAGGGTGGCAGGACAGAGGGACAGCAACAGAAGCAGCAGCTTCCACAGCACAACTGCTAACACCAGCCACAGCTCTTCTCTGCCTGCTCAGGATGTGCCCAGCGCCCTCTACACAGTCCTCAGAAGACACTGTGAGGAGCTGCTGTGTGCTCATTTTACAGATGGAAAAGGTGAGGCCTGAAGAGGCCCTGACCATAGACTTTGGCCCTGGGCTACTCCCACCACATGTCATCTCCAGATCTGGCCTCCCTTGGACCTCTTCAGTATTCTTTCTTCACAGCAGCGCCAAGCTGCTGGCCCTTCCCTGGCACCTGGCTGCTCCAGAACCACCCACTGCAGTCACAGTTCTGAAAGGCCCTCTAGGTCATAGCATGGAAGTGACATTGAGAGATGGGGAAGCGACGATCCCACCTCTGAGGAGGAAGTCAGACACTGCTCACTGACTGGCCTCTCAGAGTCAGGAGGCCCCAGCTCCTGAAGCTTTGTCACAAAGGTCAGTGACACAAAGGCCCAGGCACAAAACACGGAGTCACTGATGGGTGAAGAATTAGTGCCCGGCATGCTTCCTACTCCCTGCAAGGCTTTGGGAAGCCTGGTCCATGGACTCGGTAGGGCAGAGGACTAGAGAGGGTGTGTTATGCCCACAGCCAGCAAACTGACAATCCTAGGAGCCTGGGGAGGATAGGTGGGGAGGGAGGGAGGCAGTTGGTGTCTTGGCCCATGAGGTAGTCAAGTCAACATCAAATTAAATAAATGGTACTTAGATAATTGCCTGGAAGAAAAAATTCAAAATCCAGGTAAATTAAAGATCTAAAAATCATAAACAAATCTTTAAAGCTATAAAAATTTAGAAAATACTTAATGACCTCATGGTAGTGATGACTTTTCAAATAAAACATGATGAGGGGGTGCAAAGAGAAAAGTAACCAATGGATACAACTTCAAACTGTGTGGCAAAGGACCCTGTGAAGGGTTAAAGATGAAAAGCAGACTTTAGCAGCTGCAGAGGTGGCCCAGTTGTTGAGAGTACATACTGCCCTTACAGAGGATCTGAGTTTGATGCCCAGCACCCATATCAGGCAACTCACGAGAGCTTGTAATTCCAGGGCCAGGGGGATCCGACCCCTCTGAGGGCACCTGCCCTCATGTGCACACATACCCATACACAGACACACAATTAAAACCGTGTCTTTGGAAATAATAACAAAGTGAGACAGACTTTTGAAACAGACAAGCAAGGAATGGATCAGTACGCAGTATACATAAAGAGAATCCACGAATCACAGAGACACAGGGAGGGGAGAGGCCGCTGGGCCTTGTGTACAGGCACTCTTCAGAAGAGCCCTCCTCTGCCGTGTGTGTCTGCTGGGACAAGCTCATTCATAATGAATGGGTTAACATCCAAGTCACTAGTGGAGCCTCTCCCTGAACTCAGTGACATCCAATGAGTTGAAAGTAGCACTCCAAGAGCTGCACTTCCCCCATGAGAGTGCAAGGCATCATGGCTGAGGCACACTGGGCCTGGGCCTGATGTCTCCTGGTGGCTTAGTCCTGGGAGGATTGCACATTGTCCACCTTCCCTGTACCCACTTCCCTGATCAGCAGAGCAGACGCCTTCTTGTCAAGCATCTTTTGCATTGTCCGTGAAGAGCCATGAATAAAATCACTTGCATCCCACGTGGCGAGCAATACGCTTAATAGACAGCAGCTAATCTTGTTGGGACTTAATTTGTGACAGCAAACACTGGTCATATGCCAAGTGCCCATCAGCACGGAATGCAAATGCGTGCTGAGATGTCCACGTGACAGGTGCACTGAAGCACTCAGCGAACTCGGAGAATAGACCTGCACCATCAGCGCAGACGCCTCTTCAACGAAAAGGAGTAAAGAGAGGAATTACAGAGCGGCACTCATGCCACAATCCCATTTACATAAATGTTTAAGCACATAAAACAATAGAACATATTGTCTACGGAGCTCATTGAAGGGGAGGTATGAACATGGACTAAATGTTCCCTGATTCATGGAGGCTGGCTGCTTCCAGAAAGGGAGTTTTCTGGTGAGGTGGCTGGAATTCAAGGGTCTGCAATAAAATGCTTCCTAGAGTTTGTTGTCAATATTCTCATTCAGGTGGTCTAGCCTTGGATACCCACATTGTCTGTTCCCTCTGGATCCTTCCACCTACTACTCCCTCTCCTACAGGTTTCTTCGGGAGACTCCTCAGAACAGGTCTAAACTCAGCTCCTGGAGAGGCCATCCATTTTCTCCAGCCACTTCCACCCTATTCTGCTTTCTGTGTTGATCTCGGGGTCACTTTTCCAGGTCACATTATCATTGGACTTCCCTAATTTCTTATGTCAAATCATTTCAGGGACCACAGGCCCTGTCAGTGCATGAACTATAGACAGATCTCTCACTCAGGGAGGCTCTGATGAATGAATGAATGAATGAATGAATGAGAAGATTAAGAAGGCTGAGGATGAAATGGTTTAGTCAATCTGGATGTCCAGGCGATGGTGGCAGTCTAGGTGTCATTTGGTGGCTGCCAGTGCTGCTGGCAGTGGTGGACAGGTGACATGGTACAGAGAGGGCAGTCCATCCTCCTATATCTATCTGGTCACCTGACTCAACACAATCCAGGCCGCTCAGTGAAGCCTGGCAGTGACTGCTTTCTTCGATGACCATGGTGCAGCAGCAGTGGGCCCTGGCTCTCCCCCAGCAAATGAAATTCCTCCCAAGCATCACAGCAGCTAAACGCTCCACCTGATTCCCAGGCTCCTCACATGGCACCCTACAGCTCTTCAGCTGAAAGGGACTCCATGAGCCCTGAAGGTAACAAGTTCACTCCTCTTCTTGTCTCCAAGGGGCCTTCCCAGGGAAAGAGGACACTTCTGCAGGTAGCCCAGACCCGTGTGCCCCGAGTGTCCGCACAGAAGGGAGAGTAGACAATTGCTTGTCAAATCCTCAGGGAACCCATAACAGGCTCCCAAGAAATGAAAAATGAGAATGGTCATGGCCCCAGCATCACATCATGGTCCTTGCTTGGGTCCTGGGTTCTAGCCATCACAGAACACTGTGCAAGTCCTACTCCTTGTGTGCTGATTAGCCCTCTCCCATCACACTCCGCTTCTTCCATAGATACCCTCCAACCTCCCCCTGCTCAGAAACACTGACCCTGCCTCTGGGTGGGTTCTGTGTTACGTGACCCACCACTGGATTAGTGGCCTAATGAGGCCCAATTTAACAGGACAGGAGGAGGCACCAGATAATCCCAGAGCCCCCAGGAGGTCCCTGGGCGGGGGACAGGGAAGGTCTACAAACCAATTAGTAGGTAGGGATTTCTGCCCACCCACTCCCTCAGCTCCATTCCTCACTGATGCCATCAAATAGCTGACCTCTCAGGAAATAAAAAAAAAAAAATACCTGCAGCAAAAAGGCTGGGATGGGATATAGCCAAGGAGCTCAGAGAAGTCCAGGGACCTCTCAGTGTCTGACACATGTGTGACATCGTCACGGTCACCTCCACCCTCATCACTATCACCACTAGTACTTGAATCGCCATGCCTTCTGTCGCCATCATATGAGCAGCACCATGGCCACCATTATAACCATCACCATCACTTTCATATGCAGTACCATCACCATCATCACCACCATCATCACTATCATCCAAAGTGTCATTACCACCACCATCACCATCATTACCACCACCACCACCACCATTATTACCACCATCACCACTACCATCACCACCACCACCACCACCACCACCACCACCACCACCATGGACACCATCATAACCATTATCACCGGTTTCACCAGTACCATTTATCATCTCTACCACCACCACCACTACCATCACTACCTTTACCATCCTAACAGCCATCCCCAGCCATGCCACCAACAACAACTATATATACCATCACCAGCATCACTCCTAACGTCTTCACCATCATCACCATCACAACCATTAGTGCCGCTCACATCACTGCCATCAGGTCATCACTTCAACATGACCACAGCTACGGCTGTATCCCAGGGATTGGTACCGTTCCTGCTTAGCCCAGCCTTTCAGCAAATGGCTGAATAAATAAGCTGCCGCTGCTTCCATCAGCATTTTCCAGGCTACCAGTCACCATTTCACTGGCCTCAGAGCCCTCTTCTACCAGGGAAATGCTCATATCCAGACACTGGTCACCTCAGGTAAGATGGCCAATCTCTGAGTGTCCAAACACTCCTGGAATGAGGCATGGAAACTGCTCTGGCCATGCTTGCTCTGCAAATACCTTCTGGGATTTCTGTGGGACTGTACTAGCTCAGTACCCCACCAACACACTATATCACTGTCCACCTATCACCTGGGGTTCAGACCATAGCAACTGTAACCACTGTCCTCCTGGCAACATGATTCTAAGTAGGACCAATAACCTTCCTTCAGTGCCATGAGCGGTTGGTGCTCACTGCAGCTGGACAGTGGATCCAGTCCCGCAGGATCATGTATAACCATTGGAGAAGGACCTAGGTTTTCCACCTGCCTGTCAGCCACAAGTGCAAAAAAGAGAGACTCCAAAGAGGCTAGATCGGACCACAGAACACCAAGGACCTCCACTACTGACCTCTGACCTCCTGTGGCTGGCAGCTCAGGTAGTAGAGAGCCTATTTATTCTTCTCCTCATCCTTATCTTTCTTCTGCCAGATGTCACATCCTGACTGCTCAAGACTTCCTGTCTTCAGAGGTGCGCGCCACCAGGCCCTAGGCCCAGTGGGGCTCTTCTCCTTGTTCCTTTCTCCACATGCATTCCCGTTATGTCAGGGTCAAGTTAATCTTACGACTTTTCATAAGACTGCACACATCCTCCACTTCAAACTCAGGGTCACAGCGGGCAAACAATGAGGTCAACCCACATGACCAGAAGTGAGAAGAGCAGGGAAGACTTCAGGCACTAGCAGCAGTCACAGGGCTGGAGCATCTCTGAGGCCAGGGGCCTAAAGGAAGACCATCTCCCGCCTAGTCCCTCCTCCCATGAGTCCTTCACAGCTGGCTCCACTTACCACGGTGGAGATGGACCCTGGGAAAAGCCACTCTCAATTCTTGTCAGCTACCAGCCTTGGGCAGCAGAGGAAATCAGAGTCATGAAGGCCTAGGCACCTTCCTTCAGTACCTCATGCCCAGGTCAGGACTGCTGAGTGACTCCATGGCCCAACCTCTTTCTGGCTGAATGGAGAACGGGTGTGACAGGCATGCCATGGCCCCAGCTGTGAGGGCCGCCCTCCATGTCTCTTGACATAGCAACTGCCTTGGGAAATGCCCATGCTTATTGTCATTTTTAAGTGACATCTTGCAACTGTGCGGCCCCCCTGGAACCTGATGTAAAATGACAGCTCCCATGGAAAGAAGAGAAGTCATTCATCTCCAATTTTTCCACAAGTGCAAGTCCTCTAGAGAGCAGCCAATAAAGCAGGGAGTTGGTTGGCTCCCCACTGAGGACTCTGGGCTGGGACCAGGTGCCCAGGATGTGCACCCAGCCCTTACCCTTGACTGTGCAAATCCTGACAAGTCCTTTAAACTTGGTTTCCTCACCCAAAGAGAGTATGACTTGGTCTCCTGCCAGCACCCAGGGCACTGTGAGGGCCACGTCTTGGCAAGGTTCCCCAGGCAGTAGCCATATACCCTGCACCAGACCTGACGTGCATACAGCCAACACCCACACAGCAACGCTGGCAACTGTACACACCAGTAGCGCACCAACACTAGGGTACCATCACCAACATGGACAATACCATCAACAGCGCGGACACCGGCGCTAACATAAACGACATCACCGGCCCCAGGACCAGCCCCCAGCACCACGGATGCTGACACCAGCTCCACACTGGCATCAATTCCAGCAGCACCATCAGTGTCAGCACCGCCGCTGCCAACACTGCACTGACGCCAGTGCCGAAACCAACCACAGGCGCTGACACCAACACTACCTGTAACAATAGCGTAGACAACGGCACTAAAAACACTGCTGCCATCGACAGCCCTGTCCTCATTCTAGCCCCACGGACAGCAGCACTGAGAGCAAGTGCTAGCTACGACTCTGACACCGCCAACTTCCCCCCCCCCACCCCGGCATTGGCGGTGGCACCTGAGATGGTACCAACAGGCACGCGGACAGCCATGCTACCCTGATGGCAGAGGAAACGCTGATGACAGCTGCCCTACCAATAACCTCCCAACAACCTTTACCACGACAAGGATCCAACGGTGCCAGGGTGGACAGCTGTCCCTCCGAGCCCACACCACACCGACATGGCCACTTCCGCTACTTAGCAGGTGCCTTGTGACAAACACTACCAGGTAGGTCAAACACACTCTCCACTCCGGGCCTCGTGATAGCCGTAGGCACTGAGTGTATGCTCATCTCACTTCATAACAAGGAGCCTGTGGCTTGGAGAAGACATGGCCAAGGTCACAGCCAAGAGCTAGGGCAGCTGGCCGGACCCTGGTCCCTCTCACTGCTCACCGCTCTCCTGCTCTAAACCTCTGTTCTCCGACTCAGGAGGACGAGATGCCTCCTGGAGACTCCACCTGAGGGCCATGCAGGCCCTCGGAGAACTGATAGGTGATAGCAGAGTGAGCATCCCAGATCACGGAGGGTCACAGGAGAACCGAGCGGGGAGCAGAGATAGGCCCCAGCTGACTGCACCATCATTCTCTTCCCCTTCTGCTTCCATCCTCACAGCCCTCCTCTCTTCTCATGGCTGCCACAGAAGCCTCCAGGCCAGGGGCCCATGTGACGCCCCAGTGGAGGGGCACTCTTCCTTCTGTGGATGCGCCAGAAAGCTGCACCGCGTGGCGGAGTACTGCAGCTTGCAAGTTTAACTCTGTCCAGCCGCCAGCAGCAGTGAGCACGACCCATGCAGGACTGTCCTCTCCAGGCAGCCCTGGTGGACCCCGGCTGGGGCTCCCATTCACTGAGAGCTTGAGGACATCTCCCAGGGCAAGGGGTGTGATTGCACACTCCCAGAGATGTCACCCTCCTGGCACTGTCCTCACCTCCTTAAATGACACAGGAAGAGGGATGCTGGATGCGAGGCCAGGGAAAACCATTTCTCATTTTAGAAACTCTGGGAAAGCAATTTCTCCTTTCAGGTCTCATTTTCTTGCTCATTTACTCCAACATGCAAATACCTTGTGGGGCAGCGTGCTGCAGGAAGCTTGGCAGGCAGGCAGACTCCCACCTGCCTTGAGGGCTCACCTCAGCCAGCCAGGTGACCTCAGGCCCTGGATGGACCTGCGTCGGCTTCTCCTCTGGGTCTCTGTACTCGTCCTCCCCGAGGCAGTCAGCTGTGGGGTTTCCTGCCCCACTGTGGAGCCTGAGACACCAAAGGGGTAAGCAAAGATGTATAGTGGGGTGACTCCCTCCTCCAGAGAGGGAGCCCATAAGCACCACATTTTAGCGCATTCTATGCTCAGTCTGGGTCACATGTCCAAGGTCAGCACAGGCAGCAGGAGCTTTCTGCCCAAGGCCCTGTGCCCATTATTTGAAGAAAGGCATAGAGGTGCCTTCCCAGCTCAGGGAGTTATCAGGGAACGCCCTGTCAACTCCAGGGGTGAACAAGATGCGGCTGGGAAATCAGAGGTGAAGAAGGAGCCCAGAAGTCTGTGGGGGAAAGGCATTCATGTTCTCCATCTCCTTCATCCCACCACGACAGTCAGCTCTCCAAACCCACGACCTGGCTGTGCCATCATCATGGACCATCTCTGGACTGACGATTTCTTTTAAACCCTACACAGGTTTGACTTTCCTCAACCTCCTCCAGCGGTGTATCCACCATGTGTAGGACTGGTCTCTCCAGTCACCCCTCAGAGACCAAGGAACAGACATTGACTCCAAAGGGACTTTAATGGAAATGCTCTCTCACATTCTCAAACGCCTGACCGACAGGAAAGGAACAACATGTAACAACCAAGAACCTACTTCGTGCCTGATTGCTGTGTACCCTACACAATGCCGCCTCATGACAGCCACATAATTTGGTATCTAAGACCCCCCCCCTTCCACCCCTATCCCTGCTGCCTGCCTCTCATGATAGACTGGAAACCCAAGGTCCAGCTAAAGGACACGAGTTGGCCAGAGACCCAGTTTTAGAGTAGCAAGTTACACCCATTGTTAAGACCTGCAGTGCCAGCCTGTGCCTTGTGGTCTCTGGAGCTACCATGTGAATGTGACCCCACCTAGAAGAAGCCCTGCTTCTCAAAGGAAGACCTGTAAGGACATGGTTCAGTCTCCTTGACAGTGCTTCTTGTATTGAACCTTCTCGGCGGAGCCGGAGTGGGGGCCACGGGGAGCTGTGACCCTTCATCTTGATAGGGTTCTAAACAAACACGCACTCGCTCGACTCTCTTCAAAGTGAAATTGAGTTTTATATGTCAGCGTTTGGCCAGGAAGGAAAAATAAATGCCACTGAAGGCCAAGTTGTCATGTCCACGTCGCAATCATTTACCGGAGCTTAAATGCAGCAGTTAACACAGAGCGGAGGGAGGTGGCCCGGGGAAGAGATAAAACTCGGGAGTGAAGCTGGCCGTCACAGTTGCCAAGGAGCTGGGGACAGGCACGACAAGAGGATCATCGTTTGCTTGGCAGAAAAGTGAACCTCCCTTGCCCAGCTTCCTGCACCAGCACCTGCTGGCCCTGAGACAGCCTGGGGCACCCTTCCTGTGTGGCGGCGGCTTCCACTGTTGCATCATCAACCAATGTCCAGTGCCTCCTCCTCTTCTTCCCCAGGGAGCAGTGGCTCCCGCAGCGCCTCCTGCTGGCCAGAGCTGGGATCCCAGCACCTCTGCGGGAATGCCCCTTTCTGTTCCCCACGAGGGGCTCTCTTTGGTATTGTGAAGACATTTTCCATGGTCCTCCGCTGGTCACCTTTAGGAACAATCATATTGCCTGTCCCTAAGGATGAGAGAAAATCGTGTGGATAAAAAGGCAGAATCTGTTCCTAGAAGGTTCTGGTATCGAAGCCCCATGCACAGATCCTAATCTGTCAGGCTAGGTGCATGGAGGCGCAAGGAGTCTCTCCAACTGGATTAGGTCAAAGGGAATGAAGTTACCCTGGATCTTTGCCAGCTCTGCCTCACCCTAGTCCTCAACATGGCTGTCCTCCATGACTTACAGACAAACAGATCTTTTCTCCATTCTCCAGCCCCACCATGGCAAATGGGTCCTCACCCCTCAGCTCTCACCTGGATCTGGATAGGCCTTGAATACTCTTGGACCCCCTTTAATCATTTCACCTAGTGAGTTAAAACCATCCCTCAGTCTCTGCCCACTTCCTGGGCTTGGTCCCTAACCTACCCTGCTGGCCCCTGCACCAGTATGTCGGACCTGCAACCGTGGTAATGCCTTCAGCAGCACCTCCTAGTATCATCCTCCTGAGCTCCAAGGCACCTATGCTTAGTAAAGCCACCCTAGCTCATACCTGAGCTCCTGCCTTCTCCAAAACTGGCCGTAGAGAAGAGCCTGGAGCTTACCCTGGGCATCTGCCATGGGCCCCAGAGACCTAGCCAGGCCTCTCTAAGGCTCTGCCTACCCCCAGGTTGTCACAGTATGAACTCAGCAGTCCTTCCCAGGGGCTTTCTGTCTCGATATGCTTCCTCTAGACAGCCTGCTTCCATGTGCCACCTCCCTGTGGCGACCTGTGTATTCTGTCACTGTCTCTAGGATAATGGTAGGTACCAGGAAATCACAGCAAATGTACCCAAAACAATTATGTTACATAACGTTGCAAATTGGTCTTGCCAGCAGATTTCGACTTTGACTTTGATTAAACTGTGTGGTTGCGTTGAAGAGACCCAGGCAACAGGGAGCCATAGGCAGCCTTTGGCCAAAAACTTAATATGAACCCCAGGCCTCTGGAACACAGCCCACATGGACCCAAATCCAGGCCACGAGGTGAGCTTGAAGCGGGACTTCTCTAGCCAGGCCTCAAGTAGACATCAGCCAGTACTTTAACTACGTCTGGAACCCCTGAGCAGTGGACATGGCACAGCCTGCCACACAGAGAGCTTCTACACCCCCATAGGAGTTCCTCACACAGTAGAAGAAGGCTGACACATGTACCCGCTGTAGGCAGTGCACAGGCCTCAGTGGGAAGGTGGTCGATGGCATAATGCTGTCTCCTGTTTGAATTTCTCCATCAATCAGAAGATAGTTTGGTACACAGACAGTGATGGAGTAAATGGGACATTCACGCAGAGGGCTCTGGGGCGGGACCCGGGGTGAACTTCGGGTTCAGAGATGCCCCCCAGGACAATGGAGGAGCCCACAGGAGACTCTTGTCGTGTGTGTGTGTGTGTGTGTGTGTGTGTGTGTGTGTGTGTGTGTGTAGGGGGACACGAGCCAAAGGCTTGTTCATATCTTCTTCCAGGCAGAGCTAGTCGAAGCTGGGTAGCCTGGTCACAGTGAGAAATCAGCAGCCACCAGGCGCCCTGAAG
The DNA here is from genome assembly GCF_004664715.2 of Peromyscus leucopus. Lineage (NCBI taxonomy): Eukaryota > Metazoa > Chordata > Mammalia > Rodentia > Cricetidae > Peromyscus > Peromyscus leucopus. Next base: position 31,209,900 of record NC_051080.1, on the reverse strand, counting down.
AGGAGAGGTGCCCTTGAGCCCTGCAGGAGCTTTGGAAGCCCAGGCAGATAGAGCCTGAGTAAGGGCTCTGCCCCGGCAGGCTAACTCTGGGCCTCTTTGCCAGTCACCAAAGCTCGGGCTGCCTCATCCCCTGGGCCCTTCACCTAGAATTCGGAGAATAAGCTGTGCTGACGGGGAAGTCATTTTTCTCCCTCCCTGGAGAAATTAAAGGTGTGAAGCTTCTGGCTGGAGCCATACCAATTCGTTCGGCATAAAAACATCAAGAGCCAAGCCTTGCGGGAGTTTTCTGGGGTAGGCAAGGCCGGGAAACTTCCTGACAAGGTGAGTGAGCCATGTTCAGCCACAGACACTGGGGCACCCCCGCGACCTTCCAGGGTGCCAGGCTTGGCCTTTTTCAGGACCTCCGCCCCCTCCCCCTGCTCTCCCGTTGGTCACAAGAGGATGAAATGGCTGCCTGCTGGGGTGCGGAAAAAATAGACATGAAACATTTGGAAAAGCATTGAGTAAATACTCTATTTCCGGATGCCATTGTTAGAATAATTATACATATTTTAATAGACTTCATTTTTCAGAACAGTTTTAGGTTTTAAGAAATGTGTGCAAAAAAAAAAAAAACCCCAAAATTCTGAAGGTATTTAACAGATCATTAAACAGCAATTGTCTTAGGAGAACTGGGAAGCAGGGCCCCTGGCCAGCATATCTCTGAGGCCCCTAACGCAGCCAACCCCAAGGCTCTGTGTCCGCAAGAGATGTTATGGGGTGCTAATGGGAAGGAGAGTCTCAGAGTAGCCACTTTCCAAAGTCCCTTTTTAAAATTCTGAGCACCTGGGAGATGCCCTGCTGTATCCCAACCAAAGAACACAACCTTGTTGCTTAGAAGTCCAGAGAGATGTCATACAAACCACACTCAGAGGACAGGTAGGTACCTATCTGCAGCCAGAACTTGAGAAGTTCTACAGAAGAAGAGGATGAGAGGGAGGCAGGGATGAGGCGGGGGTGGGGGGGGGCACAGGAGGGGGTTTGCTATCCAGGAAGCAAAACCTGACATTGATCTCAGCGATCCCAAGCATGCAGCTGAGGCCTCCACAAGGCCACAGCCTCACAATGCTTTGAGTCCTTACTCACTCTTTGAGCGTCTTCCCTGAATCAGTCCCTCATTCAAGCCTCTAACACATATGCTGTGGATACAGAGCTTGGAGACCAATATAATAACCCCAAGAGTCAGCAATGCTGGTGGGACCTCCTGACTGCTCGGGGAACTCCCAGTGCAAGTATGATTCAGACAGAGGATAGGAAATGCCTGAGTCATAAGAAGAAGATCTTAGAGGTGGGAGCTGATGGCAGAGATAGGGGCTCACACCCCAGTGACAGAAGCTCTAGGAACCAAACAAGGAAGTCAGGGCAAAAGCTATGAAATCACTGTGGTGACCCAGGAGGCAGGCCTTTGACATGGACTCAAACGCACCCCCAAGGCCTCAAGCTGAAGTTCTTCCCAGAGCCTAAGTGACATTGTATTTGGAGACAGGGCCATTAAAGGGGAGACGAGGTACAAGGGGGGTCAACAGGGTAGCCCTGATCCAATCTGACAATGGTCCAATAAGAACAGATCAGAACACAGTCGCACACAGAGGACCAACCACATAAGGACACAAGAAGATGATGGTGTCCACAATCCAAGGAGAAAGGCCTGGGGAAGGACCTTGAAACAACTCCAGCTACCGTTGAGAGGAGAGGCGCACACCTGTGTTGAAGCCACACTATCTGCCATACTCGGCAGAGCCACCAAAGCTGATTCATCCAGGCACGAAGTTCCCGATTCAGCAGGAGAAGAAAGGTAGCAAACACAGGACACAGACGCAGCAAGGCACATAATTACAAAGTCTTGAAATACAGGGAACAAAGAGGAAATCTGACCCACATCCGGAGAGGGCGAAACCAGAGATGAGAACAAACACACTTTGCACAAAGACCCAAGAATCAAAACACCATTGTTCCCAGCAGCAACAGTGGCTGGGGCGGACGAGAGCTAGCGACTAAACGTTCACAGGGAAGTGAGGTGCGTTGGACTCCAGGACAGCCGAGCTAGCACCACGGGGCAGCGGCAGAACGAATCTGCAGAGCTTCCCGCTCATGTCCCCAAGAGAACCCACCGCTAGGGTAATAAAGAGAAACAAAAGTGGGGGACAGTCAATTCAGGGGTCTTGAGATGGGCCTGAGGGATGTCCCAAAAGGACAGCTGGCACCAACCTCAAGACTGGTCAACCAGGTGAGCACTTTTCTCAGAGACGGAGTTACTGGGCACTGTTGTCTTATAGTGTCCTGGTATTTTTGTATTCCTGGGGGTGCCTTACCATTTAAAATGGAATCAGCATTAAGGGTACAGAAAATGAATCAAATGAAAAACCGAGATCGTTACTAACTCCAGGGGGAAAGGACAGTGATATGGAAGGGACTGAGATGCTGTACTGAGTCAGTTCTCAGCCCTAAGGTGTCCTTACAGCATCATCTCTCAGAAACGAGATCATGACGGTACTGGCAGGTGGGCTTGTGGAGGGACATGACGAAAAAATAAAACTGTTCCGTCTCTTCTCTTCTGTGGAATCCGAGACAAGTTCCCAAACTGATAAACGATATACCCCAATGATACACCTTGGGAGACACAGAGATAGACACCACGATGGTTGGAGGATGCTGGGAAAGGTGCAAGCATGGAAGATTCAGATGCTGAGGATCTTGACAGCCAACCTGTGCCCATGTCCGCCTGCTGGTGTCTCTGTGCAGTTGCCAATAGTGAGTGATACAAAAACTGGGTAGCTTAAAAATAAAGCAAATGTGTCTTCTTCCCTGGCCTGGAGCTAGAAGTCAAGCCTGGCTGTGCCTTTCCCAGCAGGAGGCACCAAGCGGGACCACCTGCCTCTTCTGACTCCGAGGGCTCCTTGATGCCCCTCCTAACTTGACTCCATCCTCACTGGTACCCCTTCCCTTGCTTAAGGACCCATGACACCAGACTTAGGGTCCTACAGAGAGTGCAGGTCAGTCTCCTCTCAAAACTCTCCACTAAATTGCATCTGCAAGAATTTTTTCCAAAAGGTCATGTTGCTGGTCTGGGCTTAGAGTGTGGACTAATAGGGTGGGGAGCACCATTCAGTCTACTGTATAAACATCCGTAAGAAATGAAAACATACAGTTCAGATCCCTGCACATCACTCCTGCCCACCACTCCCCCTCCCACTCAATTGCCTCTAGAGAAAGGGGGCCTCACTCCGCTCTCCGGCACTTGCATCATGTTGAGGTCAGCTTATGTGGGACCTCACTTAGCAGCTCCAGGTCCAGGGCCTGATGCCTCACAGCCATGAGGAGGAACACACAATGTCACCTGTGTGTGTATAGGCAGGAACCAAGCAGGCTCCTAGGCATGGCCTGCTTGAGTATGGCCAGGAGACACATGTATTGAGTGGGGTGGGTGCATGGGGGAGATGACAGCTGAGCTCCTTGAAGACCGGGTTTTCCTGTATCTTGGTTGCTAAGCAGGGCATAGAATGGGATGTATACTCCTACCCTGTCCTGACTCCACTGATCTCCAGGAGGCAGCTGTGCCTGGGTGAGCAGAAGCCCAGATGTGAGAGAGAATGTATGTGTGGTGCATATGTGGAATCCTGGCAGGGAAAATGCCAATGGTTCATCCTGGCACAGAGAAGCACAAAGCCTTAGGCTGGCTCTGAAGATTTCTTACTCTTCACTGCAAAGAGCAGTGGCCCATAGGGCGCACGCCATCTCCCCACACAAATTGATTTTCCTTTGCTTTTCTCGGTATTTTTCCCCTTTCAACCATCAGCCATGAAGAGGCTGGTGTTAAATAAAGGAGATGAGACATTAGGATTCTAATAGGCTGACAGAAAGGTCCAGAACCTGCAGGTGTGTCAGTCAGCCACCCTCTGTGATTTCAGGAGGGAACATCCCCAGAGCACAGGGTTGGGGAGAGACAGGATCCTGGGGACAGGGTTCTCTGCACTGCTTCCCTACCCTCTGTGGTAGTCAAGGGGCGTGGTGTGAGGTCCCAGGCTAGTGAAGGAGAATAGGGCTCAAGAGTTGGGGTCAGGATTAAAGCAGAGGCCCCAAGAAAATGGGAAGTCAGAACTGGGAATGTCAATCTACATGATGAAGGTAGAAAAGAGAAAGGGGGAGAGCAGGCCATGGTACGAGCTGGCTCTGGGGTGTCTGTGAAGCAATCTTCAGGTTCTTTGATCGCCCTACATTTAACCACACATGCTCATTGAGTTTGGCATCATCTTTCCACACCAGCACACAGTGTGCACTGATCAAATCCAGTGCCTCCACACATTCCCTTCCCATCCTCTAGTAGCCTTATTCTACACTCAGGTCAGCAAGCTTTTGGCTTCCGTGTAGGCAAGGGACACACAGTGCCCAATATTCTGTGCCTGGCTTCTTTCACTTAACACAGTGTCTTCCCCTCCTCCCATTCTGCTGTGAATAACAAGATCTCATTCTTGTGCATGTGTGTAGAGGAATTCATGTGTGCATATGCATATATAAATACATTTACCCATCACGCGTGTGTGGCGGGCAGGGGTCTATATTTGATGTTCTTCTTTATTGGGTACCTTAATTTTTGAGGCAGTGTCTCTCACCGAACCTGAAACTCACCATTCTGACTAGACTGGCTACCAGACAAAACCCTGGGATCCACCCATGTCTATTCTACCAACGCTGAAGTTACAGGCACACACCATCACACCTGACTTTAACATGGCTTGCTAGGGATCCAAACTTAGATCTTCATGCTTGAACAGCAAAACACTTTACACACCAAACGGGACCAGGATCTCACTGATTCCGATGAATAATATTTCATCATGAGCGTTGTGATAGTTGGTGTTAATTATGAGCTTGACAAAAGAATCACCTGAGAGATAGACCTCTGGGCATGCAAGTAGGATTGTCTTGATTGCGTTAATTGAGATGAGAGACCTGCCCACTGTGCGGGGCATCATTCCTTAGGCAAGGAATCCTGGGCAGTATAAGAGGGAAGAAAATGAGCCGAGCACTAGTGTACACACATTAATTGATCTGTTATTCAAACTGTGGACATAATGTGGCCAGTTCTCTCAAGCTCCTACCATTGTGACACTTCCCAGCTATGATGTATTGTGAACTAAAAAAAAAAAAAAAAACTCTGGGTGGTGGCAGCGGCAGCGGCGACAGCAGCAGCGGCGGCGGCACACACCTTTAATCCCAGTACTCGGGAGACGGAGCTAGGTGGATCTCTGAGTTCGAGGCCAGCCTGGACTACCAAGTAAGTCCCAGGAAAGGCGCAAAGCTACACAGAGAAACCTTGTCTCGGAAAAAAACAAAAACAAACAAACAAAAAAACGCTTTCTTCCTTACATTGTTTTTTATCTATTCTATCATAGCCATAGGGAAAGAATATACCACTTTTTTTCTCAATTCACTCACTGATTTGTAGGCATCTGGGTTGAATCCATGTCTCAGCTATTGTGAATAGGACAGAAACAATATGGGTGAGCAGGTGTCTCTCCTCTCTTCCACAAACTGGCTCAGTTCCACCCTCCTGCCTCGCAGCAGGTACACACAGCAGGAGAGATGTCACTCCAGGCCACATTAAAACAGCCTTGGATCCCCTGCCCCTCAACCTTAGCTCTCTAATGCTAGCCTCAGAAAGTCACTGCTTGGTCCTGAGGAGTTGAAGCCTCCTGTCTGTGCCTGGGAGAAGCTTTCCTGGTAGCAAGCCTTTGGTCCCACCTTCGGGCAGTGGCAGGCTGTATGGTAGCTTGAATGTCACCTCAGTGAAAACTAGCCAGAGACTCACAGACATTGCTCCAAGACAGTGAGGCATGGGCATCTGCTGCTTAGAAGTTTGGGCTCATTTGTTTTAAGTAAGTGTAGAGGAGGGCTCTGAGGGGACATCAAGAGACAAGCAGGTCACTTCTCCTTGACATACTGATTTCAACTAGTGACCAGTGCCCTGATCACCTCTAAATTCAGAGGGATGCAGCAAGTCCTCTCTAACTGGGGTGGAGACAGAGACACTGAAACACGGACAGACAGACAGACAGACCAAAGAAGAGAGGCAGAAAATGATACAAGACAGAGACAGAGAAAGACAGATGGACAGAGACAGAGTGAAGAGGTGGGAGAATCAGAGATGAGCCTTGGTGACTCCTGGCCAGCTTGCATTTCTGGAGCATCTCAGGCGGAGTACTGGAGCAGGGGTAGCCTGACACTCTATTTATAAACACAGACTCTATTCCATCCAGAAGCTGAGCTCCCCCAACCACACAGAGAGATCTGTGCCTGCCTAAGCTCACCACCCCCATCCTCAGCACCTCCCAGCTCTGGCCAGATGATCCATGAACTTGGTGAGCATCTCACTAAAGCAGGAGACCTGGATGTGTAGGGCCCTTGAGAAGGGAGGGACCAGAGATGCTGGTTCCAGCTCCTGCCTTTGGGTCACAGGTACTGTCAGTGGTTCCCACCCTTACCACAGCCCTCCGTACCAGCTGCCTAGGGTCTTTCTTACTTCCCCCTTACTTGTAATGTGCCTCTAAGTCTCAGCTCACAAAATCCCTCCTGAAAGCTGCTCTCCTCAGCCCGCCTCACATTATCAGTCTCCATGTCATCCTGGGTCTAAGCATTATCCACAGAAGCTGGCTGCTCACCCCTATTGGGCATGGACCACCAGCAGTGAGGCCCCAGCATGGACAACAACAGTGTCTTACCATGTCCTTTGAATAGACACATCTCAGCCCACCCTGTGGAAGAAATGGTTCTCAGAGAAGCTGCCCACACTAGGCATCCACCCACTGCTGGGTGGCCCTCAAGACCCTCTTCTGAATGCCCACCGAGGGAACCAAACTATCTGAGGAACAAGAAAGGAACTTTTGGTAACTCAACATTGCTGGGGAGAATGTGAAGGACTCTGGAAGCACTAGAAAAAGCCTCACTCTCTCCAAGTGTTGCCTATTCCCACAACAAGGCTGCATTTCTATCTAGAATGTGTGCTGCCCTGAGACAGTATTTTCTTTGCATGAACTGTTTAGTCTTCACCCCAGCCCAATATCCTGGTCCCCGCTGTAGATACAAGGGAAGGAAAGCATCAGGATGTTATTCCACAGATCCCAGACCACAGACAACAGGGAGTCAGGACAATGTGGAACTGACCACAGTCACATGTGAGCCATGTGATTATGCATTATAGTCTGCTCCGGGGAAAATGCTCCATCCTGCTTGGCATAGGGTCCTGTACCCAGAACAGTGCCTGGAAATTGCTCTACCTGGAACAAATGTGTGCTGAATAGATGGGTGGGTGGATGGATGGATGGATGGATGGATGGATGGATGGATGGATGGATGATGGATGGATGGAAAACAGGTGTATGTGTGGATAGATGGATAGATGGAAAGATGGGTGGGTGGTAGATGAGTAGACAGAAGGGGAGGTAGATTTATGGATAAATGGACAGAAGAGGAATAAATGAATAGGTGAATGAATAGATGACTAAATTGATAAATGGATGGGAGGGGTATAGTTGGGTGAGGGATAGATGGAGAGATGAATGGGTGGGAGAATAGGCAGATGGGTGGATAGGTAGACAGATAAATTCCCCAGGCCACCTCTTCGTCTGTCTAGCTGCCCTGCCCCTGCCAGGTCCCTAGAACCCTGAACTGAACAAAAGCCTGTTTCCTCCCAACCCTCTCCAGGCGGTCCCTGTGGTGGTGTGTTTAGTTCATCCGCCTGCCGCAGAAGGAGTCCAGCCCAGAACACAGCAGCAAACACTTCATCTTTCAGTTTGGCTCTGGCAGGCTGGGGCTGCTCCCCGCTCTGCCGCTGCATCCTCTGATCTGCAGCTATACAAATCGGAAGGCAGATTTGCTGTGCGGTGGGGGGATGTGTGGCCGGGCCTGGGAGTTAATCCCTGCTTTTACCACTTTGGGAGGTGATGCCCTTGAGTTGATGTCACAATTTTCTCTTTCCCCTAATTAAACAGAAAGCGCAGCCAGTTGGGAGGAGGGGCAGAAATTAAGAATTAAAGGCGTTTGCCTGCAGAAGTCCGGCGGTTCGAGGCTTTCCATTTATGTCTGAAAGCTTCTGCGCACATCTGCTGCACAGAGATAGGAACCGTGAAGCAAATGACAATTTCGCCCCCTCCTGCCCGCCCTGTGTGTGGGGGAGGGGGGAGCCGCATGAAAAACAGGCAAGGATGTTCCTCAAAGGCCTGGAGAGGCCAGGAAGGCTGAGGGCTCTCTAGGAAAGAGCTGGGCAAAGGCATAACTAATCCTTGATCCTGCTGCCCTTTCGCTCCTGGGTGGAATCACCTGGGCTATCATGATGAGCAAAAGCTGAGGTTACGGGGAGACTTGGAGTTCAGCTGAACACATCCTGCTAAGCAGCCCCCCAGCCTGGATGCTGCTGAGGACTGGAGGGGGACCTGCAGAGCCTTGTGGAATGGTACTGACCTGGGGACAGGATCTGCTTTGTCAGAGGCTGCCCCTGCTTCCTCTGGGGTCTCCTGCAGTCCTGAGGATGTTGCTGTTAGGTTAACATTACACAGAGAAAGAGATCGGGACCCTCCTCCCCTTCTGGACATGGACTGAAACTCAGAACAGACTTGGACACAGCAAGTGGACCCTGACACCCTCAGCACATTCACCAGAGACAGCCCAGAAGCAGGGACAAAAGGACATAGTGACCTGAGCAGTCTCAGACATCCTTGGCCTTGTTTGGACAAATCTCCCTAGAGGATCTAAACCATGACCACATAGGAAGGGGCAGAGCAGCAGGGAACTGGGAATAGACTGGCAACAGACCCATGACTGGATTGCCTCTGGGCTTTGGCCAGTCCCTGTCTGTGAAACCAGCTTCCCCTAAGAGACAACAGGAGGTGAGCATGGTAGTGACCAATAGCTGAGCAGTACCCCTCTATCACAGTTGTGGGTGTTCCTGATGGGCTCCGGCACTTGGCTCCACAGCACGGCCCACCCACCTTGTGGGTTCCTGGAGGTCTTCATCGCGCTTGGCATCATCGTCCCCTGGCTGGTATTGTCTCAGACTTCAGCTCTAAATTCTCTGAGCTGAAGCCCGGCGTGTGTTCCTTCAGCTGTGGGCAGACAGCGCACTGGACCATGCACAGCACAGCACCATTTCCCCACTACAGCGCTCTGCAGCAGCCACCAGGGTCCTGTAGGCCTGCAGCAAGGACAGAGGGCCACCTGTGACCATGCCAGCTGACCCCTGCAGAATGGGGGCCGGCTTCCCTTTGGACGTGCTGACATCTGGGCTCCATGCTCCCAGAGGGACCTTAGGACTGCAGGATTTTTCCATGGAGCAGCAGCGGAGCCCCTGTCTTCCCCCTTGAGGCTATCCCTCTGCCTTGTACCTCACGCTTATGTAGCAGAGACAACCTACGCTTCTTGTGCCGCCCCACCCCGCCCCCTGGATTCACAAGTCCCTCTCTCCACGGGTGCTGTACCAGAGCCACCCCTACCCACTCTGAGAGCCTACACTCTGTGCCTTCGTGACCCTCTCCTATGGAGAGCTGGCCCTCAAAATCAAAGAGCATCGGAACATGTCTGCCGATGTCTGAGTGGCTTCCCTCAGCTTCAAGGGGACCTCACACATCTGGGCTGTATCATGATCTCCCTAGAGTCAGAATGAACAAGCCACAGACCTGAATGAATGAATGAGTGAGTGAGTGAGTGAATGAATGAATGAATGAATGGGTGAGTGAATGAATGAGTGAGTGAGTGAATGAATGAATCTCCCCAAATCACTTTTCTCAAATCCTGGAACTTCTTTTAGGAATTTCCCTATCTTCAATGACATTTTAAATGACAAGGAAGACTGAGGTTTCCAGGAAAAGCTGGCTGGCACCCATGGCACCATGGCACCATGGGAAAGGCAGGGGGCGGGGGGGGGGGGTTGTGTGTGTGTGTGTGTGTGTGTGTGTGTGTGTGTGTGTGTGTGACACGTGGTGATCTGTTCTGTCAGGTTGCCAAGTGCAGAATGAACCTGAGGTGCTTCTCATATGGCCACGTGTAGGAGACAGAACTGAAGACTCTAGTGGCCAGGCAGAAGGTGGCATCTGGGGGTTCTGGGTGGATGGCAGACTGGGGGACAAGCTGGGCTGGGTGGACAGTGCTCTGGGTAGGCATCACTGGGCAGGGGGTGCTGGTACCAGGCCATGCTGGGTGTGAGACAGCAGTGGGTACGCAGGGAGGCCCAGAGGGTGCTGGGGACAGGCAGAACTGGGTGGACCTCAGCCAAGGAGGCCATGCAGGGAGGAAGGGAAGGGAAGAAGCAGGCAGGAGAGTGTTATTTGTCTTGACCTTGCTGGTGCTTCACACAGATACACTCTTCCTCCACAGACAAGCCAGGGACCTAGCACTGCTATCCAACTTACAGGAGGAGGTTGCCGAGTCCCGCTGCCTGGCCTCACCCTCCTGTAAGAGGCAAAGCACAGCTCCTGCGCCTCCACGCTGCTCTCTTTCTTAAATCCTGGCTGCCCGTAGCTGGGCCTGGAAGTGATTCTCCTGCTGTTGCCTGCCGCTGGCCTCTCAAAGAGGTCACCAGAGTGCTCGGATGAGCCAGGCATCCCCAGAGCCCCACTATGCTGATGAAGCTGTGCACTGGCTGTGACCATGGCCTGAGTAACCACGGTAACATTGACCTGTGCCCTGGGAATTTCCCAGGGGGTAAATGGGGCAGAACCTGATGGCAGAGCTGCCCAGAGTCTCGGCATGCCATCCAAATGCCAAGCGCTTATTAATCTCACAACACGAGGCTCTGAAGTTATTACCCCCACCCCTGGCCCCTTTGTCTGGGACATAATTGTCTGGCCTGCCTCTCCAATTCTGTGATTAATTGCTTTGGGGAAGACAGTGCTGCTTAACTCGTTCCCTTCTGCGTTCATTTCCAAAGACGTAGCCGCTGCAGCAGTCCTTGTCCCTAACTGAGCCAGGACCCTGGCCACATGGACTCCTTCACCCCGTCCACTAGCTGCCAGCCTCAATTTCCCCATTTCTGAAATGCAAATGAAGTCCTTGCCCTGCTCCCCGCCCCCCTTCATTTACTTATTTGTTCTAATTCAGCTCCAGTCTCTTGACAAGGATTAGACACGTTCAAGCATGTCTATCACACTAGTCAGCTGGTGGCCGGGCCTGTCCAGAGATAGAATAAACCAGAGAAGATGGCCGAGGAGGGCGGGAGCAGGGAGCATCCCCACAGGTGCTGTGTGACAAGGGACATCCAGAGCTGGAGGACTGGGCGCCACAGGAGAGGGACATAGGGGGAGCATCAAGGAACAACAAAGCAGTGTCCCAAGCTGGGGCATTGTGACGAAGACGTCATCTGGCACCCGAGTGACAGGTGACAAGATGGGATTGGTATATAGAGGTGGCTGTGTTTTACAAGAACCCTCAGGGGGATTCCTGCTTTGGCAATGCCAACCAATGTCTTCCTCCTGTTTCCTTGACTGTGTGTGTCTCGTGTAACCATTCACGAAATGAGATATTTCCGTCTCGGTCCTGAGGAGCTCGCCCAGCAGCTGAAAGGCCCCTAGCCATTTCTCAACTACCAATTCATTTCTCTATACATCTCTATGAGCTGGAGGACCAACCAAGGAGGCTGTGGATAATCTCCTGCCCAGGTAAGAGCACCGAGGCTAAGTGGCAAGCTCAGCTCTGCCAACTCCTGACTGCAGAGGAGGGAGCCCTTAGGCCAGGCAACTGGGTGCCCAGGTCACTCTGTAGGAAAGCAGGATGCTTAAAGGGGCTGAGCCGTGTGCAGGGGTTGTGTGGCCAGAGGCAGCGTGTTGGGCCACAAAACACAGGTCCAGAGAGCTACAAGGCAATGGGATGTGGAACAAGGAGCCTCAGCCAGGTCCCTTCATCTTGCTAATATTCAGCCAGGACCCTCCTCCAGCCCTGTGAGCAAACTCAGAGGCCATAGAGAAGACTGGTCACCCAGCTCCAGGCCCAGAGCAGGCTGCTGAGTCTCTTGACTGGGGTAAAGTTCAAAGAGACGCCTGAAAAACTCAGCTAGAAGGTAAAAATGATTCTAACATAAATTTGGAAAAAGTTAAAATTAAGGTGACCAAACTATCAAAGTTTTACTTAAAGATTAGGGCAGAGTGCTCAGTGCCCAAGAGTGGTACTGTGTCTACCATCGTCTGTCTATCACAGTGGATCTCAACCCTCCTAGTGCTGAGACCCTTTTAGTACAGTTTCTCATTCTGTGGTGACCCTCAGCCATAAAATTATTTTTGCTCCTACTTCATAACAGTAATTTTGCTACTGTTATGAATCATAATATAAATATCTGATATGCAGGATATCTGAAATTTGACCCCTGTGAAAGGGTCATTCAACTCTCAAAGAGGTCATGACCCACAGGTTGAGAATAACTAATCTATCCTGTCTATAATCTATCATCAACTATATCTATCATTGGATATCATTATATATGCATCTTCTATCTACCTTCTAACTAGCCATCTTTCATCTGTTATCCATCATTTACCTGTGCCATCTATGTATCTATCATATGTACCTAGCTGCCATTCATTTACTTATATATTTTTTTCCATTTATAGACCAAACCTAGAGCCTCACACATGCTAGGCAAGTCCTGCACCATAGATTCACATCCTCCAGTCCAAGAAATGGTATTTTAATGACATGTTTTTGGTGTGGGAGGAACTAAATATCAACTGTGTACATTTTTTAAACTTATTCTTTCTGACATATAAGAAGCACACCTCTTCTTGTGTAGAGCAGGCTATTTTGAAGTGGGTCTGGGCCATGGAAGGCTACCACCTGCGCTCCCATACACAGCTTCTCCTGGGGAGAATACTTGTAATTACTCTTTGCCATTTTCAGTAAGTCAGTCCCGGATCTCCAGTGGCCAGAGGACTCTGCCCTGCAGGCCACGCAGTGGTGATATTGCTTTCTTCTACCCGACTTCTGTCTTTATTTTCAAATGTGTGATTTGGGTCGTCATAGACATTTTTAAAATGTCCTTGAATTTCTAAAATGTGTCTTTGAAACATTATTGCTTTTGATTATGGTCTTATCCTTGTTCTGCACCGCCCATGCCCATCTCCCCTCCCCATACAACAAGACTGGGATATAAAACCAGAGCCAGGACACCCACGTGGTGCTCTCTCAAGGATGCTACTACCTGTAGGTACCAGCCTCAGACCCTTCCAGCAGCCACCACAGGTGACCACCTGACCCACACTGAGCCCAAAGCATTTTCTTTCCAAGGTGACCCTGAGTCACCGGTGGCCAGGTGGAAGGTTCATCTGCCCCTTAATGAATGTTAAGGCTTAGAAGCTTCTGGAACTGGCAAGGTTGTCGGAGAAGAGGCAGAAATGGGGAAATGCAGCCAGCGCTCTCCACCTGACCTTGAGCAGGAGGCAGCATGCCAGTCACCTCACCTGGGAAACTGGAACAGAAGAGGAATGAGAACGAGGTTCCCCTCCGGGCTCACAGAGCATGCGCACTCAGGAGCTGGTTGCCTGGGTTGAATTGCTGCTCTGAAGCTACCGGATCGAGGGCTTGGGCAAGGAGCCAAGCAGTCTCCACTTGTCATCTGAAAAGTGGGATAACAGCAGGGCTAGTGTGTCAGGGCTGACACAAAGATTAAAGTAATGCATGTTGAATACCACGCAATGCATGCTGAATGCCACACTGCATGCACACAGGAAGTGTCCGGTAAGCAGGAGTGGGTGAGTGAGCTTGGAGCATGAGAGGGTTACTATGCCATCTACACTGTCACTGTCTGTCATCATGTCACAGCTGTGTCATCAGACTAGGCCATGCCAGATACACCAGATGATGCTGTAGGGAAGTTACCTTGCCCGTTTGTTATTTACAGGTCTATCACCCTCATAGGTAGCCAGAAGGGAGGGTGGCCTTGGGTGGTAGTCGTTTCTCCTATGCTTTCCCTTGCATCTAGAAAGCAGCTGGTCTCACGCCCACCATCAGTTAATAATAAGCGAATTTCCTTTGTTTGCTTTGCTGAAGTCTAACTTGCAGGCTCTGCAATAATATATTGCATTGACAGATAGCACCCTCAGTGACAGCTCTGTGGGAGCACATGGGAAAGCTGGCCTTTCTACCAGCCTCAGCTGACCAGGGACTAAGGAAAGGGGTATTGTCAACCATACCTCGGTTCTGCCAGACAGGGATGGAGGACATGTTCTGAGGTTGCAACACACACACACACACACACACACACACACACACACACACACACACACACACTAATAGCCAGAAAGGAACAAAGGGGCAGATCCCAGGGTCAAGATTGAGTTCTGCACATAATGATGCATAATGCTGCCACACCCCTGGCCTGCAGGGACCAGAGCAGACTTCTCTCTAGAACCCAGAGGCTGAGACGCCTGCAAAGATGGCAAGGGTCACAGAAAGGTGGTTATGGAGGGATCCTGAGTGGCCCAGGGCACAAGAAAATAGGACTGCTCTCTCCAGGAGAATGAAAAACCACTTCGGGTGACCGTTCTGCACCCATCAAAGCAACCATGATGGAGGCAGGTGGAGTGGCACAGGCCAGTAATTTTAACACTTGGTGGGTAGAGGGGGAAGGGTAGCAAGTTCAAAGCCAGCCTGGACTAAATAGAGAGAGTCACATCTCAGAAGAAACAAACAAAGGCAACACTTGTAACGGACGGTTCTGCTGGTGTTGGGAACAGTGCTGGTGCGGGCACTCAGAACACAGGCTGACATGGGAGGTGCATCCTGCAGGTGACTTGGCAGCCTGACTCCTGGGAAGGGTCACATGGGACCTCCAGAGGAGACAAGGTCCTAGAGATCACCCTTTCACAAAGGTGTGGACCAGCCAGGTGTGTCCAGGAGTCAGTTTCTGCTTCTCAAATACTAAATCACCAGCAGCCACAGACTGACAAGGCACACAGCCAATGAGGGGCAAGAAGAATCAGGTGGGCCAGCCAAGGCCTGATGTGTTTATGCCACAAGCAGGCTGGTGAAAAAAGGAACTGCTGACCACTGGCCTGGACCAGAGAAACTGGACAAGCCGATTTTAAGTCACGCATCCTTCATTTTCCGCCTGGGGTAAGCAGGTCTGGATGTATCCCCTTACTGGACAACTAGAAGGCCCTAGTATACATCCTCATGTGCCAAACCCCTGCTACAGCCCAGCGATGGAGGAGGAACACAAGACCCAGCCTCTCTGCCGCTTTTCCTCATGACCATCTCCCCCAGCCCTTCCAGAGACAGCTGTGCCACATTGGACTGTCCTTCCCTTTCCCCATGAAAAATACACAGTATTCTCTCATGAGTTTAAACATCACCCAATAGCATGCACTCTGCACCCTGTGCACAGCTAGGTGTCCATATTTGGATTAACCTGCCTGCTGAGTGGAGTTCTAGTTCAAGTGTGTAACGCTGGCCTTTTGTTAAGCTCACTGCGGTGGGTTGACCATCATGCCGTTGACGGAGAGAAGTGTTTCCAGTATTCACTTGGATAAGGATGCCAGAGCAAGCATTTTTAACCCTTCTCCCTAGAGCATAAGGAGTTTTCTGGAAGTGGCATTTGCTGAGACTTAAGCCATGAGAACACACAATGGCGGGGCTTCGGTGTGTCACACATCGCTCATCCCACACCTCACTGCACTGGCTATCTACCATCATCTAGCGCTTTCCAGTCTGCAGATGGGTATAAAATGTCTTGGACTAAATAGAATTCTCCCCAGTGCTAATTAGAATGTGGTGCTGCTGCTGTGCACTCTCTCTCTCTCTCTCTCTCTCTCTCTCTCTCTCTCTCTCTCTCTCTCTCTCTCTCCCCACCTCTTCCTCTCCCCACCTCTCTCTCATCTCTCTCTCCCCACCTCTCTCTCATCTCTCTCTCTCATCTCTCTCTCTCTCTCTCTCTCTCTCTCTCTCTCTCTCTCTCTCTCTTTCCCCACCTCTCTCTCATCTCTCTCTCCCCACCCCCTCTTTCATCTCTCTCTCTCTTTCTGTCTCTCTCTCTCTGCCATTTTGCTTTCTTTTTATAGCGATGCAAATGCTTTACCCATGCTTTGTCTTTTCCTTGTTGATTGACTTGCAGATGTTCTTGGCATCCAGGAGATGAACGTTTTGTCAGTTGCATATGTGAACATCACTGTCTCCTGTCAGTGAGTAGAAGAGTCTCTGTACTCCATCTGGCTCCTTCCCCTTTAATAATTGACGAACCTGTACTGTAGCATGGATCCATAACTTGTCCCTTTTTTACAGCCAAGTGGTATTCCACTGTCACAGATGGAATCAAAGCTTCTGTCACTATCCTGGTCAAGCTTTGCTGGGATACTTCCCCTCCAGGAAGGACAGCTGGATCGTGAGTACATCAATGCCTTTTCTCATCACCTTGACAGCGTACCTGAGAAAAGTAATTCAGGATGTGGAGCTGTTATTTTGGCTTGGAGTCCGGTGGGAAACTGTCCATCATGGTAAGGAAGACATGCTGGTAGACCATCCCATGGTGGCAGAAGTGTGCAGCACCTACTCATTTCCTCACATTTCCAAAACCAGAAAACAGGCAGGACAAGAAGGGGAGCCAGGCTACAAACCACACACACACACACACACACACACACACACACACACACACACACGCACGCACGCACGCACGTACGCATGCACACATGCACGCGCACGCGCACGCACATGCACATGAACACACACACATCCCACTCCACTAAGACCTACTCCCTCCAGCTAGGTCTCACCTCCCGCCAACTAGGGACCAAGTATTAAAACACACAAGGCCATGGGGGCATTTCTTATCCAGCCCATACCAGTATGCACCCATTCTAGGGAGCAAGCAAACATTTTCCAAAGCCTTGGTACTGTCACACACACAGTGTGAGCACTAGCCCTAGTTCCCCGTGTTCACCCCAACACTGTGTGGCTCATCTTCCTAATTGTGATTTCTAACAGGTGGGCATGTTCCCCAATGTAGCTTTCCTTCACCTCCTCCTAATGGCCAAGGATGTTTATTGTCTTCTCATACACCAATTGGCTATCCGTAGATCTTTCTAGGAGAGTCTATTAGATCTTTCCCTGCTTTTCTTTATATTAAATGGTTGCATTTTGAGAGCTCTCTACGCATTTGCGTTACAAGTCTTCCATTCAGTACATAGGTTGTAAAAGATTTTCTTCCAGCTTGCATTAGTTACTTTGCTTTTTGCTGTGACAGTATACCAGACAAAAGTCACTTAAAGAAGGAAGGTTTGAGCCGGGCGGTGGTGGCACACGCCTTTAATCCCAACACTCGGGAGGCAGAGGCAGGCGGATCTCTGTGAGTTCGAGGCCAGCCTGGACTACCAAGCGAGTTCCAGGAAAGGCGCAAAGCTACACAGAGAAATCCTGTCTCAAAAAAACAAAACAAAACAAAAAAGAAGAAGGTTTGCTTTGGCTCGTGGTTTGAGGGACGACCAATCATGGTAACAGGAGCTAGAGGCAGCTAGTCACACCGAGTCAGCAGTAAGGAAGCAGAGAGAAAAGGATGCTGGTGCTCGGCTCCCTTTTCTTTGTTCAGTCTAGGACTCTACTTCCTGCAATAGTGCGCAGCCCACAGTAAGGGTGGGTCTTCCATCCACAGCTACTACCACAGACACACCCATAGGTGCGTTTCCTTGATGATTCTCCGTCCGGTCAGGTTGCCATGAAAACAAACTACCAAACTACCTCTGACCTCTCCACATTCTGCCAGCGTGCCTTCCAAAGACCGGTGAACATCTTGCTGAGGTCCACTTTGCGCTCCTCCTTTCTGCTTAGCCTCCTGTGATGAAATATTTGTCTGGCCCATGGTTAAAAGGCATTCCTCCATGTTTTCCCCCCAGAAGTTTTATAGTTTTGCATTTCATATTTAGGTCTCTGATCCATTTTAAGTCATTTTTACATATGGTGCCTCCCTGGGGGTGTGTGGAATGTATCATTGTTCGACTGTTTGTGGGAAAGCTGGTCCTTTCTCCTACACTGCTTTGGCACCTTTTGTGAAAATCGTTTGTCCATATGTGAGCAGGACTATTTTAAGTTTTATATTCTGTTCCATTGATGGCGTCTGTCCGTCTTGTGCCAGGGCCACACTGTCAGCTCGCAGTGGGTTTCTAAGTCTTGAAGTCATGTGGTCTCTGTCATCCATTTTTTGGCGTGCTTGCGTGTGTGTGTGTGTGTGTGTGTGTGTGTGTGTGTGTGTGTGTGTGTGTGTGTGTGTCCTGCTTGCTTCCAGGCCTTCATAATTACCTCTGAGATTTCAAACTAGCTGATCAATTTCCTTAAAAGGAATTGCTTCTGCTCTGATGGAAAATCACATTGTATCTATAGATCAATTTGGAGTCTTCTGACCCACTCAGGAGAGATACCTCAATTTTGTTGATATTTCATATTTATGCTGGCTGATTGTTTTGTTTTGTTTTTTTTTTAATCAACTTGACACAAGCTGGAGTCATCTTAGAATAGGAACTTCAGTACAGAAAATGCTCCCATCAGACTGGCCTGTAGACAAGCCTGAGGGGCATTTCCTTGACTAAAAACTGATGTGGGAAAGCCCAGCTCACTGTGGGTGGTACCACCCTTGGGAAGGTGGTCCTGGAGTGTATAACAGCAAAATGAGCAAGCCATGAGGGACAATCCAATAAGCAGCATTCCTCCATGGCTACTGTGTCAGCTCCTGCCTCAACTGCCCTCAGTAGTGGAGTATGACCTGAGAGCTCTTTCCTTCCCTTCCCAAGCTGCTCTTGGTCATGCCGTTTTATCACAGTAATGGAAGGCCTAACTAAGGCTTTGAACATAAGTTCAGCAAAGTTTTGTGGGGTTTTTTTAAATGCAGATCTCTCCTATATTTTGTTAGCTGTGTTTCTGAAGATTGATGTCTCTAGATTGCCATTAATTTGGCTCCCGGTTGCTTCTGTTTGTGGAATATTGTGTTCTCTAACACCTCTGAACTCAGGTGTTGGTTCCAGCAGGCTGAGGGGCTTTTCAAAGTCTGTCAGATTCCTACAAAGGCTGTCGTATTGTCTGTGAATGAAGACTTTGTGAATTTTCTGTCTGTTTCAGGCCTATTGGCCTGACTGTAACTTCCAACTTGGTCCTGGGTGGAAATGGCAGGACATGCTTGTGCTGCTCCCGACTGGAGGGACAACCCAGTCTGCCTGCATTGAGAAGGGTGTTGGTACAAGGATGTTTGATAGTACAAGACTGTCCTGTGGTTATTGGTGTTAACGCTAATGAAGATTTGTCATGAGAAGGAACAACCTGAGCAAATAGAAATACAAAATGTACAATTTGAGGAGAAAAGGAACACCGGAAGTGAAACGGAGCTAAGTCCTGTGTTCAGGGAGACAAAGAGGTTAAGGAGTGGAATGAAGGAAGTGGTGACCTCAGGGTAAGATCCTACCCAGCTAAGCTTCCAGCTTGTGAAGAGGGATTCAAGAAAAGCTCAGAGCCAGGTGTAGCAGTTCAGGCCTTTAATTCCAGCACTCAGGGGACAGATCTCTGAGTCTGAGGCCAGCCTGGTTTACAGAGCAAGTGCCAGGACAGCCAAGCTTAAGCAGTGAAAGGAACCGTTGAAAACTGAAAACTAATGAAGATGTAATTGAACGAGGGGCCGTGTTCCAGCCCCAGCAAGCAGGAAAACTTGGCAGCCTCAGCCACGTGGTCCTGGCTTTAGAGTCAAGGATACAAGAAATGGATTATGGAAACGTCCTTAGCAACTAAGGAAAGCCTTCAAGGCCAGACATGTGTCATGAGTGTCCCTGAATGGAGGCCTAGAGAGGCTGTTGTGTGAAGCTGTGAAGGTGAAGCCTAGATTGCCTTGGAGACCCCAAGTTGTATTTAGATGCCAGAGCTATGGGATTCCTGCTAACAGAGAGTGGAGCCAGCCCAGGAGAAAGAAGTGTGTAGTCAATAAAGCTAAAAGGAATTGGAGATCTGGAGAGCACTTTGACATCAAACATGGAGATGAAGAGTTTGGAGTTTGCCCAGCAGGTATTCGGTTATGCTTTGGTCCAGTATTTTCTCGCTATCTCCCCTTCCCTCCATTTTGGAATGGTAATATATGTATATCCCGTGCCGTTTTATATTGGATGTGTATGAACTAGTTTTTGATTTTTATTTTAGAGGGGATTACAGTTAAGAGATTGCATGAATCTCAGAAGAGACTTGGAACTTAAGAATTTTAAATAAGTTTGAGACGGTTATAGACTATGGGAACTTTTGAAGTTGGAGTGAATGCATTTTTGTTTTATGATATGGCTATAAGCCTATAGGGGCCAGAGAGTGGAATGTGATGGTTTGAAAGAAAATGTCCCCCATAGGGAGAGGCACTATTAGGAGGTGTGACTTTGTTGGCATAGGTGTGGCCTTGTTTGGAGGAAGGGTGTCACTGTGTGGGTGGGCTTTGAGGTCTCCTTTGATCAAGATACACTCAATGTGGTACGCAGCTGCTCTGCTGCCTGTGGATCAAGATGTAGAACTCTCAACTCCTTCTCCAGCACCATGTCTGCCTGCATGCCATACACCATGATGATAATGGACTAAACTTCTCTACCGTAAGCTATCCCCAATTATGTTTTCCCTCTTATGTTATAAGAGTTGCCTTAGTCATGGTGCCTCTTCACGCAATAGAAACCCTAAGACAATAAATAATCAAACAAACTAGAGAATGCCAAATGCTTTTTGAAACCTATGAAGAGGAAAGCCTTACAAAATGTTTTAGTTTATGAAACAGAAAATTATGTTGACTGTCTTTAATTGAGTGTTAAACCAACCTTGCATTCCTAATAAATAAACTCCACATGATCATGATGTACCATGTCTTTCATATGCTGTCAAATTTAATTTGAAACAATGACTTCACATTGACATCTCTATGTGCATAAGAAGAATTGGCCTCTGTTTTTTTCCCCTTGACTTTCTTTGAGGATGAGGGTCATATTGGACTCATAGGATGAGCTGGGAAGCATTCCATCTTGTTCAGTTTTCTGGAAGAGTATGTGTGGAACTAATACAATTTCATCCATAGGTGCTGAGCTGAATTCACCAGGGAGACATTTGGGGCTAGCTTCTTCTGGGGAAACTTTCAACTACAAATGAAATCTCTCAGATACAGGATCATGCTGGTGACCTAGTTGTTCTTAAATAAATTTGTATGTCAAGAAAGTCATCCATCAGCACTGCCAGATAGATTGGCAAAAGTTGTTCCATGCTATTCTTCCATTACTCTTTGTCCATCTGTGAGATCTGTGTTTGCTGAGGTCTCCTCTCTCTACCCTATGATGGGAATGTGTCTCCTGAAAATTAGTCTGGCCTAGTGAGCTTAGTTAGAGGTTTATGAGTTTTATCCATTTCAAATTATTACCTTTGTTTTGCAAGATGGGGTTGTTCTTTGTTTTATTTTCTTTTGTGACAGGGTTTTATGTAGTCCAGGCTAACCTTGAACTCTGTGATTGAGGATTACCTTGAACTCCTAATCCTCCTGTCTCTACTTCCAAGTGATGAGATTATTTGTATGCATCACCACATTGAGCCAAATTTTTTTGTTGTTTTATCAATTTTCTCTGTTGTCTTTATATTTCCATTCTTGTTGGCTTTTGATCTGATGTGGATTGTACTTCCCCTGGGTTTAATTTATTTAACTTTCTAGTTTCTTAAGATAAAATTTAAAGGTATTGACTTTGAATCATTTCTTAATGCAGGAAAATACTGTTGTTAACAAACACATACAGACACATAGGCGCGCACACGCGCACACACACACACACACACACACACACACACACTGCCATGATGATACTCCCAATTCCAAAGTCACATCTTCATGGTAATGGCTAATCCCCTTTAAAGGTTTTTTGGGGTTTTTTTTTTTTTTTTTGACTCATGCATGGAATTTTCAAACACCTGAAGATACTTCAGATAGCTTTCTGTTATTAATTCCCTTTCTCCTTCCATTGTGGCCAAAGCATGTATTATATATGGATTGATTCCTTTTAAACTTACTGCGTGGTCTCAGGATTCCCAAAGGCAGTCCAGTTTTAAAACGATTCTTAAATATTTAAAAATAATGTATGTTTTGCTGATGGTGCCAGTTGTTCTTTAAATGTCAATTAGATCAAGTCAATTGTCAACATCATTCAAATTCTATGCAACTGGAGTCTCACCGTTGGCTTGGATAGGCTCTGGAGAGTGTGGGTTAGGTTCTCCTATATCACTGCACACTTCCGTCTCTCTTCAGCTCTATTGGAGACTCCTCATGGATTTTTAAGGCTGCTATTAAATGTGGGAACATTGGATTTCATCCTCTCGACAACCCAACTCCTTTATCATAAGATAATATCATATCATGATATCATAAAATGAAATCATTTTTTTATCCATAGCAATCTTCTTCACTCTGAAGTCCAGATAGGAGCATAACCACTCTAGTTTTCTTTTTGAAATTCATAGAACAGTTTGGTAGGAAGCTTGGAACAGTGAGAGAATGTCAGTCCCCTCTCAGCAGCTCACCTATGAACACTGCCTTGGGCATTTGTTAAAATCTGCAAATGACATAAATGTCTTGGATGCAAGCACAGTCTTATTAACTAAGAGCCACAGATAACATCCGGGATACATTGTACACAGCTCCCCCATTTATGTGGATCTGGACCTGTGTGCGACCTCAGGTATCCATTATCATATCACACATTAACTTCACTGCCCAGTTCTCTATGACTTCATTTAAGCCCCCCACCAAGTGTCATTGGCTGTATAGCTAACTTTCACTCTGACACCTTGTTTTACAATTGCACTTTTTATCCATTTTTAAAATTTGTTTCTGCTTTGATGATATTGTCTGGACATCTCTGGGTTCTGTTTCACGGCCTTTGTGTGTGTGTGTGTGTGTGTGTGTGTGTGTGTGTGTGTGTGTGTGTGTGTGTGTAGGGGATGCACTAGAGCTTCTAGAATGTTTAACCTTCACACTGCACCATCAATCAGGTGGTATGTCATGGCTGAAATTTAGGCTAAAGATCTTGATGCAGCCATCCCCACTGGATCATGGGAAGTTTGCCCTGGTGTGGTCACGTGTCTGCTTTTAGGTCTTTTACATACCCCACACATCTGAGTACCCGGATGTGGCTGTCCTGTTGTTCGTTACTGTCCTGTCCTTTATCTAAACATTCAATTTTCCTTCAAGGACGTTTGTCGATGAGGAACTAAAGAGTCCTTCCTATGTGTTTTTTAGTATGGTGTGGCTCCATTGTCACCCCATCTGCATAATTCACACAGAAAAGTCAACTGCCATCCTAATTCTTCTTCTATCTGCGTGGCTTCTGCTTCCAATATCTTCTTGTCTCCTGCCTCCTGACTCATGCCTCCCACTTCCATCCACCTCGCACCTCTCACCTCCTGCCTCAGCCAGGACCTAGATTCTTTCAATATTTCCCCCCATCACTGGCTTCAAGCAGGTTGATTGTGGTGTGCCTGGGTATAGATCTCTTCATCATTTCTGACCTTGAAGTTGACAGACCATATGGGGTGGGTGGTTCCTTCCATCGTTTTTTCCACTGACTTTGAATTCTTTCACCATTATTTGTTCTAGTGTTTCTCTGCCCCACCCTATCCTGTAGACTTTCATTACACACATACCAGGCCTTTGAAGTTGTTCACTGATTTTTGTTTTCATAATTTTTATTTAAATGTTTTTTTCATATAATATATTTTGTTCAAATTCTTTACTGTCTACCAACTCCTCCCAGATCCTCTCAACCTCCCTACCTACCCAACTTCGTGTTCTTTTTCTTGCTTTCAAAAAAACCAGAAACAAACAAACAAAAAAACTCAATGACAAAAAAAGTTTACCAAGACAAAAAAAAAGTGTACAGAAAAAACATGGAATCCATCTTGTGTTGGTCAGCTACTCCTAGGCATGAGGCCTTTCCTGAAGGGTAATTGATATACCCAGTGACACTCCATTAGAGAAAACTGATTCTTCCTTTATCAGCAAGTATTCAGTTGCAAATAGCTTCTTGGTTAGGGGTGAGACGCTGTGTCCACTTTCCATATCAGGAATGGGATCTGGTTTAAACCAGTGTAGATCTTGTGTGGGCTGCCACAGTCTCTGTGAGCTTGTGTGTGTATCAGTCCTATTGTGACTAGAAGATCCTGTTTCCTTGGAGTCATCCACCACTTCTGACTCTTAAAATCTTCCCACCTCCTCTTCCACATGGATCCCTCAGCCTTGATGAAAGGGGTTTGATAAAGACATCCCGTTTAGGACTGAGTGCTCCAAAGTCTTTTGCTCTCTGTGCATTTCCCAGTTGTGACTTTATATGTTGGCTGCCATCTATTGCAAGAAGAAGCTTCTCTGTTGAGGGTTGAGGGATGCTCTGACCTATAGGTGTAATCATTTTATTGCTAAGTTTCTTTAGCAGAACAATAGTATTATGCTCTTTTCTCGGGCCCATTACCTATCTAGTATCAGGTTCTTGGCCACTTTAGCAGTGAAAGGTATGGGTTCCATTTTATGGAGTAGGCTTTAAATCCAATCAAAAAGTGGTTGGTTGCTCTCATAACATTTGTACCACTATTGAACCAGTTTATATTGTAGGCAGGTTACTGTTGTAGGTCACAGAGTTTGTAACTGGGAGATATTGATGAATACTTTCCTCTTCCAGTAGTAGTGTGCACAACATCTTCCACCACAATGAATAATAGTCAGTAGGGATGAAATTTCTAGTTGGGCAACAGCTCAGTTTCTCCTGTTTAGTGACATAAGTGTCTTGGTCAGTGTTCTATTGCTGTGAAGAGACACCATGACTACAGCAGCTCTCATAAAAGGGAGCATTTAATTGGACTTGCTTATAGTTTCAGAGGTTTAGTCCCTTTTCATCATGATGAGGAGCAGACATAGTGCTGGAATAGTTGAGAGTTCTACATCTGGATCCAGAGACAGCAGGAAGAGAGAGTCTTTGAACTTGGAACAGGCTTCTTGAAACCTCAAAGCCCACCCCCTAGTGACACACTTCCTCCAACAAGGTCACACCTCCTGATCCTTTCAGATAGTGCCACTCCCTGGGGACCAAGTATTCAAATCTATGAGCCTATTGGGGCCGTTCCTATTCAAGCCACATCAATAAGTAAGTGGTGCCTTCAGAAGTAGGGCCTTACCTTCAAGTTGTAGAGAGCAACCAATAGCTTTAGCTGTGATGTTTGGGTGTGCCTATGGAACCCTTTTGGTCAATGACTCCACAAGATGTAACCCATTCCTGGCGCTGGAGGTTTCACTTGGTGGCATAAGATGTCTAATTGGGACATTTTCTCCTGAATTAAATGGTGACTCCATTTAAATCCCTTTCATATGTGTGTAGATTGTTAGGGATATTCTACAGTAGTAGGTGTCCATCTGGTTTTTCAAACAGCCTTTAGTGATAATTGTCCCCCCCCCCACATTCCCTGCTCTTCCATCCCCCTCCCCACTTAATCCTCCTACCCTGGTTTTCCCTTCATCCCTTTCAAACACTCTATTGCATTTCCTGTTTTCCTATTTTTAAAAGCTTTTCCTCACTTTCAGGTAGTCTTCAAGTGCTAGTTGTTCCTTCTGCAATGTCAGCTTTGCTGATGGACCCATCCCCTGCATTTCGAATCTCACATACTCACATTTTCATGGTTAGACATTTCTCTTCTGTAATACCATGTAACCACCTTGTTCCATCCATTAAAACTTATATTTATTTCTACCATTTTATTTTTTAAGTTGGGGTCTCACAATGCCAGCCAGACAGCCTCAGACTTGTACTCTCTCCTGCCTCTACCTCCCAAATGCTGTGAGTGTATGCATGCACCATCACACCCAACTTATTTTGACTTAATATTGAATATGCATAGTCAAGTCCTGACATCTGTGCTTTGAATTTATTTCCATTTATTCTTTTCTCCACATTAAGCATTACATTGTCCTCATATTGTTTGTTCCTGTAAAGCATTGTACATTTTTTTTTCTGATTGCAAGATCCTTTTGTATGAGTATTTTTGAGATGTCTGGGATGCAGTCAAGTTCCTTGGAAGCAGCCTGATGCTTTCATGTTTCAGCTGTACCCACAGTTCTCCTGCCTTTACAGCAAGACCCCCTTGTGTACCCTCACTAACCCACTCCCATACAACTAGTTTTCGAGTCTAGTTGGCAGGACCGTCACTATTCCCAGTTGTACCCTATCACCAAGGTGGCTCTCTCCCCAGCCCGTTCATCTCCTCACACACATACGTGCTGGTTAGTAGCTGGATGAACAGGAAAGGGCCCTGTTACATCTCTCTGTGTTTTCTTCCCCAAGGGCCACATGTTCTTCACTCTTCGAAAGCTTCAGTCCCATTTCATCAGAATTGCCTCATCCTGATTCCTTCCAGTGAATGGAATTCCACCCATACATACCCACTCCATGGATTGTTTCTAAGGTGGTGGTGGTGGTGGTGGTGGTAGTGGTGGTAGTGGTGGTAGTGGTAATGTATGTGACTTTTTCTGGGGAGCAGCAAATAAACATCTATTCACCCCAGACAGGAAGCTGATGGACAGACCACATAAATGGTTCCACCTAGGTCTGGCTTAGGGAATCAGCTCATTTATTGAAGTTACTTACAGAAGCATGGATGCCTCAAAGGCAGTTGCATCATTGGTAAGCTCACTTGAGCATGGGTGATGACTTATAAAAGCTCCCTACATGACTTGGAGGTAGTTTTGCTGGTCAGAGTCTCCACTTCCCCAGTAGACCTTTGTATCTGTAACCCTGGAGAGGCAACTTGAGAATCATTTATGTTTCAGGAACTTCCTGAGACTTATGAGTTGTCTGTCTCCTCATTCTTAATGAGCCTCCCTCCAGGAAGGAATGATTCACTTCAGGGGAATTGCTATACACCATATGTGTGCACTACATATAGAGTGCATGTACGCATGTGGAGGCCAGAAATCACCATCAGGTGAATTCTTCAACCACCGTCCACCTTATATTTTCGATAGGGTCTCTCACTGAACTTGGAGCTCCCTGATTAGCTAGGCTAACTGGCCAGCACTTCCCTGGGATCTTCCTATATCGGCCACTTCTGTGCTGACACTTCAGGCCCATGGCACCATGTCTAGCTTTAATGTGGGTGCTGGGGCTCTGAATTCAGGTCCCTCATGCTTGCACAACAATCACTGTACTGACCCCCCACTTCTGTGCTTTTTGTCTGTGCCTCTCAGAGTGCTTTAGCCTGGCTTTGTATTTTATATCACCCACTGAATTTCATTTTTTTTAACCCATTTATTTTGTTTTTAATCTTTCTCATTTGTTTTTCTACTTAGCTGAATTATTTATTTTTTATTTTATATTATGTGTCTGAGTGTTTGCCTGCATGTATGTCTGTGTATGATGTACATGGAGGACAGAAGAGGACACTGGTTCCTCTGAAACTGGAGTTTCATTACAGGTGATTGTGAGCCACCATGCGGGTACTGGGAATCGAACGTAGGTCCTTGAAAAGAACAGCCACTACTCTTAACTGCTGAGCCTTCTCTCCAGCCCTGCATTCTATTTTTGATGACTCTCTTGTTCTGTATCCTGGATTTTTAGACTAAATTTATCCATCTACTCAACTTTGTTCCTTTTCCACCTTCTTTATCCACATTTTCATATTCTTTCTCTTCTTTTAAAATCCTACATAGGACTTCAATCCTGATTGCCCTGGTACTTGCTGTGTAACCCAAGCTTGCCTTGAACTTAAAGCAATCCTCCTGCCTCAGCCTCTTCAAGGCTCTTGTTCTTTCTTAGTACAAACTGTACCTTCATTCACTCCTTAGACGTATTAGAAGGCCTCTCTCCGACTGTTACATGTGGTTAATTTCATCTGGAGTGAATATGGGGTCCTGTTACGGATACCTTTTTCATAGAAGCCAAACCGCTGGATGAAGGTAAAGAGCAGCTGAAAGGATGATTGGTGCTGGTTGGTCAGCAAAAGAGTCACAGCCACGGCAGAACCCAATATTAGCGTTTAGAGCTTTAATGGAGGGAAAGAGGGGGAGGAGCCAGGCCTGGTGGGGGAGGAAAGCAGGGAGCAGAGCAGAGAGGAAACAGAAAAGGGAGGGTAGGGGCCTGTGTCCAACCTTTTAAGGCAGAGATTGCGTGACCACACAGCGGTATGCAGTCACCCATGCCCCCTGATGACGTAAGATGACATTAGACCCTGAGAGCAGGATCCTAACAGTAGCTAGTAACTCTCCTGATCCCACTCATGTCCCTCTGCCAAGACAGTGTCAAGAATAAGGCAGGAAGCTGCCCCAAAAGTATCAATCAAACAATGGCTCCCTAATCAACCAGCCCTGGCTCGCTGCACACCACCCCCAACACCTTGGACCCTAAAGTCGGCATGAGCCTTGCTTCTCACCCCTGCTTCTTGAAGGCCTGGGGTTTAGCCTGTGGCTCTGCTCTACACACTGTCCCCAATCCTTCCATCTGCGATCACCTAGCTACCCTGGCCCTGGCTGCTCTCTGGTCTACTGATGATGGGTTCACAGAGAGCAGTGGCCAGTGTCGGTTTCCTTTTCTTCTCCTCCTCTCTAGCCCCTGTGAACCTACAGACCACGGAGCCAGGTCCTATCCCTCAGGCCAGGCTGAAGAGTTCTCTCTCTCTCTCTCTCTCTCTCTCTCTCTCTCTCTCTCTCTCTCTCTCTCTTTCTCTCTTTCTCCCCATTTACTTAACCCCCTCAGCCCACTCCAGGCCAGGTTTGATCCTGATCTTATGCCTCCTTATTGCTGCCTTGAGCAAAGAAAGACAGCCTGGCTTTGAGCCAAGAGGCTGGCCTCAGGCCATTGTCCTGCTGGGCTTTTAGTACCATTTACCTACAGGAGCCAAGTATTCAACCCCTGCTGTTGGCTCTGTGCCCATGGCTCAGGCCACCTGTGGCTTCAGCGCCACCCCCCCGAGCCACACCCCTACCCCCCACCCATCTCCCAGCCTCCTGTACTCAGCCCCTTCATCTCTGGAGCCTCCGTTTCTGCTCTTGCTAGGAGATCCCTTACCCTTGCTTTCCTCCATCTTCAAAGCTGCATCGGACGGGGCATCACCTCCTCTGGGAAGCCACCTCTTGGGTATCTCCTTGACTTACACTGTGGACCACTGTGTTTGATCAATCCTGGTCTTCTGTGTCTCTGTCTCCCTCTGAGGCTTGAGGCTGTGATGGGCAGGCGGGCCTTGTTTCTTTTTTATTTCCTAGCGAGCTCTATCATGGTCCTGTGTGGAGGAGGAGTTTCATAAGTGTCATAGTATGAATGAATGCATCCTGACCTCCTGTTTCCTGTTAGCTGAGCCTTGGGAATCTCTAGTTTCAGCCTTATCTCTGCATCCCCAGCTTCAGCACAGCAGGGCTGATGCAAAGTGCCCCACACCCATCACTGCTGGGCATTGTCCAATCCCCATCACTGCTGGACATGGACATTTCTCCTAGAAAGGGAGCATACAAGACAGACTCCTGCACCATTCTGCCTGGAGTGACCCTATAACATCATGTCACCCTGGCCTGGCTACAGAATGAGACCATCTGGGAACAAGGAGGAAGAGGCTGTCCCTGAATTCAACCCACAACAGTGTTAGCTTAATGGAGAGGATCTTCTAGAGACCAAGAGGCTGTGTGCATGGGGCCCACCACCCTCGGGGTACCCTGTCTGTCCTTCTGGGTGAGGAATTGTGCCTTGCCAAGGCCTGCTTGGCTAGAAAAAGATGGGTGACAGGCCCATCGAACACTCAAGAAAGGATAAAGAGGTGCTGACATTCGGGGCGCAGTAAGGAAGAGGTGCAGATACTAGTGGCCATGGCCTCTGAAAAGGTGACCCTTGTCCTGTAGCATATAACAGGAAGAAGACACAGGCTGAGGTGGGTGGCAGAATTCCACAGGCCACAGATAGCTCAAGGATGGGGGTAAAGGAAGGGGAAATTCCAAGTAGCTGGAACTTTGTCAAGGTCACAGCTGAGATCTGGGCGTAAGGAGAGGTTGAGAATTCCTTCTGGAAGCTATGGCCAGGACTCTGCCCTCAGGTGGGACGGATACTGTCACAGCTTTATGACAGCGTGGAGGGCGTTGCTCAGGTAATCTCGCTCTGGGCCCTCCTGAGGGGCAGAGAGACCTGTGGAAGAACCCTGTCACCGGAAGTGCAGGTAGGGCTCTGCCAGGTGGGGGCACCTCTCAATCCAAGCTGCAGGCTGGGTGATGGAGTGAAGTGGGCGGCTGAAAAGGACAAGGACAAGACCACACTAGAGCCCCTCTGGACCTAGTCTGCCTTTCCCTGGTGGGAGATGCCAAAAGGAAGGGAGGATAGGGAACTGTCAGAACACGGAGGTCCCATGTGTGAGCTTGCCATGGGGCAGGGGCAGCGGGTGGGAGATCTGGGCTGCAGGGCTAAACTTGTTACCACGCACTAGGTCACTTGTTTTGTGCCAGGTCTCATTTGATTTCTGGTGCTGGGGATGAAGCCGAGGGCTTTTCTGATGCTAAGCAAGCACTCTACCCCCCAAGAGCTAAACTCCTGCTCCTAAAGGAAGTATGCCACAGGAGACCCCAAAAATGTATGAGGTCCTTGCTAGGGAAAAGACTCAGGCAGCCTGGGATCTGTTGGGAGCCAAAGAGACCCTCCTGCCAGGAGCATCCTCC
Source organism: Peromyscus leucopus (assembly GCF_004664715.2). Classification (NCBI taxonomy): domain Eukaryota; kingdom Metazoa; phylum Chordata; class Mammalia; order Rodentia; family Cricetidae; genus Peromyscus; species Peromyscus leucopus. Next base: position 31,179,191 of record NC_051080.1, on the reverse strand, counting down.
GAGTCTGCACTGAGCCCCTGCCACCCCTTTGAGACACACAGGCCACCTCTGGGCCCAGTGGAGCAGGCAGGCCACGCACCACAAGACTCCCACCACCACTGAACTGCGCAATTGCCAGCCCTTGCAAGCTCTTTAGTAGCTGCGATTGATTCCCAGGCTGGGGTCTAATTGCTGGTCTGTTGCTGTGATCTCAGAAAAAGGCTGCCACCATGGGGGAGCTGGAGTACAGGCTCACCGCCTTCCCTAGATAAAATGAAGGAGGTTTTCTCTTTCCTCCTTTGAATGGCTGGCGGGCAGGAAACTGGCGATTATGCATCAAAGCACAGCATTTGTGCTGCAGGACTGATGGGCGAGGACTTACTTGCGAGCCCAGTCCTCAGCAGCGGTGTGTTCCAGGAGCCTGGGGTCATCTGTCCAGCTCCTCTCAGGGAGAACCTGAGCTGCTTGCCTGGAGCCACACAGCAGAGGGAGCGGCTGTGGGATGCAGAGATCCCCAGGGTTCCTAGCATCCCGAGGAGGGAGCAAGGGTATTCTCAAGAGCTTTGCCAAGCCACCCAGAGCATGGAGGTCTCCAAGTGTGTGATCTCCTGGGCCTCTGGGGGAGCAGCATAACTTTGGTAGGTGATGATCCTCAAAGGGTTGCCCTCTGGCCGGGCACCATGGCAGATAAGGAGTACAAACAGGATGGGACCGAAGTCCATTGGCATTATGCAGCCTGTCCTGTCCCGCTGCCATGCTGCCCAAGACCACCAACCAAGCCTCTCCCTCCAGAACCAGTGTCTCCCCACAGCCCTCTGTGAAGGCGGTGTTGTGCAGGGTCACTATCATCAATATGCCGGAGTTCTCTGCCTCCCACCGTGGATCACAGTCTGAGAGAAAAAGGATGAGATGCTGTGGGGTGCAAGTGAGGAGTGGGTAGGTTTGTCTCCCTCTGGAGCAACAGACTTTCCTCCAGAACCTGGGGGAAAACAGTCTGCCCAGCCCTGGAACCCTGGTCAGGGCACCGAGCGCTAAGCCAAGCTAAGAGCCTCAGACAGAAGTGGCACCACCTCAGGGTCCTTGATGTTCTTCATCCCTCATCTGGTGCTGATCTCAACTAGAAACTACCTGGCTGTGGTTTAACCTCCTGCTACCATTTGGGGATAGGGTCCCCCAAGTCCCAGGTGTTAAGTCGTGGACCCCAGTGTGGCACTAATGGGAGGTGGTGAAGCCTGTAAGAGGTGAAGTTTGGTGGAAGGTCTTCGGGTCATTGGAGGTGGGGTTGCCCTCCAAGGGATTGTGGAACCCTAGTCCATCCTCACTCTCTTGCTACCTAGACAGGAGCGGATTGCTTTTGCTCCGGCATGTTTACCAGCCTCACACACTACTTTGTCACAGGCCCGAGAACAATAGGGCCACTGGTTTCTAGACTGGAATCTCCAAAGGTGTTGGCCCTGATAAACCTTCTCTCTCTATAAGGTGATCGCCTCGGGTATTTGTGACAGTAACAGAAAGATAGCTGACAGCTCTCCCCATTGCCCCACCAGACTCCAGCTCCCACCTTCACCCTGATCCCAACCCCAACTCTAAGGCTGGGCCAGGCCTCCAGAGCCTTGCCATCCATCTGTGTAGATGCCTCCTCCCAGTGCCTTCAGAGAACCCGACCGCTTTCCTGCTGGCTGCTGCCAATGGGGTCCCTGTACACATGCATGTCTCAGGAAACAGGAAAGTTGGCTCAGAGTCAGACACCCTATGACTCCTTGACTTCCAGATACTGCAGCCTGAGACAGAGAGCTCATCTGCCCCTTGATCCGGACACCTCGTGTGTCCTTTGTTACCACTTAAGGGTAACACCACCTTCCACAAATGAAGTGGGTGTGCAACACATGCACCCAGCTGTGCGGTCACTCCCATTTCCAGTATAGACGATGAGGATTCAACCAGAAAGGGTAGAGCCGGGGCTAATGCAGCCCTGAAACCTCAAAGCAGGCTTTTTGTCATCAGTGAGACATTTCAAGGACACAGTACCCCCCTCCCAGTACCAGGCCTGCAGTCCATAGCCAAGACTTCTCATTTATTTGTTCATTCTTGGATTAACTGTGGACATTTTGTGACCTCCCAACATGTGCCAAAAGCTCCGTGTCCTAGCTGAGTGGCCATTCTGTAAGCCTGGCTTTTCCCACAGCAAAGTGGGGATTAGCCCTCATGGGGTCATTTTGAGCATTTGGTAAAGAGTATGTGTGTGAAACACCTAATGACTGTATAAATAGCTACCATGCACCAATTGCTGAGGGATGGCTGAGCTCCAGGCTCGGGCCCAGCTCTGTGATGATCCTGAGGGCACTGTGACAATTCTCCATCCACGGGAGCAGAGACCAAACTCAGACAAGGTATGAAGGTACCCAGAGCCACACAGCAGAGGGAGCAGACCTCCATGCTGAAGGGTTCTGCGGGAGACCAAGCATTTCCACTTAGCCTTTGGTTCATGTGCTCATCTACCTCCTTACCTACCCACTATGCATCCAGCTTGTGGTCCAGCAACAGACAGTAGTTCAGAAACGAACTGGCCTCAGGCTGTGATGGGCAAGGCTAGTTAGAGAGCCGAACTTCCTTGTGGGCTGGAGTGCAAGAAGAGCAAGCATTGGGGAGGGGCAAAGGCCCCACACATCCAGGTCCCAAGAGCTCTTGAGAGTTGACTCCCTCCATCTCAAAACACAGTTGACTCAGTTTCTAGGCTCTTTCGGATGCTTTCTGGGAGCTGGAAGGTTTGCTCCAGCTGTTCCTAGGACTCTGCTCATCTAAGTATTGGCTCTGCAGAGCCAAACAGATATAGTGTCATAGAAGGAGCATCCACTACCCTGCCCAGCCCTGCAGGCATTAAAAATGGATTCTTTGGGACTATGGTCGGCCAGGAGATGAAACAAGGTTGCTGGGGTCTATAGTTCAGGGCCACTGGCGGGCTCAGTGGACACCAGGAAGTGCCACACAGAGAGGGAAGAAGAACCAAGGAAGCAGGCATGGCTTGTTCTGTACTTCCTTATGAGGCTGCCCCCACCTCCAAGAAACACTGCAACAGGAGTCTGGAATGTAAAGCCTTTAAAGGGAGATGCAACACTCTTGTTACATGGATACCAGGACCTCTTTCTCCTGCTTACATCATTCTCCCTGGCTCCTGTCTGCTCTGTCACCGCTGAGGTGAGGGTGAAGTCAAGGAAATCCAAGTGGTCCTTAAAGGATCCCCATGGGGTCATCCATTCCCCTAGAGCTCAACTGACCTATGAAGCCAGAGCCATGACTCCCCCACTGTCCCTGCAGCTCAGTGCCTCCGATGGCGCTGTCCACAGTACCGAGGTACTGAACTGAGTGGAAAGGATGTGGATGTGGATGGCTCTGTGATAATGGTACCATTGGTGGCCCAAGGGAGACTCACCACTTCGGATTGGGAGGGGGAACAGATAGTGGAGTCTAGAACACAGTTCCACTACCATCAGGGTGCTGCAGGGTGGGGCTCTTGGGGATCTCTGCCTTGGCAGCATCTCAGATCTGTAGACTGACACATTAAAAATAGAGACGAGTTGGGAAAGACCATGCCCTGTAGCAGAGCCCACGGACAGATGGTGCAGTCTCTGACGGGCAGGGCCTCTGGCTCCTTCAAGCCCCAGCCCAGCAAGATGCATCTTTTCTTGGCACTATTTTAAAGGTTATTTTTAGTATTCTTGGAAAGCCCTGACTCCAGACATCAAGAATGAGCAGACCTGCTTGCTTTTGCTCTGTTTCTAGATCTGTGTGGTCCATACAGGAGTCACTGGCCACAGGTGACTATTTGGGGGTGAAGGAACTTTGAACATTGGCCCCTCATCTCATGGGACCCATTCAAGTCTCTGTAGCCAGCTGTGGCTGGTGGAGCTGGTGGATAACTCAGATGTGGGCCATCCCCACCATAGAAATATCCACTACATTGTATTTTACATATATCAGCCCAGCCAAAGAGACCCCAGACCTCCTGAAGGCTGCAGTAAGATCATGCCTCTAGTCCTCCCCAGATCCCTTCCCCGCCAGAATGCAGAAGTCAATCCTAGCTGGGACTCCAGACTCAATAGACAGAGCTACTGTTAGAGTTAGGGTTTAGGTTACTGTTGAAAGTAGGGTTTCTGTTGAGGTCCGAGAGGTGCACATGCACCCACATGATTTAGGCATGACACAGACGTTGCTGCACTCTTTGGCGGAAGCCATGTTCCCTCCTGGCTATTATTGCATCCTTATTAGCATGACTCTATGGTGGCTGGCTTCTGTACAACTGGTGACCACAAATCAAGTTGAGTGACACCCTCGCTGCCTATGTAAGACACCCCTTCGTTATGGCAGTTTCTATGGGTGAGAAGCAAATTATGGGGCTTGTCCACCCCCAGCGGGGGGGCGTCATACAAGGACATGAATACCATGAGGGTCATCATTGGCTCTGTGCTGGAGATTGGCTACCACACAAGTATCCTTACCCTCATGTATGGAGAAACTGAGGCTCAGGGGCGAGTGTCCCTCCCGCCCTGTTCACATCCTCACGCAGCCATTTCTTGAAGATGTGGGATAGGAACCCCAGTCCCACACTGTCATCTTCTTCAGACTCCCAGGAAGCCAAATGGCTGTTCGAGCTGTCACTCTGAGGGCCCAGATCCCAGCTTAAAATATGATGTGACATTCCTTAGTACACAGGGACTTGGGCAAAATGAAAATGATCTCATAAATATGTAAATCATCCCATTTTGCTTCCCCAAGGAGACTGTCCAACGCCATCTCCCCTACCTGGACTCCCCACCACCATCCCTCAGCACATGCCTCAGCAAGATCCACAATGGGCTTGTTAATGAGGTTAGAATTGAAGGAGCCCCACAATGCATCTGGTGTAGGGGAGGGAGCGGCACCTCCCTGCCCAGGGGTGACATGGGTGCTCAGAGCAGAATGACCTCTGTCCATGGTCCTTGCGAAAGGATTTGCCCAGCTCTGAGACCCCTAGCAGGGCAGGAAGGGGCCCTAGAAGACTAGGAAGGTACTGGACCAGTTACCTAGGTGAACAAATGGGAAACTGAGTCACAAGGTAGTGCCCTGACAGGGCTAAGGACAGGCAGTAAGGACCAAGGCAGAAAAAACCACCAGAGACAGAAAAGATCCAGCCCATGTTCAAGGCCAGTTATCCTGCCCTCCCATAGGGCCACCCAAATTCCCTCAGCTGCGGTGTGGTCTCCAGAAGGCCAGGCTGCAGGCACACACGGCTTGATGCTGCACCTCTAATCCATCCTTGTGTCTCCCACCTGCCCCAACATGGGTGAGAATGAGTGCAGACCGTGTGATTGTACACACAGTGATCAAAAATCAAGACTGCCAGGATCACGAAGGCGGTGCCCTCAATGACCTTGACTCTGTTAGGGCTGTCCCTATGTAGAAGCCTAGAGTTCCCCTCCATCACTGTGGCCTGTCTGCTCACCATCACAGAGCCTTGTACCTCTCGCCTCTGCCCTACCCACGCTCTTTCCAGGGGGAAGGCCTGCTTCCCATCTCTAGCAACCTCACAGTCCTTTTGGCCAGGGAAGGACTGTGCTGGCCCACCCTGTCCCTAGACACTCAGCCTTTCTGCAGCTAGTCTCTAACCAGAACTGGGCAATGGCCCACCTGGCTGTCCCCACATAAGTTGGGTGGGACAGGAGAGGAGGTGCTGTGATGGTCTGAGTGCCAGGTCAGATTCTGAGGCTTTCTGTCAAAAGGTGGGTTTCAAGCTCTGTGCAGATGGCACATGGAGCTTCTGACACCCCAGAGGCTGGAAGAATGAAGGGTCCGGTGAGATCTGAGACAGGCAGGTGAACCTCTTCTCGGGTAAAGAGGGAATCCAGAGCCCCAGGATTCAGCCCAGGGAAGCACTGAAAGATGTTAAGGAGCAGCCGCCCCCCAGGAGCCCCCAGATCCCATTGCAGTTATGATAACAGAGTGGGGGGTTGGGGTGGAGCCAGATCATCTCAACCAGCTCAAACATTCACTGTGCCTCTTCAGTTCTTGCTGAGAGCTTTCATCAGTAACTGTTTCTTGAGCAACTACTATGCGTGGGCTGCTGGAGGCTGGAAGGATAGAGAATGGCCCCAGTCACCCAGCCAGCCAAACCCATATCACAGGCAGAGTTCCACGGCCACCCTCCTCACCGAAACACCAATGCATGCACAGGCCTGAGACCAGAGTCAGGCCTATAGCAGTTCCCAGGGACCGTGAGTTCGTGAGGAAGCAGCTTTGCCCACCAGCAGACACAGAGCCCACAGGCTGTCGAGAGCGCTGTAGGATGTATCCCAGAGCCTGAGCTTTGGGTTTGGGGTTCCATGGTCGACATCAGGGGCCCCACACAGGATATGTATCTGAGCTGCACTTGGGATCAAGCAGACCCATGTTTTATGTCCTATAGGATGGAAAAGGAAATGTACCCTGCAGAGTCACTGTGGGACTTAAATGAGATAATAGATCAAAGAAGTTGCTGCTGTGTGGCCACAGACGCTGAACTATCAGCGGTGAAAAAAAAAATCTTTTCTGCCTCAGTTTCCAGGTTACGGAGGACGAGGGGTGAGGTTCTTGCTTTCCCCGAGTGTTGAGAGGGGCACGGACTGCAGAGTAAACCCCAGAGAAAGGAGCCTGCATCCTTGCCCCCACCCCCAGACCTAGCAACGCTCCTTGCCAATCATTGGCTGTCCCTGGGTCACGTGCACCTCCCTCAACCAATCGCCTTGGATGTTGAAATGTGATGCTGCGATTGGCTGGACTCTGGGTCACATGTCTTCGATGGTTTAATGTCTTCCGGTCTCCAGAGCTGGTGGGAGGGGGGGAACCAGTGGGCGTCAAACACCAAATAACCTTCACACTGACCATGCTCTGGAGAAACAGAGCCACCTCCACGGGGGCCCCACTCCCTATTCATTACCATGGGAAAGGGGGTACGGTGGAAAGAAAGGGCACCCAGGAGTTTTCAGCTCTGGCCAGGAGCATCTTGCTTAAGAAGAGAGGAATGCAGGAAAGAAACAGTGCCAGTCCAAGGTCACGCTGAAAGTGAGACTCAGGAGAAGAAATGAGACTCCTCTCCTCTCATGGACCCAGTGAGAGCCACAGATCTTCCAGAAGGGCCAGGAGCACGCAGGGCTGCAGGGAGGAACATGCTGCCCACGGGGGCACCGCCCACTGCCTGCCACAGCCCGAGGCCTCTGAAGGCTGAAATCCGCTCCAGCTCGACCCCTGCCAATAAAGGTTTTGGGAAGCTGGTGGTGCAGGTGGGAGGCAAGTGTGTGAGTCATTGCCCGAAGGAAACAGAAGAAATGCAGAGCCCAGAGCTGGAGGAGGAGTCGAGGAAGGAAGAGGAGGAGGAAGGAAAGAACACGGGGAGGAAGAGAGTGGGGGCGGGGGGAGACAAAGAGGCTAGATCCCTCCTGTGATGGTGCGGAGGCCAGAAGCTGGGAGGGTCTGCTTCAAGGTCACATAGGGTTGCTCATCCCTGGCGCTGAGACAAGCAGAGAACTGTGTGGGCCTTTGTCCCCAGGTAGGTAATGGACAAAGAGGCCAGTGAGATGCAAGGACAGGGCAGGAGAATTGAGAGAATGTGCCAGGGCAGAGTCAGGAAGGACTGACGAAGCCAGAGCGTTCTGCATGCCTGTGTCTGCTCTGCTGTATACAGGATGATGGGCTGACACCTGGGGAGGCTGAGGCTCCCCAAGGCTGGGGTGCTGGCACTCTGTAAAGATGCCACAGATGAATGTGAGTTCTCAGGTCTCCTCTGAGTATCTCAGCTCCTGGGCCTTCCACACGGGGAGTCACCTTGAAGAGGGTTGGTTTGCCATGGGGATCTATATCAGGCCAGAGACTCCTAGGGTAGTCATGCTGCGTGAGCCTGGGCACGGCTCTGGAGTGGAGAGCCTTGGCTACAGTGATAGGCAGGGCAGGGCCGTGTGGACAGGGAAACCTGTGACTTCCAAAGGGACTTTGGATGTTAAGAGAGAGTCCTGAGGACGACTTCAATCGCCCCGAAACCCACGCGCTACTGAATGCCACTCAAAGCAGAGCCTGGGCCCAGAAAGAACAAGACCTGCCACCTGACCATGCCGAGGCCTGCTGAGTGAAGGGTACACAGGGCGATTGCAGAGCTGTTGTCCTGAGACGGCACAGGCCATAGTCCTTGTTCTGTTATCACTCCACCTTGCCCCCTACTGGGCCTGTTGGAAGTCAGTACTGCCCAGTGCCCAAGGACTGAAGGGGGTCGAGTTTGCATGGCTATCCATCCTTCCAGGGGAGCAGAGCACCTCAGAATTTGTCATCCCCACCACACACACACATGCCCTTCACCACCACCTCAGCCTTGTCTCGACCTCCTGTCTCCAGCCCCCCTCCTCCCAGGGATCCTAAGAAATCTAGGAAACACAGAACAGAGCCCCTCCTGGACGCCGAGCACCAGCCTGCTCCCTGGCTTCCTGCATCACTGGTCCTATTCACTCCCGCATGGAGCGTCACTGACATCCTTGAGCCTGCGGTGGGGCCCTTCCTCTCCTCCTGACGGAGGACCCAGCTTCACCCCTGTGCCCCCTACTCCGTTCCCCCAGTCTCCGCTTGAGGACTCCTCCCTCTTGGCGGGAGACCCTGCTCAGACGCCCACCCATTCCATCAGCCAGCAAGTAATTAATGAGACAATCCACATCAAGACTCTCAGAGGAAGTGGGCACAATGGGGCGGGCCCGTGGGCCAGGCACGTCAGGTGTGGAGACACACAGGGTGGGCGTCCATCTTGATCCTTGTTCTAAAGAAGGAGCTGTTCACGGCCCGCAGTCAAACCAGAGGGGGAGAGTGGGCAGGAAGTCCAATGGGGAGGGTGGCTGTTGTTCCCAGGAAGGAACAATGGTAGCAGAGGTTCAGGGAGGCGGGGCTGGCAGCCGCTGAAAGGTTGAGACCACGTTGTGTACACACAGCAGACCTCAGTGATGGCTGAGCCAGGAAGAAAGTGGCAGGAATGGCAGGGTAAGGCCTTGAAGACCGCACCTAGATGAAGGAACGAGCTGGACAGGGGCCAGATTAGCAGAAGCCTATTGTGAGGATGGGAAGCCTGAACAACTCCAGGTAGCCTGTGTCTTAAAATCCAGACCAAGAGAAGCCGGCTCCAAGATTCGGAGGCCTGAAGTTCAGCTTGCATCCAGTGATCTCTACGTATTATGTTGGGCGTAGAACTCAGCAGACCTGGGTTCTAGGACTGCACCTAGCCTGGCACTTAAACAGGAGGTTTGTCCCCCAGCCAATGTCTTCAATGTGCATGAGGCAGCGCCCAGTGTCCCCCCAACCTGTTTGCCCCATGCCAGGCAGTTGGATGCCAAGGACACAATCGGGTCTTAGAACAGAACCAGGGCTACCAGCTATCCAGTGCCCCCCTGAGACTTTTCACCCCATCACTGCCTCTGGGGTGCAGCTCACTCCCATGGGAACTCAGTAGGAGATCAGACTGTCTCTGACTTCAAAAACACTTTGAAAACTGAAAATTACTGCCGAGCTATTAATACAGTTTATCCGTAGGCGCCCTGTGTTGTAGATAAAGCGCTTTGACCTTCCCGGTACCCTGGAAAGCAGCCATAGCAAGCCACTTCACTGCCAACATCTGAGTTCCCCAGTACCCAGTCTTCCTCCCAAGGTCAAACATGGAGGAAGGCAGGGCTGACCCAGGCCACTCCTAGGTCTGCTGGGGCCCCTGGGGCCCCATCCACCCACTGACACCTGCAGGTCCTCGGAGGAATCATCATACCCGGCGCCCGGCTGAGCCCACACCTTCCAGGCTTCTCTTTCACAGCCTGGGTAATTGGCACAAGAAGCACAAATACTTTGTTCAAATGCTGGGAAGTGGAAAATTTTCTAATCTGTCAGGCAAAAATCTCCCTTTCTCCTTCTGCTTTTTTTTTCCCCAACAGGAAAAGGCTGCATTTGGAGCCCTTCAGATGCAGATGTGTGAAGACTTTGGAAGCGACAACTGGGGGACTGAGCGGCTTCTATTGATTGGAAAAACACACAGCCCGGGCCCTTTGCATATCACAAGTCGCATTTTTCAGGGTTTGAGCAGGCAGGAAGCCAGCCGCGGGGCCTCAGCGCCCCCTGTGAGCTGGAGATGGTATTGCAAAGGGGCAGGGACAAGCAGAGGCTGGTGTGGTAGGCTAGAAGGGGCAGCATCCTGAGGGATAGAGGGATGTCCTGAGGGATAGAGGACAGCAGGTACACCCACCTGCCTGTCATCCACTGGGGCTTTTGGGAGAGTCCACTTACCTTCTCTGTCTGAAACTTAGGGCCATTCAAACCCTTCTCCTGCCCAGGACACACCCCCAACCTCCCAGAACCAATTAGGAAATCAGATTGTCACTGTAAAAATCAGAGTGCAGCCTTGTATTCGCAAGGACAAGCTGTGTGACTTGAAGGCCAGGTGGCTTCTCTGTGCACCACCCCGACAACCCCACTCCACCTCATGTCAGGTACTAGCACATATGTGGAGAGCCGATCTGAGGATGGCCTCATGGAATATCCAAATGCTTTTGCCTAGACTAGCCTCCTTTCATTTGCCTCTACACCCTTCCCGGTGCCCTCTGAGTCCCACCAGTGACAGAAGATGTCACACAAAGACCGAAGATAAAGGGACATCCCTCATGTGAACAGATTTGGCCCCTGCCATCTCCTGGGGCATATGACCAGGGTCCTTGGATATGCACCCCCACCTGTGTGGGTAGTCTCTGCCACGGTGCTCTCTTCCCATTTGCATATGTGGACAAGCAAGGATAGAATCCAAGTGTGCCCATCCCCAGGCTGGAAAAGGGTCTCCGCAATGCTGTATCCGCAAACAGATGAAGGAATCGGAGGTAGGGGTTCAGGAGCAGACCAGGTGATGGAGAAACACATGACCATACCAAAGAGGGACTGATCCCTGCCGTCTGGAGATAGACCCATCCAGCCTCATTCAGCTCTTAACCTACCCACCACCCCCAACACCGGATGTATGTAGAGCCTAAGACCAGGTCAGTATCTAGACTTGAAGTGGTCCCTTTTGTCACATCCGGTGGCCCTGGACCAGTCAGCTGTTCCTTTGGAGGGTTAGGCCTCTAGAGCTGTGAAGTGTAGCCAACACCAGTATACAGGTACTGAGAAATGGCATGTACTGCCCCTGCAAGGCCAGGTATCTATGTCGCTCTCTATCCTCCTGAGGCATCCCTGGCTCTCCCGTGGGGATCCAAGTGCAGAGAGGCCACAGGGGTGCAGGAGTGACTCAAAGTAGCTAAACTGACATCCTCCATGGCTCTGTAGTCAGGAACAGCAACTTTACCATGGTGGTCTGCCTCCCTGTCTTCCAAGGGGCATTCAAAATATTCCCAGTTCTTTATATCCTCTTAAACACTTGTCACGGAACAGACAACCAAGGCCATCTCCAGGCTTCTGTTTGTTCACACAGAAAAAGCCTGGGGTCACAGGCGTGATGAGTAGAGTGAATCACCAAATGGATGAAGAGTGTCTTAGTTATCCTGTGGGTCACATCTGTGAACAAGGCCAAGGACACTGCAACATCAGGAGGCAGGAGAGGCATGGGACCCTGGCAGACAAAGCCTCAAAACTAGCCTTGCCTCCCCACCCCCCGGGTCTGATGAGTGAACCTACCCAGGCTGGGGTTGGAGGATGTATCATTCAAAGGGCCAGAAAGGAGGGGGTCCCAGGAGGAGACAGGAGACCCCAGAGAAGCAGAAGCTCCCATCTGGGTGGCTAGAAGGGCAAGGAGGCTGCAGAGAGTCCCAAGTGGAAAGTAGAAGGGGCGAGAGCTTATGTTCCCAGCAGATGCAGATGCTCCCTGGGCTGTGGCTCTGTGGGAGAAGAGGCCTGAGAAGTAAATCCAGTGAGACAGCATGAGCAGATGGACTCACAGCTGGCCAGCACATCTGGATTCAATAACTGTGCTGTCCTGGGGGTCTCCAAGGGCCAGTGGGGACCTCCAGGGCTGCCTGACAAGGTCAGCTTTAAGTTCAGTCTGGGGAGGGAATGTTTGTGAGACATTCCCCAGTCCTCAGGCACTGAGAGATGGAGCTCAGGACCCCAGTGTCCCTTGGACATTAGTGGGATAGGAAGGGATGCCCTGGAGAGTTCCACACCTGGGATCAAGTCCGCTTTTGCCAGTGATTCATAGATTATTGGGAATTGAGGGCAGAACCACCATACCATACTGCTGGGTCCTTACCACTGTTAAGCAGGTTAGCCTCGGAAAATGAAGACATGCTCATATTACAGGCTGAGATCCAGATGAAAGAGACCTCAGTGGGTCAATGACATCACAGCAGGGCCCAGGACTCCAACCACAGGACAACAGCAGGGAAACTGAGGCAGAGGCCCAGACAGCTCAGGAACTCTTGTGTTCATGGTAACAAGCCCTAACTAAATGAGTTCCCAGCTTCACATCGAGGACATGGGCCTAAGTACTCTGCTTAATGGAACCAGTGCCCAGGAACACACCCTAAGGTCAAGGACCAATCCCAGCCTCCAGGTAAAGCACCATTCTAGCTGTCCTCTGCCTACCACTCCGTGGTCCAAACTTCACTGAGCATCCAGGAAGCCAGAGCTCACACCTCTGCTTCAGAAATGGCCCAAAGCAATGAACTATCTATCCTCTGTGTAAGAAGCTGTCGGCTCCAGGACAGGATGCAGGGAGCCAGCTTTCCCTAGTACAGGCAGGCAATGGTTGTGATTCAGGCCCAGAGCAAACCGATGTTAGACATCACGGAGCTCCCCTGAGTTTGGAATGCCTCCCTCTTGGCTGCCAGGACTTCTAGAAAGAGACATTAGCACGACTGCCTTCCGCTCCCTTCAGTGAGGCCAATTCCCTCTCCTGGATTCCAGAAAGCCACCTTCTCAGTGCAGGACAATGGCCCTAAGGGGAGAGGGTGACAGAGCACCATCCAGACCGTGGGCTCCAGCAACTTATATAAGCAAAGTCCTGTCATGGAAAGAAAAATGGATAGAATGGCTGTATCCAAGAGTCTGTGAGGGAAAGCGGATGTGTGTGTTGGTCATAGGAAGGGAACAGGAATGGAATCTTTTTGGGAGCGTGGGGGGTTCGAGACAGGGTTTATCTGTGTAGCTTTGGTGCCTCTCCTGGATCTTGCTCTGTAGACCAGGCTGGCCTCAAACTCACACAGATCCACCTGGCTCTGCCTCCTGAGTGCTGGGATTAAAGGCATGCACCACCGCTGCCCAGCAGGAATGGAATCCTTTTAGTTGGGGAGAATGAGCCCCAGAGAGGTGAAGTAACTTGTTCTGAGCTATGTAACATCCTTCAGCTCCCTCATACTAAGCTATTACTGTGTCCTTGAATGCATGGAACACTGAGGTGGGTACTGGGGCACCCACCTCCCCTGCAAGTCCTGCCTTAGGGCTAGGGGTAAAGTAACTGGGCCTTTCAGACCTCAGCATCTGCCTGTCATGGGACTTCACAGTTTCCCTCAGGGTGGGAAACGGGACAAGGCTGTCCCAAGGCTTGGGGATCAGCTCACAACCGACAATGTAGGACTATCACCTCTACCACCCTTGCCACCCAGATGAGGAAATGGGTCCTTCATTTACTGAGAAAACTCTCTTAGTCAAAGGCCTTAGTGAAGATGTGGTGGTTAATTTGTGGGATAAACGGTGCCAGAAGCACGCACCTCCCCAAGCCCTCTCCTTATTAAATTGTTGAGGAACTAATAAATGACAGTATGACACGCCGTTCCAGAGAGCTTTAATATCCGTGCTGACATTTGGAGAGAGACAGCCGCACTTAGGCTGCCCCTGGCAACCAGGACTCCAGAGCCATAGTGTCACAGGGACTGGGGTCACCAAGCCGCTGACCCCTCTTGAGCTTGCAGATGGGGATGCCTAGACAGGACCATGACTTACTCGGAGCACAGAGGCACACATTGAACGTGCACGCATCCCGACACCCACAACAAAACATGTCCCTCCGTGTGACTGAATAACTGGCACATTTTAAAACTAAGTTTCCCTTTCATCCCTCAATGCCCTCCACCTCATAGCAGGGTGGGGTGGGGCAGCTTCGAGAATCCGCTGAGTACCCAGCCACCCCTCTTCCAAGGTGGGGAACACCAGAGGCAGCGCTAAGGGCAGAGCACTGTGGAGGGGTCTCGCTGTCCAGCCAACAAGCTGCTAGAGGGAGAAGAAAGGACCAGCCTAGAGCTTTCTGGCCCGGGGCCTTGCTGATCCCTGAGATCTCTAGCAACAGTTCGCTAGCAGGAGCGAGGCGACCTCTGGATTACTGGCTCTGGAGTGGAGGAACGGACTTGGGCTTAAAGAAGATGAGTAATGAACTAGACAGGGTCAGGGGTTGGCCTCGGCCCCTCCCCTCCCCGCACACTCCCACACTAGTGCACCAGCCCTGACTTGTCAGTGCTCCTCCTGGAGGCCCCGCTGGGACCTTGATAATTAGGTTGGAAATCATGTAGTAGCAAGAGTTCAGATTCATCTCCCCCAGACCTGGGCTCCAGGGATGCGGGGAAGTGTCCATCTGTCATGCTGTCAAGCTCACTGTGAGAGCGCCATGCCCCGTACACACCAAATCAGAGGATGCCAGTGCTGACTTAAGCTCCGGAGATGTAACAGAGCCAACGCAGCCTGCCTCAAAACAAGCGGAGTTTCCAAGCAACTGGATCACAGCCGCATTCGATCTGCACCCTGGACATGCATGTACAGGCATGTTTGCAGATCCCCACATGACAGACAAGTACAGATATGTTCAAGCACACTCAAGTTATAGTGACAGGATACTGGGAACCCCAGGCCGGCTGTAGTCATCATGAAAGGTCACAGTACAGGGGCAGCCAGCCTTCGAGAAGCGCAGGGTCCATGCCCTGCCCATCCTGTCTACCCTCAGAAGAGATCCACACATGGTCTCTGAGCTGTGGGCTGGGCCAGCTTTCCTGCGTCACCTTATTACCACTGTGGCTGTGGGGGTCACCTCCAGGGGATCTAATGTCTTGGACACTCCTGGTCCCTTGGTGAGACAGCTGAACTCCAAGGGTGCTGGGGAAGATCCCAAGTGCTGTTGGGCTATCCCTGAGCTCACACACCGGGGTTCATTGCCTTCTCAACGGTGTGTGGCCTCAAGGAGGTAAGGAGGTTTCACAGAAGAGCAGTCTCCTGAGCCACCTGCAGAACCCCCAGCCTCATTCAGGCAAGACCCCCCCCCCATTCTTCCCTGAAGGCTGGAGGGAGGAGGGGCAGTGCTGGAACAGTCTCCATGGAAACGCCTGGGCTGGGAGAACTGAGCATTTCCTTTCCATTCTGTGCAGTTATAAGGTGACTTCTAGGGTCCCCACTATGGGTGAAGCCCTGTCTTAGGGTGCTTGGGGTGGGAGATGGGGTGGGAGAAATCTGCTTTTCACCCAGAAAGATCCCCTCGCCTACAGAAGAACACCACGGACATCTCAGCAATGTGAACCTGGCCTCGGAGCCCTGCATGCAGAAGAGGCCCAATGGGTGCTCACTGCACTGGTGAGAATGGGCACCTATGTGCTCATGTTAACACACACTGACAGGACACATCTGCCCCTTCCCCGTGGGCAGCTAAGGAGGGTCAGACACGCCAGCAGTTTAGCACCCGGACCCACGGTTGCGCCTGTGAGCCTAGGGAGGCCCTCATCTAAGACCATCCAGGCCTTCTTGTGCAAATGAGAGAAAGGTAGAGGAGTGAAGAAGCCACCAGAATAAGGCAGGAAAGGAGGAGAGGACAGGACCAGCCCTGGGACACAGGCCAGTCTCACTGGCCTCTGCTTCCTTCTTGTGAATCTCCAGGCTAGCCCCTTAGCCTTTCTGAGGCCCTGGCCACCTGCATTGGGAAATGTTGGCTTCCACCTTGCTTCCGGGTCCAGCTTCTGTTCATTATCATCTATACCGGTTCCACTGTGGCTATAGCACCAAAGGCCACCAAGAGGGAAGAAACTTAGCAGCTCCCTAGGTAAGGGACTTTGGTGGAGGGTCCCAGGAGCAAAGGACTGTTGGTGGGTCCAGGCCCAGGGAGAAGCAGGTACCTGGAGCTGACACACAGAGGGATGGCCTTGGCCACCACCACGGAACCCACTGTCATACTGCCTAGACCCCCAGAGTCAAGAAGTGGCTAGGAATTTAGATGGCAGAATATCACCTCCAGAACCTAAAAGCCTGCATAGTGCTATGGGGAAGGAGGGGAGAGCCAAACCATAGATAGTCACATGAGAGGGGATCTGGGGGATATGAGACATGACTTATGTGCAGGTGAAACCCATAGCTTGCTACAAGACAGTCAGGCCCTGAACCTCTGTAAGCAGATTAGCTGAGGGTTGGGCATGGGGGAAATACATGCCGATATCACCTGGGAACATCTCACCTGGCTGGCCCAGCAAGTGAGGTCTTCAGTGGGAGGCTGACCTCCTCTGGGACCTTAACAGATACACAATGGTATCCTTTTTAGACACCCCTCAGGGGCTGAGGAGCAAGTCTGGCTAAGCAAAGCAACATCTGGACACTAGGGGTTTGGGCAGTTCTCTAAGAGCCCACACAGAGGATCTGCCAACATACCTTACCCAGGGGACCCATGATGACAGGCCAGTGTCCTATGGAGCCAGGTGGATGAGGCTTTCTCTGCCAGAGACCATTCCTCGGGACTTGTGATTGCCTAGTCCTCAGGCAGGGGCTGATTTTTAGAGATTCACATACCCTTACGGTCAAGCCACCTCACTGATGGGGTCCTAGGAGAGCGAGGATGCCTGGGATATTGAAGCTGCTGATCCTTGCTGCCCTCCCAAGACAGCCTGTCATCCTGACTCCCAAGCCAGCCCTACCACACCAGAGCACTGGGTGCCATGCAGGATGTGACGATGCTCATGAAAGATGTGCTGAAAGCACTGAGTGCTAGTTAGCACTGTGGTGTGGGATGGAGGGCTGGGGATACATGCCAGTATATTCTACCAGAGTCAACGGTCATTCCCAGGGAGGGTACCCTTCTGTTGTGTCTAAGGAGACAAGCTGAGAGTCACCATGAGGCCAAAGACGTGCTCCAAGACAATAGAATGGCAGTAGAAGGCTCCTGGCCTAGAGAACCAGAAGAGAAATCAGCAAGGGTTACAGCCTAGGAGCCTGGGACCTACCTCGGACCCCCATTGCTCTCTGCCAGCTCTCATCATCCAGTAACCAGGCCATTCCTCTCTTCCCCTGGAACCCAAATCACTGCATGTTCTATGTTGTTAGGGAGATGGTATCCTTGGCGTGTGCAGGCACCTCATCAGGTGGCCAGCTCTCCTAGCCTTGCCTCTGATTCTGGACTCTGTCATGTGGGTCCTCCTAGAAGCAGCTGCTGTTGCCCAGTGACTTCTAGAGTTGCTCCTAAACAGACAGGTCACAGTTGAGAGCATTCCTTCCCATACACTCGCACATGCAGGATCCTTCCTATTCCCAGCATCTGCCTGTAAGTACAGTCCCTGCTCTCTGTCTCTGGAGACCAGTGGACAAGGTTAGCCTATGGAGCAGGGGACAGACATAGCACTGGAGACCACTTATGCCAGGGGAGCAGCAAGCAGGAGTCACTCCTTGGTCCCAAGACCCCAGAGCCATGGGGAAGAAATGATGGCGGGGAGCCCTCTAGCTTCTCAGAGCACAGATGTGCACAAAGTGATATCAGCCAGGTCCTAAGATGGCCTTCCAGCCTCCCTCCCCAGAAGGGATGCTGCTCAGGGAAGGACAGACACAAAAGAAGCCAGAACCAAGCCTTGAGGGGGGGCTGCTAGCATGCCTGGCCCAAGGATTTTTCCTATAAGTAATCAGAAGTTGACTATGTGAATAACGGTCAGGGTTGCAACCTTGACCTTGGCTCCTGGGCTTGGTCTCATGGACCGCATGTCCACACATCCCTCCCAGCCTCTCCTTTATCTCACAGAGCCTGTGGGAAGAGAGACAGAAAGGAAGACGTCGCCCAGGCTTCCTCTTCAGGATTCCAGCCCCACCTTCCCCAGCTGGCGATCAGAGCCGGTAGCCCAAAGACAACTGTCTACTCCCTCCATTACTGGACATATTCATGATCCTTATAAGTGAGTGACTCAGGCAGCCTCACTGCGCCCTGGTAGATTCATGTTATTAGTGAGCGTGTGGAAGAAGTTTCTGGTGAGATATTGGGGGGGGGGTTAACAGTATAGAGCTGTGGGTAGTATGGGAGACAGCACACCCTGATAAGCAGACTTCAACCTGCCCTAGGTACCCCTCTGGTGACACAGACCCCGCCCTGCCCAGTTCCCCAACCAAGCCTGGCAACCTGCCATGCCTGGCAGTGGCAAAGCCTAGTCCTGCTTGGGGCTCTTCCCAGTGTCCCTGCCCAGCTTGCTGTCCCCTCACTATTTTGCTTGTGTTGTGTGCGTACCTCCTCAAAGTCACTCCTGTCCCTGTCCTCAGTCTACTGTCACCAGGCGGCCACACGGCCTGCCACCTCGATGTGTCTGCTGCCTGTTGTCTGTGGGTCCCTCTGCCCCTTCCACCATGTTCCACATCTGCTAGACTCTTCTAGCTCAGCCCCGGGCCCTCCATGGTCCCACCATGACAGTCAAGGACTCACCCCAACTGACCAGTTTCAACTTACTTGATGTTTTGTGCTCCTTCATGTCTGCCACACTCCCCGACCACAGGGCCTTTGCACAGGCTATTCCCATTCTCCACTTTATGTCCCCCTCCTTCACTATATAAGTCTATGTATGGCTCTTCGTATGAGTTTTTGCGACCTCCCCTATCACTCCGCCACAAAGCCCCAAGGCTGGCTTATGTACACTTTTTCCCACCCGTCACCCTCTCCTAGCTTACTCCTGGCTCAAATTCCATAGAAACACATTAACTGGCTACAGGGATGACAGGAGACGCTTCCCCTGCCCTTGTCCCAGAGACTCTGTCACTGTGCCAGATGGCGCAACTCAAAGAGACAGACCTACAGTCATGCTCCTGAGAGAGCCGTCACTCCTCACAGAGGCTATCCCCTGGAAGACCTCACATCCTGCATCTCAGACGTGAGACTGCCCATCCCTGTGACAGAACCGACTCCCTATGTAGGGGGGACCCTGGTCCTGGTCTGATGAGTCCAACATCATGGACACTAGTTTCTTGGCTCTGCGCCTGCCCTGGGCCCATGTAGAGAAGCAGCAGGGACTTGAGACACAGTGAGGACCCATATCACAGCCAGCCTCTTACTCTTGAGCTCCCCCAGGGCTCAGCGCGTGGCGTGTGATGCCAAGGTCTCATTTTCCAAACACGTGTGCACCTTCCCGGGGCTCGTGAAGACCCCCACAACATCTGGGGAAGGCAGAGGAGGGGAGGAGGAGGCATCCAAGGCACAATCAGAGGCTTATTAACATTTTGATTGCAGCTCGGCTCCCCTGGCGCCTTGGCCTGGACACATACGTTCAATCTGGAAAGGAAGATTGAGCTGGAGAGAAGAGCATAGAAAGGAGCAAGCAGACTCATTTTAATAAAGCTAAAAATAGCTGTGTCAATATCCCCTCTGTTTGGGGAGGCAAGCTGGTCCTCGGTGCACCTTCCCAGCTTGGCTGTCCAGCACTGGGTGAGAACCAGAGAGAACAAACTCTCCTGGGCCGCCCACAGCCTCCTGGGTGAGCCAAAGGCTACACAGGTACCTCGGTCAACTTCTCAGAACATCCAGCCCCTGGAAAGCCTATGAGCCAGGATGGGACTTCAACAGAGCAGCCCAAAATGGCTGAAGGTGAGGGAAGACCTCAACTTTGGGCCAAGGGTGCTCCAGCCAGGCCTGAGCCCGTGGGACTAGAACCTGGGCTTTCAACCCTCACCAAGGAACACTTGTGAGCAGGCAGTGTGGCTTCCACTGAGGTGGCAGACCCACCTGGTGCAGCGCGTCTCTCAGATCTGAGGCGGTCACCGTCCCTTCTCACCTACCTCTGAACCATCTCTGCAGGGACTGTACAATGACCTTAAGGCTTCTAGTTGGACCCTCCATCATGTGACATGATCCTGGCCCCTCTCCCCCCGCCCAGATCAATAACCTTGTCCAGGTCACATGCTAACTCCTACTGGACCTACCCATGAAGCTGGCCCCTCTTCAAGCAGCCCCTCAGACTTCTCTGACATGTGACCATCTGCTAACACTTTGTGGAGACATGCTCTGCCCCAGGCAAGCCCCTCAATTACATACTGTGTCAATATTCTAGACCAAGTGGGGCTTTGCCTAGCTCCTGGGCTGGCGACAGGGAGTGCTGGATTCCACATCCTTAAGCTAGTCACATGTGGCACTGGCTTCCAGACCTCTGGTAAAGGATTCTGTGGTCTTCCAGAACTAGATCAACTGCTCACCATGTCAAATAACTAGTCCTTCAGCCATCACCATCACCACCACATCATTGATCCACCACCACAGTCACCATCATGTGACAACACCACCATCATCACCACCACACCATCATCACCATCAACTACATCATCACCACCACACCATCATTACCATCATCACCATCACCACCACCATCACCATCACCATCAACTCCATTGTGCTTATAACCTTCATCATCACCATCAGCATCATCCACCACCACAGTGACCAGGATGTGACATCATCATCATCACTACCATCACTATCTCTCGATCATCACCATCATCATACCATATCCATCATCATAACTGCTCCACTACCATCACCATCATCTCCATCATCTCCATTATCACTATCATCATCATCATCTTCTTCATCTTCATCATCATCATAATCATCATTGCCCCACCACCATCATCACAGTCTATTACCACACACATACCTTCACCATTCTCATCATCCGTGGGCCATTTACCCACCAACCTCACAGCTCCCCAGAGTTTTCTTGAGTGTGAGCAGCAGGAAATATTAGATAGAAGGATTTATTGTGGAGAATCTTGTGGAGATAAACGGATAAAAAACAAAGGATAGCCTCAAGAGGGCCTGGAACCTTTTCCAGTGGGCCTCGACTATCTTTGCCCCAGGGTATTTATAGAGACACCAAGGGGTGAAGCAAAAGACCTCCTCCCCCAGCACAGCCAAGTGAAGACCATCTCAGACACCTGCACTCAGGCCCGTGGTCTTAATCATCCTCTATGAGGACATGATGGGTAAAGCCACAAGGAACCTGAAAATGGGCTCCCACAATCATCAGCTACTGCAGCAGCATTTTCTCACTGGCCTTCCATGCCCCTTGCAGGTAAGAACATGCATCCATCATCATTATCCCCCAAATATAGGTAGATAAGTAGGCAACAGGAATAAGTGTACAAAGAAAGGGGTAGGTAGGTAGCTGAATGAATGAGTCTCTGGCTGGGTGTATGTGTGTGGATAAAGAGGGAGGAATGGATGAATGAGTCAGTGAATGAGTGAGTGTGCTGCGTAAGGAAGGGCAGATGGACGGGTGAGTCGGTTCCTCCCACACCCACACTGCAGATGCTGGGCCGCTTAGCAACGGCAGACTCCGCAGCGTCCCCATGGAGCCATGATATTAAAGTCCCCGAGTGCTGTGCTGTCAATTTCCGGGGGAGACTATCTCCAGAGCCATCGGCAGCAGGAGGGAGCCTCCCCATTCCCAGTCCTCCACCCTGCTGGAACAGCGACACATCCATTCTTAAGCTTTCACAGGGACAGACCAGATCTGCAGAGGCTAGGAGATTCCAGCAGACTAGGCTGGGCAGCCCCAGGGAGGCCCAGAGTGAGCAGGGCTCAGGACAGTCTGCACACCCTCTCCATACTCTGTACTGCCCTCCTTTTCACCACCGATCACAACCCCACCCAGCACCCCTGGACAGAGCAGCTCCGTGTCCCCTGCACGGAGCCACCCAGAACTCCGGCCCCACCAAGAAAAATCCATCCAAACACCCCTGTACGGAACCAGCTCTGTGTTCAAAGGAACACAGTCAAAGCAACCTCAGAGCTTGAGATCCAGCTCCTTAACTCTGAGACGGAGACCCCTTGTACACACCAGAATCAGTGGCACCCCCACCCCCAGAAAACACGTTTGTGATGCAGTACTGACAGCAACAGAGATGGAATAAGGAACATTTCTTAAAAACTTTTTTTAAAAAATGGCTCCATTATGCGAACACATAAGCTACTTCGTTTGCTTTCTTTCCTTCCTTCTTTCTTTTTCTGAAAAATCATTGCTTTCTGAAACCAAAGCATAAAAGAAGGGCAGCTGAGCTGACTGACTGTAGACCTCAGCGCAGCCGCCGCAGGAAGAAGCCCAGCCCCTCCTCCCACACCTGCTCCTGGGTCCAGCTCCTGCTGTGTGTCACTGGCTCGCTGTCGGTGAAGAACACCGGAGCCCTGCAGGTCTTCTGAGGGGTCTTGGGTGTGTTGATCTGGAGCTCAGCTCTGAGCCTGAGCAGCCTGACTTCTGTGATTTCCATGAGACCCAGTAGTTCCGTCTATCACGAGCTCGTAAGAGGACAGACAATGACAGGCCATAAATAAACTACCCTCTTTCCCTACTGTGTTCTCCTGTCATGGACCAGCAACCAGGAAAGCTGAGCTACTGTCAAAGGAAACTTACCTCCTTACCCCATGGTGAACACCTGCCTAGGGCCAGAAATCCTACTTCATGGAGTCCATCAAATTAGGGAGGTAGATAAGAAGCCAACAGCCAGCAAGGAGAACAGAGGTGAAATCCCATGCAACATGCCAGCATGGGGAGCCTCCAGGAAGGCCTTGGGGCTGGGGTTGGAGATCTGCAAATCCAGAGGCCCTGGGGTG